>NC_079496.1:101830478-102169467 GCF_030052815.1 Hevea brasiliensis
TTTATTTATGACTACTCACTCTAGTCTAAATATAGTTCTAGATATTCTGACTGTCCGGACAGATATTAGTCATCGAAACAGTAGAATGCGTGGACCATCTAAAGTGAGAGCGTTACAGCTCTTCCCCTCTAACAAAAATTTCGTTCTCGAAATTTACCTGATGTAAACAGTTGAGAGAACTGTTGCCTCATCGTCTCTTCACTTTCTCAGGTTGCCTCCTCGGTATTGTGGTGTCTCCAAAGCACTTTCACCAATGGAATCTGCTTATTTCTCAATTCTTTTACTTCCCAAGCCAGGATTCGTACTGGTTCCTCTTCATATGTCAAGTCTGGTTGGATTTCAATTTCTTCCATGGAGATGACATGTGAAGGGTCTGAGTGGTATCTTCTTAGCATAAACACATGAAACACATTATGGATCTTATCTAGCTCTGGTGGTAAAGCTAGTCGATAGGCCACTGGACCCACACGCTAAATAACTTCATATAGGCCAATGAACCTAGGGCTTAACTTACCCTTTCTCCCAAATCGCAATACCCTCTTCCATGGTGAACTTTGAGAAACACCTTGTCACCAACCTCATACTCTATATCTTTTCTCCTCAAGTCAGCATAAGACTTCTATCTATCTGAGGCAACTTTCAAATCGGCTTTGATTAACTTCACTTTTTCTTCAGTCTGTTTCACCAGGTCTGGTCCCATAAGTTTATCTTCGCCCAGTTTAGTCTAACATAATGGTGTTCTGCACCTCCTCCCATATAGTGCCTCATACGAAGCCATCTGAATGCTAGCTTGGTAGCTATTATTGTATGCAAATTCTGCTAATGGGAGGTATCTATCCCAACTACCTTCAAACTCAATAACACAACTCCTCAACATATCCTCAAGGACCTATCACATATTTCATGTTATTATTATCATTTCAGTTCATTATTTATAATAATTCAATAGGTTTCAAAGTTTACCTGGATTACTCATTTTGACTGTCCATCTGTCTGAGGATGAAAGGCTATGCTAAAATAGAGTTGTGTGCCCAAGGCTTCTTGTAACTTCTTCCAAAATCTGGATGTAAACCTCGGGTCTTGATAAGATATGATGAAAAGTGAAATTCCATGCAGTCTAACTATCTCACTAATATACAATTCTGCTAGCTTCTCCAGTGAGTAGTCAGTTCTAATAGGCAGAAAATATTCTAATTTAGTCAATCTATCTACTATCACCCATACTGCATCATGTTTCTTCTGGGTGAGAGGTAGACCACTAACAAAGTCCATGGTGACCCGATCCCATTTCTATTCAGGTGTACTTATGGGTTGTAACAAACCTGATAGAACTTGATGTTCTGCCTTGACTTGCTGACATGTCAAACATCTAGTCACATAGTCAGCTATGTCCTTCTTCATACCAGGCCACCAGTAGTGAGGCTTCAAGTCATGGTACATTTTAGTACTTTAAGGGTGCATAGCATAAACACTAGTGTGTACCTCTTTCAGAATGCTGGTCTTCAATTCCCCATCATCTGGTATACACACTCTTTCTTTGTAGTACAGACACCCATTTTCTTTCATCTTATAATCAATTTTTTTTTCCTTCTGTAATTTTACCCATTACAGCTATTAGCTTCTCATATGTCTTCTGCCCATCCTGAATTTGCTGTAGCAGGTTTGGCTTCACTTCTAACTCAACCAAAATAGTTCCATCTTGAGCTAAAGACAAATGGGCATTCAATGATTTCAAAGTTGTGATGGACTTCCGGCTCAAAGCATCAGCAACTACATTTGCCTTCTCAGGATGGTAGTCAATTACACAGTCATAGTCCTTCAGGAACTCAATCCATCGCCTCTGTCTAAGGTTGAGCTCTTTCTGGATTGGCAAACTTCAGACTTTTATGGTCTGTGTAAATGTAGCACTTTTCACCACACAAGTAATGCCTCCATATCTTTAGTGCAAATATAATCGCTGCTAGCTCTAAATCATGAGTAGGGTAGTTCTGTTCATGTGGTCTTAACTACCTGGAAGCATAGGCGATCACTTTTCCGTCTTGCATCAATACACACCCTAGCCCATTATGTGAGGCATCACTGTAGACCACAAAATTCTTCCCAGATACCGGCTATGTCAACACTGGTGCTTCTATCAACATAGTCTTCAACCTTTCAAAACTGGCTTGACACTTGTCATTCCTGTCAAATTTCACCTTTTTTATGCAGCAACTTAGTCAGTGGAGCAGCTAACAGAGAAAACCCCTTTACAAACCTTCTGTAGTAACTAGCTAGTCCGAAGAAGCTTCTAACCTCAGTTGTATTTCTGGGAGACTTCCATTCCATCACTGCTTCAATTTTCTTGAGATCCACTCTAATCCCATCAGCTGATACGATATGTCTAAGAAAGGAGATCTCACTCAACCAGAAGTCACACTTGGACAATTTAGCATGCAACTTCTTCTCTCTCAGGGTTTGTAAAATAATCCTCAAATGCTCATCATGTTCTTTTCTGTTTTTAGAATTCACTAGGATGTCATCAATGAAGACCGTTATAAATCGATCTAAGTATGGATGCAAGATACTGTTCATAAGGTCTATGAAAGCTGCTGGTGCATTAGTCAACCCGAACGGCATCACTAGAAATTCGTAGTGCCCATACTGAGTCCTGAATGCAATTTTTGGCACATCTGCATCCTTTACCCTCAGCTGATGATACCCTGAACTGAGATCAATCTTAGAAAATACACTGGCTCCCTTCAATTGATCAAATAAATCATCAATTCTGGGTACTTGTTCTTCACAGTTACTTTGTTTAATTGCCGGTAATCGACAAATACCCTCAAAGTCCCCTTTTACCCCTTTTAATTGTGACTTTTTTTTACCCTTTTTAATTGTTTATGTATGTTTGTTAAAGTGTGATTGGTTAGGAGAGTTTTTAATGACATCATGCTTACATAATGCTTGTGTAATAATTCAATTAAATTTCGTTTTCTTTTTCTTTCTTTTCTACTCATTTTTAATTAATTTTTCTTCAATATTTATTCACATTTTATGTCATAAATTTCACTTACTCGACTGGACAAGTTGGTCAAAAATCATCTCTGAAGATGAAATGACCAAAATGCCCTTCATTTAGCTTAACAAACTAAAATTGTCCGTACTGATTGATAAAATTGTCTTGGCGTTTTCTTGGAATTCTATTGCTATATAAGGCTCAATAACTCTTCACTGGAGTCCCAAAAATTATTTCACAGTATTTCCTCACGGGTATAGGGTTGACAATTGTCTTCACAGTCGCTTCCCGTTAGGTCACCCATCGCTAGAGCACCAGCTCATTTAACTTTATTATATTTTATTTCTAAAATTTTTCCTTAATTTTTTTTACTATTATTTGGTTTATTTATGACTCCTTACTCTAATATAAATATAATTCTAGATATTCTGACTGTCCGGATAGACATTAGTTACCGAAACAGTAGAATGTGTGAACCTTCTAAAGTGAGGGAGTTACAATTATTTTTTAATATGTTGTTGCTGACATGGCAGATGATATGGCAAGAACTTTTATGTTCTTGACGATGTGGCTGTTGACATGGCAAAATATTATTATTTTATATATTGTTGCTGATATATCATAACCTTAATAAATAAAAAATTCAAAACTTTTTGAATTTTGTCAATTATAGCCAATTCTATAAGTTTATTTCATTTATAACTAATTGGCTAATTTTTATTTAATTTGATCAAAATTAATATTTTATTACTTAATACAATTACCAAAAATGAATATTTATATTATTTAGTATAACAAAAAAAATAATATTCCCTATCTCTCCCCCTTTTTTGGGTATTTGTGAAACTTATTTATGAAAATATATAAATTCTTATTTATTTAAAATTAAAAATATCTCTCCACTTATCTCTCTCTCTCTCTCCCTCTCTCTCCTCTTACCCATTGTCAACCAATAATATATATACATATACCCTCCACCCATCTTTCTCCCTGTAAATAATATTCTTGTGTCTACCTCTCATTCTCTCTCTCTCTCTCTCTCTCTCTCTCTCTCTAAAAAATATCCTTATACCTACATCTCCCTGTAAATAATATCCATATGTCTACTCTCATTCTCTCTATCTCTCTCTATCCCTCTCTCTAAAAAATATCCTTATACCTACATCTCCCTCTCTCTCTCTCTCTCATCCAATAATATATAAATATTCAACCATATGTTTATTATTATTATTATTATTATTATTATTATTATTATTATTATTATTATTATTATTATTATTATTCCTAAAGTGATGAATATTGTTATTATTGACATTTTTTACATGAATTTTGAATTTTTAAATAAACAAAAAATATGAGGGAAGAGAGAGGGGGAAATTATTTTTTTTTATTATACTAAGTAACATAAATATTCATTTTTTACAATTTTATTAGATAATAAAATATTAATTTTTGATCAAATTAGATCAAAATTAGTCAATTGGCTATAAATGAAACTAACTTATAGAATTGGCTATAATTGACAAAAGTCAAAAAGTTTTAGATTTTTTTAATTATTAAAGTTATGCAACGTGAGCAATAACATATAAAATAATAATATTTTTACCATATCAGCGCCACATCAGCAAGAATATAAAAGTTTTTGTCATGTCAGCAACAACATATTAAAAAATAATATTTTTTTTCACATCAATGCCCCCAAAATTCCCAATTTTAATCGGACCATAATAAATACTAAACTTTCAAATTATGCTAAAATTGATAAAAAAAAAAATTTTTTTATTATAATTATAAAAACACGTAAAGTTTTAGATTTTTTTATAACATTTGGCCTAATATTTTTGTAAAACGATACTATTTTTTGTAAAGTAGTTAATTACAAAAAATTGACTAACTTAACAGAAAATGTAAACTTATTTCAAGTAAAATAAAATACATAAATAATATTTTTTTTATAATGCTATAAAATATTAATTATAGATAAAATTAAATAAAATATTGTCATTTAACATTTCATATTTAAAAATTTTAATTTTAATTAAAATTATACTATTTTATAGCAAATTTTAAGATGTTAAGGAAACTAAAATGCTTTAACATAATTTGACAACTTAACTCAGAATATTTTAGTAGAAGGATATTATTTTCCGTAAAGTATATAGGTATGCGTAATTTTTATACTATTATTATTCTAACATTTCTCACATTTAATAAATTACCTGTTAGATTTTGTGAGTGACCTGTTATAACAGGTAGATTTAATTTTTTATTTTTTAATTAAAAATACTACATGTCAATTGTTTATTGGTTTTTGAAAACAAAGTAAATTTACCCCATTTTAACCAAAGTAACCGTAGAAATTCCCTAATAACTATGGGTGTGTCTGTTATCACTATAAGTTTTCTGTTCTTTATTTTTTAAAATTTGAAATAAAAAGCAGAAAATTGTTTATAGTTTTTATTTTTTTTATTTTTTAAGAATTGTTTTTAAGATTTTTTTTTTATTTCTTGTGTTATTATAGAATAACTTCAAAATATTAATTTTTTACACATTTAAAAAAAAGTAATTTTATAATTGAAAATAATATTATTTATAGTAATATATCAATTTCAATACATTTAAAAGTATTATAAAAAATAAAAGGATAATAATTTTAATCAATAAATTATATTCATGATCTTCATTAGAGCTCAATTATAACCATTATTGAATTTAATGCATTCAAATTAAGCTTACTACTGTAACATAACTATTAAATAATATAAGGTTGCATTTGGATGTATAAATTTTTATTTGAAATTTGAATCTCAAATATTTGATTTAAAATTTAGAATTTGAAATTCATAAATTTAAAAATCTCTTGTTTAGCTAATGAAAACCATCATGTATTTGAATTTATAATAAATTTTATGTAATTACTAAAATTTAAGGATTCAAATTGAATATATTTTTAAAATTAGCATAAGATTTTAATTAACTAAAACTTATTTGCATCTAATATAGAGAATGCCTCCAGATTTCAAATTCAAAGCCTGAAAGAAAAATCATCTACGAAGCTTGGAATGCATTCAACTCCATTTGTTTTGTTAATTGTGTTAAGTATTCATAAATCTATATGAATTGAGAGTGCAATTCATCAATAACAGTAAACTCATAAACAACCCTATTCATCTTAATTAAATATAACCAGGAATCTTCTCTACTCCTCTCTCTCTCTCTTATCATCTTCGTCACCTTCTTAGCCTCCTCCAACGTATTGGCTACCCTGTACATTTTAATATAATGATGAACCCATATTCCAATTTCAAGTGCTCCAAGTTGGGAGCATGTAGATAAGTAATGAACCATAGTCACTGCATCAAGCTTAATATTGCTAGCTACCATTTCATGAAACAAAATCAATGCAGCTTTGCACATTGAAATTCTCACTCGAGTTTCAACTTCTCCAACTGTGTATACGAGGATATGACACCAATCATTATCAACTCATCCCAATTTATTTTCTACTTGATTATTTCTTTATAAATCCTTAAAGCTTTGCTTGCCTTCGCATAACTGTTTACTGGTTTATAACCTCACAAGTGCACGGATCATGAATAAGCCATATAGTAGTGAATAGAGTATCGTTCCCACAAAGAATTTGTAAGTACTATGCTAGACAGCAACTTTGACTATTTAGACTACCAAATATGATGAAGGGAATTTAAGTTAAAATAATTTAAACTTACTAAAGCTGTTGAGAATAAAAGAAGGCAAAGTAATAAACTTAAATTTGGAAAGCAATTTATGAAAATAATTTCAGAATTAGGATTTCACATTTTAACCTTATTGTGGACTTAACCTTACCTGTTCAATAAATTGAGAATTGTTACTTTGATGGAAATTAATCCTAATGTCACGACCCAACCTGTGGACCGGACCGGCACTAGGACCTGTGCCAGCCTAAAGCCTCCGAGGCCCATAGTAAACCTAACTATTCCTCAACCCAACTCTAAGGCCCATTTGGGCCTAATTTCAAGAATTCAACCAAACAGAGTTCGGCCATAAAATGGACCATACAACGGGGAGTTTTTTACTCACCCCACTTGTAAACACAATACATAATCATCTGGGAAGCTCAGCTCACCCTCCATATAATCATGATGCCATAAAAATAAATGGGATCTCGGCTCCCTCATCCAATCCAACCATACATGCATTTAATAAGTTTACAGGTCCAACATGACAATTATATTACAGACCCAATCAAATAAATATTTCTAACACAGAATTATACAAATATTACAGACATTAATAGACGACCTGCGAAGAAGAAAAGTAGGTTAACCACAACAATAATTCTCCTGTAGCCTGAAAAAATAAATGAACAGGAGTGAGCGTTCGACTCAGAGAGTAAAATATCAATTTTAACCATAATCTCTATAGCTATCTAAAGTTAATGCACCCTGTGGAGTGAAATGCAACATCGTCATAAATTTCATACAAATCACATCAAAAAGGCAATTTGGAGCACTCACACACCCGATAATATCAAACAATACATATACGGGAGCTGATCCCCTATACAGCCCTCTTAATCCAACATCTGCCAGCGAAGATCTCAAGCCGGACTTTCGCTTAATAAACCAATTATGGAATCCCAGTGAAGATCTTAAGCCGTGTCTATCCTGAAGGACTGGGTCCCAGCGAGTATCCCTCAAGCCATGTCTACCCGTCCTGTCCATATCCAACACCATACCACACGCACGCCAACGCACGCACACTGCTCCAAATTATCCCAAATAACACCCATGGCAATTCATCAATTTAGAATGCACTATAAAATGTGCCTAGTATTTAACTACATAGATATATACATATAAGTGATGCATGAACATACCTGAACATATAATAATATTGAAATTATAATTAAAATTAATATTCTACTCACAGACTTAACCGCAGTCACTGTGGCGGCTGGGCAGAGGAGAAAGGCTGTCCCGGCTCACTTGACAATTTTATTACAATTATTTAATACAATTTACTCAATACAAACTGAGAAAAGACCAAAGATGTCCTAAGTCGTGCCAAAAATCCAGCAGAGTCTCCCCTATACCTAGGACCTACCCAACCTGTAAAAGGGCTTAAAACGCACTTCTATATCCACAAACCATACACTCACAACTCAATCACATCACACAGCCCCTCCTGGGCCCATTCAAATAGTCATCAATCACAATATGTAAAATTATAGTTTAGTCCTTATAATTGACCCTTTTGCAAAAACTACCCAAATGAGATCTAAAAATTATAAAACTTTGCCTCGCGATCCTTAGCAATGTTACTAAGCTAATGCAAAAGGAATCATAATTTTCTGAGCTACCATGAATATTTTATGGATTTCTAATCCAATTCAAGCACTAGACAATTAAGAAAAAGTAAGGTTCGGGTTTACCTATGCCGATTTCGACCTCAGGAACGTGCTCGGGACGTCTAACAATGGGAGGGTAGCCAAAATCTCAACCCAATTCTGAGACTTTTTTGGTAGCCTATCTGTCTGGTCCGAAATTTATAGACCCGAACAACCGTTGAATTTCCACGAATTGAAGGTACCTACACGAAGCCCACAACACGGGGGTTAGTACATAAATTTTACGAAATTTTCTAAGCTCATTTAGTGCTCGGAAAAATACTACGAAGTTTCATGGGACCCATTGAAAAACGATGTTGAAAAATTTTGAAATTTATATTGCCGCGAAGCTCTTGACGAGTGGAGCGCTCTGGTACTCTCGGTTTTCTCGTGTGGTTCACGGTTTGTGAGAAATCTAGCCCAAAAATCGAAATGGGCTAAAATTTCCCGGACAAAAATTGGGTAAACTGCTTGATGGATTTTGATATTCTTGGTGTCTATGGAAAGCTCACGAGGTGTAGATATATTTTGGCACAAGACCCGGCCCAAATGGTGGCCAGATCGGTCAAATATTAGCTGGGAAGCCAAAACAAAGCGCGCACACAGGTGGGTCTTCTCGCGACGTTTCCGGTCGCCTGAAGCGTCGGCCGGAGGTGAGAAAGGGCTAAGGCGACACGCCGGCGAGGTGGGGAGGCTGGGGTGGCGGCGGCGCTCCGTGGGAGGGAGGGAGGAGAGAGAAAACAAGAGAGAGAGGAAGAGAGAGAGGCGCACGGAAGAGGAAAGAAAAAGAAAATGGGCCGATTCGATTCGATCGGTCCGATCCGGTCCAGTTCGATTCGGCCGATCCGATTCAGGATACAAAATTTTGAATTTTTACTCTACCTTGAGACCGAAAATGAGACCCAAAAATTTCAAAAAAAAAATTCTAAAAAACTCAGAAAAATTCATACAGTCCAAATATATTTTTAGTTTTGCCACGTGGTCTTTAAATTAATTTTTAAAAATCATCAAAGTTTTATATTTTCGAAAAATCAAACCCGATTTCTAAAATCTGAAAAATTTCAAATAATTTCCTAAAATTTAAACAAAATAAAATATTAATATCTATCCATAAAATAATAAATTTAAAAATTAGGGGTGTTACATTCTTCACCCTTTACAGAAAATTCATTCTCGAATTTTACACAAGGCAAAATAAAGTACATAATTACACATTAAATAGATAAAGGGTACTTGCTACGCATGTCCCGCTCTGACTCCCAAGTGCACTCTTCCATTGATTGGCTCGTCCACAAAACCTTAACCATAGGGATCTGTTTTGATCTTAGCTACCTCACTTGGTAGTCCACTATGGCTATAGGTTGCTCCTTAAATGTCAAGTCTTCTTTCAGCTCTACTACATCCGGCTATAACATATGAGAAGGATCAGGTATATATTTCCTGAGCATACAGATGTGAAATACAGGATAAACGTGAGAAAGGTTGGGTGATAATTCCAACCGATAGGCAACCACTCCAACTCTATCAGTAACCTCAAAAGGTCCAATATATTGAGGTGCCAACTTGCCCTTCTTTCCAAATCTCATGACTCCCTTCATCGAAGAAACCTTCAGGAATACGAAATCTCCTACTGCAAACTCTACATCCCTCCATCTAGGATTTGCATAACTCTTCTGCCTACTGAAAGTTGTTTTCAATTGTTCCCTGATTAAAGGAACTATCTTTGAAGTGTACTGCACTAGGTCTATATCATGCACCTTCGCTTCTCCCATTTCCGTCCAACACAGAGGAGACCTACACTTTCTGCCATATAATGCCTCATAAGGTGTCATCCCTATGCTGGAATGATAACTGTTATTGTAGGCAAACTCCACTAAGGGTAGCTGATCATCCCATTGACCTCCAAAATCCAAAACACACATGCGAAGCATGTCTTCCAGTGTTTGGATTGTCCTTTCGGACTGCCCATTTGTCTGAGGATGGAAAGCAGTACTAAAGTTCAACTGTGTGCCAAGTGCCTCATGCAACTTCCTCCAAAATCGAGAAGTGAACTGGGGCCCTCTGTTAGATATTATGGAAGCGGGAACTCCATGCAATCTGACTATTTCTCGAATATAGAGCCAGGCGTACTGTACAACAGAATATGTGGTCTTCACAAGCAAGAAATGAGCTGATTTAGTCAAACGGTCTACGATTACCCATATCGAATCATATCCCTGCATGGTACAAGGCAACCCAGTCACAAAATCCATAGCAATCATTTCCCACTTTCATTCTGGGATAGGGAGCTCTTGCAGCTTCCCTAACGGCCTCTGGTGTTCAAAGTTCACCTTCTGACAAGTCAAGCACTTGGATACAAAGTCTGCTATGTCTCTCTTTATGCCATTCTACCAATAGCTATCTTTCACATCATGGTACATCTTGGTGGAGCCTGTGTGGACATTGTACAATGTATAGTGTGCCTCTCGCATGATTTCATTTCTGAGATTGTCCACATCGGGCACGCATATCTTGGAACCTTGCATAAGGACACCATCATTGGCAAATCCAAACTCACCACCTTCACCTTACTATACTCTTTCTATGATCTTTATCAATTGCTAGTCTCTGTGCTGGGAAACTCTGACTCTATCTCGCAAGTCTAGTCTTACCGAAAAATGGGCCAATAATACCCCCTCATCTGAAAGATCTAAGATCAAACCTAGATCCATCAACTCATGTATTTCCTGAATCAACGGTCTCTTCTCCGCTGATATGTGTGCCAAACTGCTAGAAGATTTTCTGCTCAAAGCATCTGCTACCACATTGGCCATCCCAGGGTGGTATTGGATGGTACAATCATAGTCCTTCAGAAGCTCCATCCATCTCCTCTGTCTCAAATTTAAATCCCTCTGTTGGAAGATGTACTTCAAACTCTTATGGTCGGTGTATATCTCGCACACTTCACCATACAAGTAATGTCTCCAAATCATTAGTGCAAAGACTACAGCCACCATTTCTAAATCATGGGTGAGGTAGTTCTGTTCATGCCTCTTTAGTTGCCTTGAAACATAAGCCACTACTTTTCCATTCTGCATCAAAACACACCCTATGCCAACTCTAGAGGCATCATAGTACACGATATATCCTTCACCACTCATCGGTAATGTCAATACAGGGGCAATGGTTAAACACTCTTTAAGCTTCTGGAAACTCTCTTCACAATCATCTGTCCAAATGAATGGAATATTCTTTTGAGTTAACTTAGTTAGGGGAGCTGCTATCCTGTAAAAATCCTGCATAAAACGCCTATAGTGGCCAGCTAGGCCCAGAAAACTTCTCACCTCAGTGACTGTTGTAGGCCTAAGCCAATTAGTTACAGCCTTAATTTTCTTGGGATCCACTTGAATGCCTTCACTAGAAACCATGTGTCCCAAGAATGAGATGCTTTTTAGCCAAAATTCACATTTTGAAATTTTGGCATATAGTTGGTGCTCCCTCAAAGTCTACAACACCATCCTCAAGTGCCACACGTGTTCTTCCTCGGTTCGAGAGTATACCAAAATGTCATCTATGAATACGATGACAAAACGGTCTAGGAATGGCCTAAACACCCTGTTCATCAAGTCCATAAAGGCTACTGGTGCATTAGTGAGTCCAAAAGACATCACCAAGAACTCATAATGACCATATCTTATCCTGAATGCTATTTTGGACACATCCTCATTCCTGATTCTCAACTGATGGTAGCCTGATCGTAGGTCTATTTCGGAAAAGAATCTAGCCCCTTGGAGCTGATCAAATAGGTCATCGATCCGAGGAAGTGGATACTTGTTCTTCACAGCCACCTTGTTCAGCTGTCTATAATCAATACACAACCTCAAGGACCCATCTTTCTTTCTCACGAATAGAACAGGAGCGCCCCAGGGTGAAGTGCTCGGACGTATGAAACCCTTGTCCAAAAGCTCCTGTAGCTGCTCCTTTAGCTCTTTCAATTCTGCTGGTGCCATCCTGTAAGGCGGCATTGATATGGGGTTTGTACCTGATACAACATCAATGCAAAACTCTATTTCCCTTCCTAGTGGCAACCCTGGAAGCTCCTCAGGGAAGACATCCATAAATTCTCTGACAACAGGAACATTTTCTATGTTGACACCTTCTACAGATGTATCTCTCACCAATGCCAAATACCCTTGACATCCACGTCTCAACATTTTTCTAGCACTAATTGCTGACACCAAATTATATGGAGCCATGCTACTGTCACCATCAAAACTAAACTCTTCCACACCAGGTATGTGGAAATACACCTTTTTGTTCCTATAGTCTAAGGTGGCATAATGAATTGCCAACCAATCCATTTTCAAAATTACATTGAAATCCATTACTGGTAAAGGAACCAAGTCTGCTGGGAGGATTCTTCAATCCACTACTACTGGGTTACCCAGAAAAACTATGTCTACATCTATATTGTCACTAAGTAGGGTAGCTACAGACAAAGGGCATTCTAAAGTTGTAGGGTTCCTACCCAATCTCATGGCAAACACTGGGGAGACAAATGAGTGCGTAGCACCCGGATCTATCAAAACACGAGCCTCATAGGAACAGACTAGAAGAATACCTGCCACAATTGCATTGGAAGCCTGAGCATCCTGGTGGGTCAGGGTGAAAACCCGAGCTTGACCCCTACCCTATGTTGCAGAACCCTGATATTGACTTCTACCTCCTGATCTGCCTCTAAATCCACGTCCTCCTTGTCCTCAGCCCTGTTGGCCACTGAACTGACTGCCTGCCATGCTGGAAGCACCAGGATACAACTGACGAGGAACATTTGTAATAGAACCTGTGATCCCATCTGTGGCTCACTGAACACTAGACATTCTCTAGCAAAGTGACCCAGCTGGCCACACCTGAAACATACTCCTGAACTCATCATACAATGTTCTGCATGTCCTCTTCCACACTGTGCACAAGGTGTAAAGGAGGATCTTGAACCAGACCCAGAACTGCTGGATCCCGAACTATGACCACTACAGGATCTGTACCCTAGTCTGAATCCTCGAGATTTGTGTCTAAAACCACTTTTCTTGTTCCTATTTCTTCCTTTGTAATGACTTTGACTGCCACTATCCGTGGTACCCGTGTAGGGAACACCTAAAGAATCTTTTGCTCTATTCTTCTTTGCTCTTCCACTGTCATCTTCTGTATAGCTAATCTCAATCTATCAGGCTCGATCAACTACCATATCAAAAGACTGATCCGACATCATGGCCAGGTTTGCATACCTCCTGTCCAGCCCCTTTAGGAACCTTTTTACCTTCATACTTTCTGTAGCCACTACTATAGGAGCATACCTACTCAGTTCTAAAAATTCTGTAGCATATTCATCTACAGATCTGTCATTCTGTCTTAAGGCCTCAAAGGCCCACTGCTTTTAATCTCTGAAACTTTCTGGCACAAACCTGTTGATAAACAATTCCACAAACTGGGTCCATGACAAACCTTCCATCCGAGGTAATATGTAGTCATTCATCCATTGTCTAGGCATAGGCCCCATGACATGCTGCACACACTCTATAAGTCTCCTATCAGTCAACTGCAACTCCATCCCTGCTTGTCTATAGGAATCCAAAATCGATAAGCATCATCTGACACATCATAAGTACCCAGCACCAACTTTTTGAAATTAATTATTTGTTTATAAGGTTCCCCTCTTGGTGCGGTAGACTGCTGCTGTTGGGGAGGGTGGACCATATATTGTGCCATCATATTGATGGTTCTCTACAAACTAGCTAGAGTAGTTGCCATTGGGTCTATGGGACCCTGAGCCATAAAAGACTGATCTTGAACTGGTGGCAGCTACTCTTCTACTTGAGTGCAGCCAAGAGCAGCTGAAGTGCGGCCATAAAATGGACCTTACAACGGGGAGTGCGGCATGAGCATACACATTTTATATTGCATTTTAAATTAACTATTATTCAAGAATTCAACTAGATAGAGTGCGGCCATAAAATGGACCATACAACGGGGAGTTTTGACTCACCCGACCTGTAAACACAATATATAATCATCTGGGGAGCTCAGCTCATCCTCCATATAATCATGATGCCATAAAAATAAATGGGAGCTCGGCTCCCTCATCAAATCCAATCATACATGCATTTAATAAGTTTACAGGTCCAACATGACAATTATATTACAGACCCAATTAAATAAATATTTCTAACACATGCGGAATTCTAGGAGTTAACAGAATTATACAAACATTACAGACATTAATAGACGACTTGCGAAGTAGAAAAGTAGGTTAACCACAACAATAATCCTCCTGTAGCCTGAAAAAATAAATGAACAGGAGTGAGCGTTTGACTTAGAGAGTAAACTATCAATTTTAACCATAATCTTTATAGCTATCTAAAGCTAATGCACCCTGTGGAGTGAAATGCAACATCGTTATAAATTTCATACAAATCACATCAAAAAGGCAAATTGGAGTACTCACACACCCGATAATGTCAAACAATACATATACGGGAGTTGATTCCCTATACAGTCCTCTTAATCCAACCTCTGCCAGCGAAGATCTCAAGCCGGACTTTCACTTAATAAACTAATTACGGGGTCCCAGTGAAGATCTCAAGCCGTGTCTACCCCGAAGGACTAGGTCCCAGCGAGTATCCCTCAAGCCGTGTCTACCCGTCCTGTCCATATCCAACACCATACCACACGCACGCCAACGCACGCACACTGCTTCAAATTACCCCAAATAACACCCATGGTAATTCATCAATTTAGAATGCAATATAAAACATGCCTAGTGTTTAACTACATAGATATATACGTATAAGTGATGCATGAGCATACCTGAACATATAATAATATTGAAATTATAATTAAAATTAATATTCTACTCACAGACTTAACCGCAGTCACTGTGGTGACTGGGCAGAGGAGGAAGGCTGTCCCAACTCACTTGACAATTTTATTACAATTATTTAATATAATTTACTCAATACAAACTAAGAAAAGACCAAAGATGTCCTAAGTCGTGCTGAAAATCTGGTAGAGTCTCCCCTATACTTAGGACCTGCCCAACCTATAAAAGGGCTTAAAACTCACTTCTATATCTACAAACCATACACCCACAACTCAATCACATCACACAGCCCCTCCTGGGCCCATCCAAATAGTCATCAATCATAATATGTAAAATTATAGTTTAGTCCTTATAATTGACCCTTTTGCAAAAACTACCCAAATGAGCTCTAAAAATTCTAAAACTTTGCCCCGCTAATGCAAAAGAATCATAAATTTCTGAGCTACCATGAATATTTTATGGATTTCTAATCCAATTCAAGCACTAGACAATTAAGATAAAGTAAGGTTCGATTTTACTTATGCCGATTTCGACCTTGGGAATGTGCTCGGGACGTCTGACAATGGTGGGGTAGCTAAAATCTGGACCCAATTTTGAGACTTTTTCAGTAGCCTCTCTATTTGTCCCGAAATTTACAGACTCGGGCAACCGTTGAATTTTCGCGAATTGAAGGTACCTACACGAAGCCCACAACACGGGGGTTAGTACATAATTTTTATGAAATTTTCTAAACTCATTTAGTACTCGAAAAAACACTACGAAGTTTCATGGGACTCACTGAAAAAACGATGTTGAAAAATTTTGAAATTTATATTGCCGTGAAGCTCTCGACGAGTGAAGCACTCCGGTACTCTCGGTTTTCTCATGGGGTTCACGGTTTGCGAGAAATCTAGCCCAAAAGTTAAAATGGGCTAAAACTTCTCGGACAAAAATTGGGCAAACAGCTCAATGGATTTTGGTGTTCTTGGTGTCTATGGAAAGCTCTCGAGGTGTAGATGTGTTTTGGCATAAGACCCGGCCCAAATGGTGGTCGGATCGGCCGAATTTTGGCCGGGAAGCCGAAATGATGCGCGCCCACGTGGGTGGGTCTTTGCACGACGTTTTCGGCCTCCTGGAGCGTCAGCCAACGATGGAAAGGGCTGGGGTGGCACGCCGACAAGGTGGGGAGGTTAGGGTGGCGGCGGCACGGCGTGGGGAGGAGGGAGGAGAGAGAAAACGGGAGAGAAAGGAAGAGCGACGGGGCACGCGGAAGAGGAAAGAAAAAGAAAATGGGCTGGTTCGATTCGATCGGTCCCATCCGGTCTGGTTTGATTTGGCCGGTTCTATTCAGGACACAAAATTTTAAATTTTTACTATGCCTTGGGATAAAAAATGAGGCCCAAAAATTTCGAAAAAAAATTCTAGAAAACTCAGAAAAATTCGTAGAGTCCAAATATATTTTTAGTTTTGCCACGTAGTCTTTAAATTAATTTTTAAAAATCATCAAAGTTTTATATTTTCAAAATATCGAACCCGATTTCTAAAATTCGAAAAATTTCAAATAATTTCCTAAAATTTAAACAAAATAAAATATTAATATATATCCATAAAATAATAAATTTAAAAATTATGGGTGTTACACCTAAGATATCTTATGTCCTCTCTCAAGGCATCTAAAGTATATTTTAATTAACTGAACCCTACTTTCATGGCAATCAATCTTAATTTAAAACCTTTAAGTTTTTTTTATTAACTATGGAACTCCACAAAGGATTTTAGCCTATCTCTAGGTCAGATTTTCTAGGTTTAAAATCCTTATTTCCAATACTAACTTTCACATTTCAGTTCTTCGATTAGTATCTTATATCATAACTAGGTGAGTACCAACACATAGCATGCATTAAGAATGTAAAAGATTAAAACAAAGAATGAAACTCAAACTCATTAAATAACATTAGTATAGATTCATAACAGAATTTGAAAGTGCTCCTCTTCTAACCCTAGAGTTAAATAAACTACTCACTCATTGTGAGTTTAACAAACATAGTAAAATTAAAGTAAAAGAATATAAAACAATATGAAGAAATAAAAAAAAAAAAAGGAACTAAGAATAAAGATCTGCAGCCTTGGACTTTTAGAACTTCAGCTAAGAATCCTTCTCCTTGAGCTTTGATGCCAATTCTCTTCAAACTGCTTAGAAAACTAACGTTTGAAAGTAAAGTGAACTCCTTTGCTTGTTTCTACCTTCTAATATTTATATCAGGTGCTTAAAGTTCTTGTTTCAGAGTCCCAAAAGCCTTAGAAGTCTGTTCAGAATGAGTGTAATAGAATCCAGGTAGAATTAGAAGTCCTGTCTTATGTAAGGTACATGGCCCGTGTGGCACTACACGGCCTGACTCGTGTGTACGTCTCTGGACTACTTTGAATTTCTTATTTTAGGGAGGATAGCATGTTATATGGGGCATGGCATGTCACATGGGGTCAACTACACGGCCCGTGTACTTGAGTCTTTTCAAGCTTTTTTAGGTTCTCTTGGCCAAAAGGTTACATAGCCTGTGCTCCTACTTTACACAACTCGTATAACTTTGTGCGGCATCCTTTTTTTACTTTTCTGACTTCTCAATCTGCTCAATCAACTTTTATACCTTGGATCTTTATTAAATTAGTTGAAAGATACAGAAAACACAAAATTAAGCAGAGACTATTAAAACTAATAAAAATGAATGAAACTAATTAAAATTCATGAAGTTAACTACCTAAACGCTATGAAATGTAATGCAAATGTGCCTTAAAATACCTATATAATACAAGTGTGTCAACAACTAGCATACCCAATAATTAAAGAATTCCAAGAAGCAAAATTTCTCATGCAACCTTCATCAAACATCTTATGAGCCAACTCCAATTCTCCCTCAAAAGTCAGTATATATATCATTGCATTACACACAAAATTATAGCAAAGAGAGCCATTGATGAAGAGAGAAGAAGTAACATCGGAGGCGAGAGGTATAGCGAAAGGAAGATGGAGAGAAAGGGGTAGTCGCGAGATGGAGAGAGATAAGTAGTGAGAGAGAGGAGAGGTTTTTGGCAATTGGAAAGATGATACAATAATTACGAGATTTCAAATTACTTGGTTAGTGTAGTTATATTAAATATGTGCTTTTGAGCTCTCAATATATACTTGGGATTTGGAGAAATTCCAAATCCATACATTCAAACAATGGATTTAGCTCAAATCTAAATTTATAACTAAATTCGTGATTCTAAACATAATATAAATAAGTTTAGAAAAATTCAATAAAAAAATTAAAAAAATATAATTGTAGTGTATTGATTGAGGAGTGAGCTCATGGGGTTAATTATTTAAAAAATATGATTTTAAAAACATTTTACCAAAATAATGTGAATTTTAAACTATTTATCAAAATAATGTAGTGTCATAAAAACTGCCACTTAAGGAATCGATTTTATGTTTTAGCACTTGAATAAGAAAATGCTATTTGAAATAAAGTTTTCATTATTTTGTGCCAATATGGCAGAGCAATATTGCTCTCAAACAGTTAAACCAGCAATTTTGTGTCTTGTCCCATTGTCTGTTATATCAACAAAATTTGGTTTTTTGTGACACTAAAACCACTAAATGGAATGGTGGTTTCAAGTACAATATGCATAATACGTTGGAATAGAAGTGTTGTAGAAATATTATAGGGAATTTATTCCCTCTACTCTTGAATTATTGGCTTCACGCAAATTGTTGCATGCCTATGAATTATTTTGCTGGCTTTACAAGCCAGAAGCTAGTCTTCAAAATAGAAGACTTCCAATATCTTGAGCATCAAGTTTTTTTTTCTTCTTGCATCTTCTTCATTTTTTTTCTCTTTGTATCAAGTAATTTTTTTTATATCAAATATAATTTTTTTATATGTTATATACAATTTTTTTTAAGTTGTATTACTGCTTAGATTTTCACATTAAGAAGCTAAAATATTGTAATTAAAGTACATTTTCAACTTTAATATAAAATGTTATTATGGTTATTATATGATATATTTATTTAATATTTTAATTATGATAATTTTGTTATATACATATCAAATTCCATGATAAATTTATTGTTAGGCATTTAAAATATTGTAAATACTTAAAAATTAAATTAGTATTTTTATATGATGTGAAATATTAAGTTTGTGATAAGTGCAAAAAAATGAAATAAATATAAACAGGCTTTTGCTAAAAATATCAATTTTTGAAAAATTTTGCACGAAGATATGAAATTGATGTTTTTATTAATATATAGTGTCACTTTATTAAAATTAAAATTTGAAAATTTTAGTGTTATGCATGTAAAGTTTTGATAAATTTTTTTTAAAAAAATTAAATTAAATTTAATATTTCTTTTTAATTATTGGGACATAAAAACTATAAATACAAAATTTTAATTATAATTTATGTGCTATATTTATTAAATTGTTGCATTTATTTTTTTATTTAATATATTGAAAATAAAGCATATTTCATAAATAAGTAGTTATAGTTACAAGTACAATCAAAATGTATTTATAATTAGAATATCTAAAAAAATAATTTAGTTATTGCATTTAATATAAATGAAAATAATTTAATTATTGCACTAAATGTAATGAAGAAAAAAATGTGTGATCGTTATGAATAATTTAAATAAAATAATTTACTATTTAAATATATATTATATTTGCATGGAATTTACATATTATTAATGAAGGAAAAAACTATATGATCACTATGCATAATTTAAATGTATAAATATGATCACTATGCATAATTTAAATATATCTTTTTTGGTGTATATAGATGGTTGTGACATATATGACTCTCGAGGTTTTGAGAGGCACATTTGGTAATATGATAGTTAAAAAAAGTAGAAAAAAAAATATATGAAGTTAGAATGAATATGTCGCAAGGATTGGTGGAGCATGTAACAATTTATTACAAGAAATTATAAACACTTATTATAAAATAATCGAAGCAAAGAAAGTGAATGTCTTAAGTGAAACTGTACCTTTGTATTACTTCAATGTAACAATGCAAATTTGGGCTCAATAAAACATTAACATCTATGATGAATTAGTGTTAACTTTACTTGAAACGGTAGCTGATATTAATATAGACACTTTAATGAAAGTCGAAAAAAACCTACCTGTGTCCTAAGTGATTTATTGTAAGCAGAAGAATGATAAAAGGGCACAAATGTATTCCTATATGATGTAGAATGCTATGTAATAAATATTAGTATTTTAAAATATTATTTATGTAGGGAGTATAATTTATATGCAAAATAAATGTGGGTTCAAAATTTTAATGGAATGTTTATTTATATGTTCTATAAAATGTCATCATTATATCGTTCATTGTTTATTGGGGAGGTCGAATAAATTTTGGGCTATCTGGTTTTCAATATGACATTGAAAATGCAAATGCGATGACAAGGCGAATTAAGTTCAAAAGTAGGTCAACCTTTAATGAGTTTATTCATAGGATAACAATTGTAATTACGATAATAGTTGCAATAGGTTTAGGGATTGATAAGAAGGTTTCTAGAGTTATTTATAAGAATCCAATAGTGGGGCATGGAACAATATATTGGTCATCTTTGGTTTTTAAGGATGATGATGATATTGAGGTAAGTTTTGATAATCTAAGTTCAATCCAAGGTTACAATCATATTGAACTAATGGTTGAGATGGAAAAAGTTGGAATTGAGTCAAACGATCAATTTAACAACATAGATAGTCAATTGATGAATGATGGAGGCATGATGATGAATAATGATCTATATGAACCATATGGGCCAATCAATCTAGGCAACACCTCTGATTATGGATGTACAACATAGAATACTTATCAGGATAGGAACTTCACCCAATTTGGTAGTTTTAGTTAAGTAGAATGCCCATTGCTAATAAGTGTTTACAATGCTGAAGGAGCCAGTCCCAGTGAACCTATAATTAGGATTGGCAGTCAGCAACATGGAAATGTTGGTCCTTCTAACTACGCATCGTGTTCAAATGTAGATGCAGGACAACATGACATGGATTTGGGCGACAATGTTTATGATGATCAATATAGCTTAGAAGATTTAGGGGTTAATAATGAGTATGCCTCACTTGATGATGATGATGATGATTATGATGATCATAATGATGATGATAATGAAAGTATTGGTTGCAATGAGAATGTTGGTTAGAATGAAGGTAGGTATGTGAGTAATGAGTTAATTGATTTAAATGTTGGTGATAATGAAGTTAGGGAATTTATCTTTCCATCATCACATTATAGCACCATAAATTTGGATGCTATGGAACCCATTGGTCTTCAAGAATGACGAGTTAAGTAAGCGTGTGCTATGTAACTCAAAAGAAGATGTTCAATATGCTGTGAAAAAATTATTCATTCAAAATAATGTTGCATATTCAATGGTTGAATCGCAATCAACTTTTTAGGTTGTTAAGTGTATTTGATTTTATGAAGGTTGTAAATGGAAGTTGCGAGCAATGAAAAAAAAAATCAAGCCCATTCTGGGTAATCAGTGTTTATAATGGTTCGCATACTTATGCATCTATGCTGTCACAGGACCATAAGTAATTAGATTCACAAAAGATCAGTGGGTGCCTTATGGAAATGGTTAGCAAAGATCCAAAGTTAAAAGTTGAGGCCATTATCAAAGCTATAAAGAATCGATTTAATTTTGAGATTTCATATAGAAAAGCTTGGTATGCTAAGAAGACGGCGTTGGCTCGTGTTTTTGGTAATTGGGAAGAGTCATACCATAAATTGTCTGCTTATTTAAATGCTCTTTAAGTTTATAATCCAAGCACAATCACAGAGATTATGGTTGATGATTTAATCAATCCCTCATTTAAGATGTTTAAAAGGGTGTTTTGGTTTTTCAAGCCTCGTATTGATGGGTTTAATCATTGCAAACCCATATTACTTATTAATAGAACATTCTTATATGGGAAATTCCAACACATATTGATGATTGCGAGTTCTGTTGATGGTAATAATAAGTTATTCCCTTTGGCATTTGCAATTGTTGAAGTGGAAAATAAGTCTAGTTGGAGTTGGTTCATGTGCTACATACGAAAGCATGTCATGTAGAAACTTGGAATTTGTGTTATCTCAGATCGACATATTGGGATTACATCTGTAATGAAGCACTAAATAATGGGTTGGAATGAACCACTCACGTATCATCGATACTGTCTTCAGCATTTTGTTAGCAAATACAATTCTGCTCACAAAAACAAAGAGATAATAGCAGAATTATTATACAAAGCCGGTATGATTTATTTCAAGCGTATATTCTCCTTTATAATTATAATTGTTATGAGTTAAAGGCTCATGTTGTATATCCTTTTCATTTAAGGTGATACATATCAACCACAAATGTAACATCCTCATTTTAGCTAGTCCGTACAGTCTACTGTTCCGGTGACCAGTGTCGATCCAGACAACTAGAATGTCCAGAAAAATATTTAACTAAAGTGAGGAACCATAATTAACTCAAATATTAATAAGAAAAATTTAAGAAAAATATTAGAAATAAAATACGACCAAGTTAAAAGAGCCGGTGCCCTAGCGATGGGTAACCTAGTGAGAAGTTGCGGTTCTCGCAACTAGGAGCCCTAGACCCGAGGAAAAAATTATAAAATAATTTTCGGGACTCCAGAGAAGGGTCATTGAGGTTCTTATGGCATTAGAATGCCAAGGAAATGCTTAGAAAAATTTTTCAATCGGTACAGACAATTTTGGCTCGTTAAGCCAAACGAAGGGTGTTTTGGTCATTTCGTCTTCAGAGATGATTTTTGGCCAACTTGTTCAGTTAAATAAATAATTTATATGACATAAAATATGAATAAATATTATTAAAAATTCAATTGAAATTAAGTAAACAAGAGAAGAAAAGAAAATGGGATTTATTACCTCATGCTTATGTAAGCATGAGGTAATTAAAAAGGGATGGTCAATCAAATTAAAGGAAGACATTTATAATACATAAAATGGGCAGAAAAAAGACAATTCTAGAAAATTTTCTGCAGCCACTCTTCTTCCCCAAGATGACGTTCCATGCTCCTCTTTTCCCTCCTCCATTTTCATGCTTACAAAGCTTGAATTCCTTAGTTTTTTCTCAACAAAACCCTAACCTAGCAACATAAAAATTTATTCTTACATCCTAGTGAAGCTTTTGGGAACAAAAAGAAATAAAGTGGAAGAGTTCTTGCAAACTTGAAGGGTGACTCCATTAGAGGTTAGTGACCAATCCTTGCTTTCTTTTTGAAATTCATGTTTAGGGATAAAAATTGAGCTAGAAAATGACAGAAACTTAAATGAAATTAATGATTATGTAAAACCCCCATTTTCAGTAGCTATGTGAAGGGTAGGGTTTTGATTGTTTTCCTTGAATAAATTTGGTATTGTGGCTACCCTTAACACTAATCTATTGTTTAGAATGGTGAAAGGTAAGTGAATGCTTGAATTGAGATGGAATGGGTTAGGGTTAGGGTATAAAATGGAGACTTTGATCATGTAATGGTTAAAGTGAGTTTTAATGGTCAATTAGTAACCATTTGGTTTGGTTTGAATAAAAATGAAGTGAATTGTGTTGTGGAGTTTGGGTTTGGTGTGGTTGCCCATGGTGACCTGCAGAATTGGACATAAGTCTAGTAAGTTTGGGCAGCCATAACTTGAATTGTAGAGGTTCAATTGATGCAAGGGCAATTGGACATGAAACTAAAAACATAATGGCACAACTTTGGTGAAGAAACCATGCCCATAAAACCAAACTAAGTGGACCAAAAGCTTGCCCTAATCCGGGTGACCTGCAGTCTACCTGGGCAAAATGACCAAATGAATAGTGTTTGGTTATTTGGCCATAAATCAGTGTATAAAGGTCCAATTGACCTGAAATTTTACCAGCAACAAGCTGAGATATAGACCAATAACTTTCATGAAGAAACCTAATCAAAATTATGACCAGAACATATTCAACAAGTGAGTTGCAATCACTGTTCATTACACTGTAGATATGGTCAGTCCAAAAATTCTGGACAAAATTTCAATCCGGCCAGTTGTGGTTTTTGGACCATAACTTGAGCTACAAAACTCCAAATGGAGTGATTCAAAAAAGGAAATGCAACTAGACAAAATAAGGAACAACTTTCATGTTGATCAGATTGCCAAATTCCCACTGCAAAATTGACCAATGGAATAGTAAAAACAAAGCATAAAAACTGAAAATTCTACCCAACTAACATTAAGCTTAGAAATGGTATTGGCAACCAATACCAACAAATTTTGAATGCAAAATGTGGTATGTTGATGATATTGGAACCAATGTACCTATTGCCTATGCAAAAGTGAACATTTTTGTTGACCAAAGAATGGAATAGTAACACTAAAACTTGAATTGCAAAAATTGTGAAATTTAAAAGTGTAATATGCCCTAGTATACCTAACAAGATTGGGTTGATAGCTTGGCATGCCAATAGGATTCTGTTAGCAGTACTGCATATGGCTTCATGCCATTCTGTGTTTCATGGCATCCCATGCCATTCTGTGACATAATAGCCTTTGGCTATGTTATTTAAGATGTTATACTTGGGTTTTCGCCCTGATGATTATTACAGCTTATTAGCCGTTCTGTTGCACACTGGGAGACACAATATGACCGATGGTGTGATGGTCCGAGGTACTTAGTACCCAGTGCTAATTTACCTGTTTATTCAGTCCAGTCGACTAGTATGGGTTACTCAGGCAATGATAATAAACCTTACAGAATTTTAAATGGATAATACTGCAATTAATAGCAGAAATTAAGTCTACCCAAAAATGTAAACATACATTCTACATATTTATTTTTATTTCATTTTATTTTATTTTATATTGTCACCACTAAGCATAATTGCTTAGCGCGTCGCTTTTGCCACGCCCAGGTAGACCTAGCTGGGGAGCCCAACAGACATCAGACAGGGTGAGCATTCAGAGCTGCATCCGAAGTCCCAAGTCACCTCACACTTGCAGTGCATATGGTAGGACATAGGACTTTGGGGTAACATTTTGTATTTTGTATTTTGTATTAGTTTTTGGATTGTAACTATAAACTTTTGAAATTATTTGATGATGTAAATATATAAAATTTCATGTTATTGAAATTTTCTGTATAATGTATGTTGATAATGAAATATTGAGAAATATTTATGATTGAGCTTCCAGTAATGAAGTGAAGAGAATAATTTCTGAAAATAGTATTGTGATTTGAGATTGAGATTTTGATATTGACTTGAAATGTGTATAATGGAGTTTGAATTTGGAAATTATATTGGAAGTGTTTTTAAACAGGTTCAGAAGAACTGTTTTTCCAATTTACAGCCGGCACTCTGCCGGATTTTCTATAAAATTTGCGAAAAAATTCAGATTTATCAAAAATTATAAATAAATAAATTAAAAAGGGATAAATTGTAATTAGAAATATAAATTGGTGCTCCGGCACACTGAGTGGCATAACTTGCTCGGCTATACTGTAGACGGGTAAGGGGTGTCATAACAAAAGTTCAAATCGAGAATGAGAGATATTCTTGAGAAGGATGGACCATTTTTCAATTGGGCGATTAGATGTCTAATTGAGCAATAGACGTTGTCACGCGATGATGGTAGGAGATATGGTAACTTAAATACTAACGTTGTTGAATGTGTTGATGGTATATTGAAAGGTGTAAGATAAATGTCTATAACATGTATCGTTCAACAAATATTCGCTAGACTAGTTAAGCACTTTGATGAAAGAAGGGTATTTTATGAAAGAGAACTATCGAGGGATAATATATACACGTTAGCTTATGTCAATGAAATAAGGGCACATGCGATGAAAGCAAATAGACATAGAGTGACAAAATTTGATAATCGTATGGGCATTTGTTCAATTTTGACAAGATAAAATCCAGTTTGAAGGAAAGGTGGCAATACTTAAATTGTCAATCTTGCAAAGAAAGAATACGAGTGTGGAAAATTTCAAGGGATGAAAATGCCATGCACACATGCTATTGTTGCATGCCTACATATGCACGTTAATTTTTGGCAATTTGTTGATCAATGCTACCCATTGGAAGAAGCATTAAAATGTTATCAAACTTCTTTCTAACCAATTGCACATGAATGATAATGGGCACAATTTAATGGTCCAACGATTATTCCCAATATGGAAATGTAAAGGAAAAAAGGAACTCTAAAATCAACTCGCATCAGGAATGAAATGGATTTTTGAGAACCAGGGAGTAGTTAGCGTTGTAGTATTTGTAAGCAACCCAACCACAACAAGACAAAGTGTCCACACATAAGTGGTTCCTCAACTTAGTTTGTAACACCCTCACTTTAGCTAGTTCGTGCATTCGACTGTTCTGGTGATTAATATCGGTCCGGACAGTCAAAATGTCTAGAACTATATGTAAGCTAGAGTGAGGAGTCATAAATAATTCAAATAAGTGTAAGAAAAATTTAGGAAAAATTTTAGAAATAAAATACAACCAAGTTAAATGAGCCAGTGCCCTAGCGATGGGTAACCCAGTGGAAAGTTGCGGTCTTCGCAGCCAGAAGCCCTAAACCAGGGAGAAAATTCATGAAATAATTTTTGGGATTCTAGAGAAGAGTCATTGAGGTTTCTATGGCATTAGAATGCCAAGAAAATGCTTAGAAAAATTTTTAGATCGGTACAGACAATTTTAGTCTGTTAAGCCAAACGAAGGGCATTTTGGTCATTTCGTCTTCAGAGATGATTTTTGGCCGACTTGTCCAGTTAAGTAAATAATTATTATAATATAAAATGTGAATAAATATTGTTAAAAATTTAATTAAAAATGAGTAGAAAAGAAAAATGAAATAAAAGTCATATTTACGACATAAGGATGATGTAACTAAAGCCTCCACCCAATCACAATTTAACAAATTAACTAAAGAGATAAAAATGAAACAAAAATGAGATTAAAAACAAAAAAATCAGCAGCCTTTTCTTCCATAACAGCCGAACCAAAAGAAAGAGAGAGAGAAAAAGAGAGAGTCCTCCATTGATGCACTCATCAAAGCTCAAAAACCTAGCTAACTACACCATAAAACCTCATAACCCCTTCATGAAAAATTGTTCTTACACCTTGGGCAAGTTAGAGGCAGCAAAAAGAAGAAAAAAAGAAGAGTTTTTCAAGCTTGGGAATTTCCATAAGAGAGGTATGTGCCATGAAACCTTAAAATTGTTATTTGAATCTTGCAAATGAGTTGATGGAAGTTAAAACTTTATAAAAAAGGAAAGGAATCTAGGTTTAAGGAGGAAGTGGAAATTTCAGTCCCTTAGAGAGGGTTAAGGTTTGGAAGTATTTGATTAAATTAAACTTGTATATTTATGTTACTTAAAGTGTATATATATGAATAAAATTGAAATTGAATGAACTTGCATGAATTTGTAATTTTAACAAATTAGGGTTTGAACCAAATTAGTATGAATATATTAATGGTCAATTAGTGACCATTTGGTAAGTTTTAAACTTAATATGAAGTGAATTGAGTCATTGAATGTTGGAAAGGGTAGGCTGCCTTGTGTGCTACAGTCTGGACTCCTAGAGCCCAGTGTGTTTGGAGAGCCTTAACTGAACTTGTGTAGCTCCAATTGGTGTAAGGTCAATTGGAGGTGAAACTAGATACATAATGCCACAACTTTGGTGAAGGAACCCTGCCCAGAAAACCAACCTAAGTGGCCCTAAAAATTGACCTAATCCGGGTGACCAATATGTTGTCCCTGGGAAATGACCAAATGAACAATGTTCCTTTATTTGGTCATAACTCAGTGTAGAAAGGTCCAATTGACCTAAATTTTATACCCATAGAAAGCTGAGACATAGCCCTACAACTTTCATGGAGAAAACAAACCCAAAATTTGACCATAACCTATCCAAAATCTCACCTGCAGTCAGTGTACAAAAATTACCAATATCCAAAAATTACCCAGGAATTCTGGGTAAAGGCAATCCCACTAGTTATGGTGAAATAGCCATAACTTGAGCTAGAAAACTCCAAATGGGTTGATTCAAAAAGTGAAATGTAACTAGACACAATAAAGAACAATTTTGATTAATAATATTTGGCCAAATTCTTACTGTTGAATGGCCTAATGGAACAGTGAACTCTAGCTCCCAAAAACTAAAATTTTGATTTATTCTCCATTGGTTAGAAGTATGGATTGGCAACTAATGCCAACACTTTTGGGAATCAAAATGTGGTAAATTTATGTGATTAGGATTTATGTAACTATTATGCATTGAAAAGTCAATAATTTGACCTAAATAGTAAAATGAATAGTAACCTTATATGTAAAACATGAAAATTCAATCAATAACTTTGTAATGTGCCCTAGTACACCTAGTAAGATTGGTTTGAATAGGTTGACATGCCAATAGGGTTCAGTTAGCAGCACTGCACATGGCATTATGCCATTTTGTGATTTTATGGCTTTTAGCCATTCTGATATTAGTATGATACTTGGCCTTGTGCCCAATGTTTATTACAGCTTATTAGCTGTTCTGTTGCACATTGGGAGATACATACGTGACTGATGGTGTGACGGCCCAAGGTACTTAGTACCCAGTGCCAGTTTACCAATTTATCTAGTCCAGTCATCCAGTATAGGTTACTTGGGCAACTAAAAATGGAAGTTGATAAATTTAATGAAATAATTGATATAACAAGTGCCAAATAAATAGATTATAAATAATTACAAAAAAAAAAATTATCTGCATGAAACGTCAATATATACACTGCATATTTATTTTCTTTTAGTTCTTTTTATTTTATTATTGGCACCACTAAGTATTATTGCTTAGCGCGTTGCTTTTTGCCACGCGTAGGTTCTGGAGAGACTAACAAAGAGCCCAGTAGACCACAGGCTGGGTGAGGCCGTCCACAGTTTTGCATAGTATCCGTGTCACCTCACAGACTTCAGTGCATTGGTAGGACACTGGGTCCTATTTTGGTATTTTGTACTGTTTGTATTTTGTAATTAAACTTTTATTTTCTCATGTATAGTTGAAACTCATGTAATATATTTTGGTATTAATGCAAATATTTGTAAATTATGTTTATAAATGAAAATTGAGTATTTATTTATGATTTGTTCATGATTATCATGTGAAATGAATGAATGACAAATAGAAGAATTTTTGAGAAATGGTTGAGAAATATTGAGATTATGTTGATATAATGGAGTTTGAGAATGACTGAAGATGTATTGGAAGTGTTTTTCACAGGTTCTGAAGAATTGTTTTCTCCATTTTTAGCTGGTACTCTGCCAGATTTTCTATAAAATTTTCAAAACCTCAAATGAATTTATAATTTCAATAAATGACTTAAATGAGTCAAATTTCACAAATTACACTTCATAACCATTAAGAAATAAATTACGGAAGGATAAAAATAATTAAAAAAAAATATGGTGTTCCAATACACTGTATGGCATATCCTACTAGGCTACACTGTAGACGGATAAGGGGTGTCACATAGTTATTGTAACACCTCTCACCCGTCTACTGTGTAGCCGAGCAAGACATATCACACTCGGTGCTGGAGCACGCTATCTTATCTTACTTTATCCCTTTAAAAATTTTGAAATCGTTATATTTTAAAATAAATTAAATTCATAGGAGAAACTAACGGAGTTTCCCCTAATTTATTACTGTTTGGTGTGTCTCGCTATTTACTTATTTAAAAATCTCATATAAATTTTCAATACAAATTTCCAATAAAAATCTCATCCATATGTATCACAACTAACTCATCATTTCAAATATCATTTGTAGACTTCCATTCCATATTCTTTTCCCTATATTTCCATTCATGCTTAATTCACATAAAAAAAATTTTCCAAATTTCATTAATTTACATGGTTTACAAACTAATTACATAAATTCATAATTTACATTATATACAAATTAATTACATATGAAAGAACTAATTTATTAATTTACATCACATACCTATTAAATACATTTTCATAACTTACATTACATAACAACATGATAACTATTTATAAAATACAAAATATATTAGTATGACCTATATGGACCCTATCTATATGCACTGCTGAGGACGTGACAACCTTAGACACTTCTACAAATCCGGACTTCAAAATCTTAGTCTAATATCCACTAGACTTTATCTATAGTACCTGCACGAAGGAAATAATCTATCGCGCTAAACATTGCTACTTAGTGATGTAATAATATAACAAGAAAATAATATACAAATCAAAATAAAAATGAAGCATAATTTGGGTATTCAAGAATTATTTTGATTTCCTATGAAAGTTATAATATTAACTATCTTTTATCCTTTTTGTTCCTCTTTAGAAGTGCTTAGTTCATAATTTACAGTTATAATATACAATATACAAAATTTCTAAAAATATTAAATTTATGTTCATATTGTATGGAAGATGCATTTGTAATATCTATTTAAGTTAAATTTAGTTTACTAATATTTTTATCACTTTACTAAACACTTTCTAGGTGTTTTGGATCATTTCATAATAAATAAAATTTTAGAGCTAATCTAGTTCATTTTAGGTTTTTCTTACTCATTTATTTAATTTCTATTATTCTTAATAAGTGGGTCCTTGGCACTGGACATCGTGGTGTCTCGAGTTGTCATACCATGGGATGTAAAACGTCAACCATGCATGCAATCAATATAGCTGGCACAGGGCACCGCAGTGCCTCGAGCCATCATACCATGGGACGTGAAAGCGCAAAATGTCAATCACATATGCAATCAATGTGGCTAAAAAGCTATGATAATAAATAAAAGGGCATACAAGCCATAACTGCGGGCATAAAGCCATGAATACAGGCATGAAGCCTTATGCAGCACTGCTCAAACAATCCCCTACTGGCATGCCAATCTATGCAATCTGACACACATGTCTAGGCAATACGTGAGCACATTAGTACCATTAAGTATTAATATATTTTATTATTTCATTATAAGTTCCAATTATAATTTATAACATTTTAATTATATTTCTAGTAAAAGCATAAATTTCTAAATCATAGTTTTACATAGTTTATGCTTTCATCATAATTTATACATTCATTAAATCATCCATATTTATCACAATTCACATCAATGATTCTTATATACTATTGTACTCACAACATTTTTTCTTGCTCTCATGATGAGAACTAATGTCCCATTCATACATCCATATGATTCTTTTATTCATTACAATATTTATATGTATTATCAGTCATATTCCAAGTAATCCATGAATATTTTATAGATTTCAGAGTTTAGACCTTAATTTCCTCTAACAATTTAGCTAAGACACATAGTCCATTTGGCCATACTTCCTTTGTGGAAGTTGTCTCTTTATGTATTAACTTAAATTTCCCTTTCGAATCGTTCACTTTGAAGTATAACTCTAGTTATAATCATTGATTAATGACTACTCAGGGTTACTAGTTTCAGAAAATTCCTATCTTCTTTGTTATACAATTCCAAGTACTTAGGCTTAGAATTGGTTTTAGGTTCCTAAAATAAGGTTCTAGGCCTTCATCTTAGTTTTTCATATCATTTTGAATTGTGTCATTTGAAATTTTAGAACTCAAGTTATGATTAAATAACCAAAATTGGTTCATTGTCTCTTTCTGATTCCAGAACCAGGCAGATTCTGGAATCCCTACTTTGTCTAACCATTTTGAGATATTGTAGTCATATTTTTGCCTAAGATCTTTCATATGGGTCGTTCCCCTATGTCTTAGGGCCACTCAAGTTCAAAAACTACAATTCACTTATCACATTGTATATTAACAATCATAATGGCTTCTCTAATTTATTATACTATTTTCTATGTTATTGGGGTTACTATTCATATTACTATTCATTCAAAATGTTGACTTTTTCATAAATAATAGGTATACAAATTTTAAATACCTAGTTATACCATATTTTGGGTCACAACTTTGTTGGCATTGGTTGCCAATTGCAATTCAAGGCTTACTAGATGTCATTCCAAAATTTTAGTTTTTGTGTCCTATGTTTACTGTTTCATTGGATTAATCTACAGTAGGAATTTGGCTAAACTTTCTTCATCAAAGTTGTTTCTTAATGTCTCTACTTTAATTCCCTTTTTGAATCACTCTATTTGGAGTTTTATAGCTCAAGTTATGGTATTTTTACCATAACTGGCCGGATTGGTCATTGTCCAGAATTTTCTGGGCAATTCTGGTTCTAGTAATTTTGATTGGCTGAATTTGGATAGCAATTTGATTAGGTTATAGAAAGAATTTGGGTTTCTATTCCTCATGAAAGTTGTTCTAATATGTCTAAGCTTTCCATGGGTTCAAGAATCAGGTCATTTGGACCTCTCTACACAAAGTTATGGCCATTTAAACAATCACTGTTCATATGATCAATTTTCCAGGTCCAGATTTTGGTTATCCGGATTCAAGCAATTTTTAGATCACTTCAAGTTAGTTTTCTGAGCAGGATCTCTTCAACAAAAATGTGAAATTATGTCCTTAGTTTCACCTCCAATTGGCTTTAAGTTAGTTTTCTGAGCAGGATCTCTTCAACAAAAATGTGGAATTATGTCCTTAGTTTCACCTCCAATTGGCTTTACACCAATTGAAGTTACACAAGTCAACTTATGACTGCCCAAACCCATTGGACTCAAAGTCCAGAATTTCCAACAAATGGCCAGCATCTCTAATTCCTAATTTAATGCCACAATCAACTTCATTTTATGGTCAAATCATACCAAATGGTCACTAATTGACAATTAAAACACCAATTAAGCATCAAAACCTAAAATCCCCAATTCATCACAAACCCTAGCCCTCACCATCCATGATTACATCCAACACATGCCAATCAACTATTCTATCACATGCACTCATCATCAACACTAATAAATCACTTAATTCCATAAAAAATCATCAAACTCTAAATCTTTCATGGCTGCCGAAAATTCATAGTGTTCATACATATATATTTGATTTCATTTTCTTGTAATTTCTAACTCAATTTAAGCTCTTAACATAAAATAAAGAGAGAGAGAAGTGATATTTAGGACTAACCTCACTTGATGGTTTCCCAAGCTTGCCTAATCTTCATTTTCTCTTCAATTCTTGGTTGTCAAACACCTTAGCAAGAGTCTAGGGTAATTTTTAATGTTGGGATTTATGAGTTTTGGGGTATGTTTGCATGAGAAATCAAGCTTGTATGAACAAAAAAATGGAGGAAAGTTCAATTATGGAGTTCGGCCAAGGGGTGGAAAATGAGGAAGATGACTAATGTTTATCCCTTTTATTTCTTTTAGTTAGTTTTGTCAAGTTTTAATTGGATGGAGCTTTTAATTGCATCATTATGACATGTGCATGATGTCATAATTCTAATTAAATTTCATTTGTTATATTTTTTTTTCTTTCTTCTTTCTTTTATTATTTTTAATTAAATTTTTAGCAATATTTACTCATATTTTAGGACATAAACCTCACTTACTTAAATGGACAAATTGGTCAAAAATCATCTCTGAATGTGGAATGACCAAAATGCCCTTCGTTTCGCTTACCGAGTTAAAATTGTCTGTACTGATTTACAAAATATTCTTAGCATTTTCTTAGTATTCTATTATCGTATAAGCCTCAATAACTCTTACCGGAGTCCTAAAAATTATTTCACAGGGTTCCCCTCGGGTCTAGGGTCGCTAGTTGTCTTCGCAATCGCTTCCCGTTAGGGTTACCCATCGTTGTAGCTTCGGCTCGTTTAACCTCTTTGCATTTCATCTCTTAAATTTTTCCTTAATTTTTTTTATCATTATTTAGGTTATTTATGACTCCTCACTCTAGTTTATATATAGTTTCAGACATTTGTCACCGGAACAGTAGAATATACAGACTATCTAAAATGAGAATGTCACAGTTATAATATGTAACATCCACCAAGCTCTGATTTTAGATATTGGCCCCCTAGTTGGGTTGTTAAATAATTGATGTGGATTTATGTAATTCTATATGGATATAATTCTACTTAGTTCTATCACTAGTTAAAATATTTATTATTGAATCGTTTTTTTTTTTTTTTGCTGTAAGACATAATTGACATACATTAGACCATATGTGATGGCAAGTAGCTCTAAGAGTAAACAACATGGTGTTGTAACATTAGATAAGTACTTAGTGTAACACCCTCCCTGTAGCAAATCCGTACATTCTACTGTTCTGGTGACCAGTGTCAATCCGGACAGCTAGAACGTCCAGAAAAATATTTAAACTAAAGTGAGGAACCATAATTAACTCAAATATTAATAAGAAAAATTTAGAAAAAATTTTAGAAATAAAATATAACCAAATTAAATGAGCCGGTGCCCAAGTGATGGGGAACCTAGTAGGAAGTTGTGGTTCTCGCAACTGGGAGCCCTAGACCCAGGGAAAAATTCATAAAATAATTTTTGAGACTCCAGAGAAGGGTCATTGAGGTTTCTATGGCATTAGAATGCCAGGAAAATACTTAGGAAAATTTTTCAATCGGTACAGACAATTTTGGCCCGTTAAGCCAAACGGAGGGTATTTTGGTCATTTTGCCTTCAGAGGTGATTTTTGGCCGACTTGTCCAGTTAAGTAAATAATTATTATGACATAAAATGTGAATAAACATTACTAAAAATTAAATTGAAAATGAGTAGAAAAGAAAAGAAAAAAAAATGAATTAAATGGGAATTTATGACATCACATGATGTCATTAGTGTGCCCTCACCCAATTACATTGTGACACATGTCTTTAAACCACTTAAAATGAGTTAAATGGGCAGAAATAAAAGAAAAGAATCAGACTTTATCTTCTTTTCTTCTTCTTGCCGAGACCTCACTTCTCCCTCCCTCCATTAAAACTCAACCAAGCTTCCAATTTCTCACCCAATTCACTTCAAAACCTTGATTTCCTTTCATTAAAAATTTTCCTTATCACTAGAGCAAACATTGGACAACAATTTGAAGAAGGAAAAAAGAAGTTTTGCAAACTTGAGAATAGCTCCAACAAGTTTTGTGTCCAATCTTCTACCCTTTTTACTTAATTTATGTTTATTGCCATGAAATAAGTAAAAAAATGTAAGAAAAATAAAATAAAACTTATGTGTGTCCATCCCAATAATTTTGGCAGCTTAGGGGTGGGTTAGGGTTTGATGAAATTACTTGAAACAAAGGGGTTATGAGCTGCCCTTAGCATGAGAGAAGTGATTGAACATATAAGAGTAAGTGAAATGCAAGTTTAATACATGAATGAACCTTGAAAATGTGGACACTTGAACAACATTAGGGTTTGCTCATGTAATGATATATTAAATTTGTAATGGTCAATTATTGACCATTTGAATGTGTGTGAGAAGGAATTGAAGTGAGTAAGGATGTTGGATTTGAGTTTAGTGTGGCTGCCCTAGGTGACCTGCAGAATTGGATATGAGTCCAGCAGGTTTGGGCAGCCATAACTTGAATTGTAGAGGTTCAATTGGTATTTGGCCAATTGAAAATGAAAATAGGCACATAATGGCACAACTTTGGTGAAGAAACCATGCCCATAAGACCAAACCAAGTGGACCAAAAGCTTGCCCCAATCCGGGTGACCTGCAATCTGTTTCTGCAGAATGACCAAATGAATAGTGTTTGGTCATTTGGCCATAACTCAGTGTAGAATGGTCCAATTGACCTGAAATTTTACCCACAATAAGATGAGATATAGACCAACAACTTTCATGAAGAAACCTAACCCAAATTATGACCAGAACCTATCCAACAAGTGAGTTGAAGTCATTGTTCTCTGCACTGTAGATATGGTCAGTCTAGAAAAATTTCAATCCGGCCAGTTGTGGTTTTTGGACCATAACTTGAGTTACAAAACTCCAAATAGAGTGATTCAAAAAAGGAAATTCAACTAGACAAAATAAGGAACAACTTTCATGTTGATCATTTTGCCAAATGCCCACTGTAAAATTGACCAATGGAACAGTAAAGACAAGGCGTAAAAAACTGAAAATTCTGCCCAACTAACATTAAGCTTAGAAATGGTATTGGCAACCAATACCAACAAATTTTGAATGCAAAATGTGGTATGTTGATGATATTAAAACCAATGTACCTATTGCCTATGCAAAAGTCAACATTTTTATTGACCAATGAATGGAATAATAACACTAAAACTTAAATTCCAAAAATTGTGAAACTTAAAAGTGTGAAATGCCCTAGTATACCTAACAAGATTGGTTTGGATAGCTTGGCATGCCAATAGGGTTCAGTTAGCAGTACTGCACATGGCATTATGCCATTCTGTGATTTCATGGCTTTTAGCCATTCTGACATTGTGTTGATATTTGGCCTTGTGCCTATTGTTATTACAGCTTATTAGCGTACATTGTTACTGCCGGGAGATGCATATGTGACCGATGGTGTGATGGCCCGAGGTACTAGATACCCAGTGCTAGTTTACCCGTTTATCCAGTCCAGTCATCCAGTATAGGTTACTTGGGCACCCAAAAATGAAAGTGAACAAATTTAATGAAATAATGAATAGAACTAGTACATAATAAATAAGATTACCAATAATGATAAAAAAAAAATTGTCTGCATAAGACATCAATACATGCACTGCATATTTACTTCCTGTTATTTCTTTTTATTTTATTATTGGCACCACTAAGCATTATTGCTTAGCGCGTTGCTTTTGCCACGCGTAGGTTCTGGAGATACTGACCGAGAGCCCAGTAGACCACAGACTAGGTGAGACCTCCTGCAGCTCTGCATAGTGTCCGTGTCATCTCACCATCTTCAGTGCATTGGTAGGACACTAGGTTTCATTTTGGTATTTTGTAACTAACTTTTATTTTTTCTTGTGTAATTGAGACTTATGTAATGTATTTTGATGTTAATGTAAATAGTGAAAATTGTGTTTATGAATGGAAAATTGAGTATTTATTTATTGCTTATATATGAATACCATGAGAAATGAATGATTGAGAAATGGAAATGTTGTTGAAAAATATTGATATTTTGATGATTATTGGAGTTTGAGAATGATTGGAAATGATTATTGGAAGTGTTTTTCACAGGTTCCGAAGAATTGTTTTCTCCATTTTTAGCCAGTACTCTGCCGGATTTTCTATAAAATTTTCGGAACCTCAAATAAATTATAATTTCAATAAATGACTTAAATGAATTATATTTCACAAATTATATTCAAAACTATGATAAAAATAAATTAAGGAAGGATAAAAATGATTGAAATAAAATAGGGTGTTCCGGTACACTGTGTGGCATATCTTACTCGGCTATACTGTAGACGGGTAAGGGGTGTCACACTTAAACCATATCAGAGCATGGTTTAGGCGTTTCTGGGCCTAGATTGAGTCCATACCATGCATTGCATTTGTAAGAGTCCAGGTGACACTAATGCAGATCTGTTTGTCTTTGTTATTTTGAATAGGATATGGACCCTACATCACAGAGAGCAGTTGAGGAGGAAGTGGAGAGTCATGCTCCACCTGCACCAGCTGAGACTGGGGGTAGGGGAGAACCTGCTCCGCTAGCTCCATCAGAGCCTACTCAACCTCCACAGGCCGTGTTCCAGCAAATGGCCGAATTCTTCAAACAAATGGCTGGGGTAATGCCACCACCACCACCACCTCCACAACCGAAATCACACCTGGAAAGATTGAGAAAATTTGGAGCAGTGGACTTCTTTGGCAAGAGAGAAGATGATTCTGTTGCAGCCGAAAATTGGTTAAACAGAACAGGCAGAGCTTTAAAACAACTCCACTGCACTCCCGAACAAAATCTAGAAGCTGCTGTATCTCTATTGTAAGATGATGCATATGAATGGTGGGATACGGTGTCCAGTGAAATACAGCCAGAAGTAATAACTTGGGACTTCTTCCTCTCTGAATTCAAGAAGAAATATGTGGGTAGTGTATACCTAGATGAGAGAAGAAGGGAATTCATTAACCTGATGCAGAGACAGTTGACAGTAGCCGAGTATGAAAAGGAATTTATTAGATTGAGCCGCTACGGAAGGGAGATAGTCCCTAATGAAGCTGAAAGGTGTAAGAGATTTGAAGAGGGATTAAATGACAATATAAAGATCATGATCACTGCCTTGGGAATCACAGACTTCACCAAGTTAGTGGAAGCTGCAATAAAAGTTGAAAAAGTAAGAATAAGTGAGCAGACTATAAGGGAGAGACAGCAGAAGAGGGGCTCGGGTCAGTCTAGTTCATCTCCTACACCTGGGAAGAAGTTTAAAGGTCCACCTGCACAGAGTTCAGGTCAACCACAAGGTCAGGGTCAGTCTCAGGGGCCCAAGCCACAGTTCACCCCTAGGAGAGGTCAGTCCACACCATCAGTGGGCAGCTCTCCAGGGACGGGGTTTAGGGGACCAGCCCCAGCATCTTCTGCATGTCCACATTGTCTGAAATGGCATAAGGGGGAGTGTTGGAGAGTGGCGGTGCCTGCTAAGGTGTGGGTCAACAGAGCATCGGTTGAGGAACTGTCCATGCGAGAACTACTACTGTTGCTTCAACACAAGCGCAGACACTGCTCTGCACCACAAAGGGGTAGGAAATCGGCAAATCGAGGCGGTGGGACCATCACGAGGCTGGCAGGCAGCGAGAGAGGCACGAGGCGGACCACTGCGAGCGTATGCCATGAGAGCTCAGGAGGAGCAAGATGCACCGGACGTCATCTGTTGTTCGTTCTCCCTCTACAATTCATCTGTGCATGCATTGGTGGATCCAGGATCCACTCATTCATACATCTGCATCAACCTACCTATAGAAAGGGGGATATTAGTAGGGGAGAGTGACCAAGACATTCTGGTCACTAATCCATTGGGCCACAGTGTAGTGGTGAACAAAGTATACAAGGGTTGCCCATTAAGGATTCAGGGGTATGAATTCTTGGCAGACCTGATTGAGTTGCCTTTCCATGAGTTTGACGTGATTTTGGGAATGGACTGACTGTCACATCATCAGGCAATGGTTGATTGTAAATTGAAGAGAATTTCATTGAAAACTCCTGAGGGTAATGAGATTACAATTGTGGGGGAAAGGACAGATTTCTTGTCCAATGTCGTCTCAGCCACAGTTGCAAGAAAACTGATGAGAAAAGGCTGTGAAGCCTACCTAGCACATGTGGTGGATACTAGGCAGGCTAAGCCAGATCTGTGTGACATACCCACAGTAAAAGACTTCCCAGATGTGTTCCCTGAAGAATTGCCTGGTTTGCCATCAGAAAGGGAAGTTGAATTTGCTATTGAGACACTGCCGGGTACAACACCAATCTCTATTGCTCCTTATAGGATAGCGCCCACAAAATTGAAGGAACTGAAAATCCAGTTACAGGAGTTACTGGATAAGGGGTTTATACGCCCCAGTGTGTCACCATGGGGAGCTCCAGTGCTGTTTGTAAAGAAGAAAGATGGGACTTTGAGGTTATGCATTGATTACCGACAGTTGAATAAAGTGACTGTGAAGAATAAGTATCCATTACCTAGAATTGATGATCTGTTTGATCAGTTGAAGGGAGCAGGAGTATTTTCCAAAATTGATCTCAGATCAGGGTATCATCAGTTGAGGGTGAAAGATGCAGATGTGCCAAAGACTGCATTCAGGACCCGGTATGGGCATTATGAGTTCCTAGTGATGCCCTTTGGCCTAACAAATGCACCAGCGGCATTCATGGACCTTATGAACTGTATCTTCCATCCATACCTAGATCGGTTCGTAGTGGTCTTTATTAATGATATTTTGGTGTATTCTAAGACCAAGGAAGAACATGATGAACATTTGAGGATTGTTCTGCAAACCCTGAGAGAAAAGAAGCTGTATGCTAAGTTGTCAAAGTGTGACTTCTGGTTAAATGAAATTGCATTCCTTGGGCACATAGTGTCAGCTGATGGGATTAGAGTGGATCCCAAGAAAATAGAAGCAGTGATGGAATGGAAGCCTCCCAGGAATACAACTGAGGTCAGAAGTTTCTTGGGGCTAGCTGGGTAATACAGAAGATTTATGAAGGGATTTTCCTTAATAGCTGCTCCAACGACCAAGTTGTTACACAAGAATGTCAGATTTGACTGGAATGACAAGTGTCAGACCAGTTTTGAGAAGTTAAAGGCTATGTTGACAGAGGCACCAGTGTTAACACAGCCAGTGTCAGAAAAGGACTTTGTGGTCTACAGTGATGCCTCTCATAATGGGTTAGGGTGTGTATTGATGCAAGAGGGGAAGGTGGTCGCTTATGCTTCCAGGCAGCTAAGGCCACATGAACAGAATTATCCTACCCATGATCTAGAGCTTGCAGTAATTATCTTCGCACTGAAGATATGGAGGCGCTACTTGTATGGTGAAAAGTGCTACATTTACACAGACCACAAGAGTCTGAAATACTTGCCAACCCAGAAGGAGCTCAACCTTAGACAAAGGCGATGGATTGAGTTCCTGAAGGACTATGATTATGTAATTGACTACCATCCTGGGAAGGCAAATGTAGTTGCTGATGCTTTAAGCAGAAAATCTGTCATAGCTTTGAGATCATTGAATGCCCGTCTATCTTTGGCTCGAGATGGAGCTATTTTGGCTGAGTTGCAAGTGAGGCCAAACCTGCTACAGCTAATTTTAGATGGGCAGAAGGTAGATGAGAAGCTAAAGGCTATTATGAGCAAAATTCTAGAAGGGAAAGAAACTGACTATGAAGTGAAAACAGATGGGTGTCTGTACTACAAAGGAAGATTATGTGTACCAGATGATAGAGAATTGAAGGCCAGTATCCTGAAAGAGGCACACACCAGTGTTTATGCTATGCACCCAGGAAGTACAAAAATGTATCATGATCTGAAGCTTCAGTATTGGTGGCCTGGTATGAAGAAGGACATAGCTGACTATGTGACTAAATGCTTGACATGTCAGCAAGTCAAGGCAGAACATCAAGTTCCATCGGGTTTGCTACAGCCTATACGGATACCTGAATGGAAATGGGGTAAGTGGTCTACCTCTCACCCAGAAGAAGCATGATGCAGTATGGGTGATAGTAGATAGATTGACGAAGTCAGCACACTTCTCGCCGATTAGGGTGACTACTCCTTTGGAGAAGTTAGCAGAATTGTATATCAGTGAGATATTTAGACTGCATGGAATTCCACTTTCCATCATATCTGATCGAGACCCAAGGTTTACATCGAGATTTTGGAAGAAGTTGCATGAATCCTTGGGTACACAACTCCACTTCAGCACAGCTTTCCATCCTCAGACAGATGGGCAATCAGAAAGAGTAATCTAGGTAAACAATTGAAACCAATTGAACTAATACAAATATTGAACTGAAATGATAATAATAACATGAAATATATGTCAGGTCTTTGGGGATATGTTGAGGAGTTGTGTCATTGAGTTTGAGGGAAGTTGGGATAGATACCTCTCACTAGCAGAATTTGCATATAACAATAGCTATCAAGCTAGCATCCAAATGGCCCCGTATGAAGCACTGTATGGGAGGAAATGTAGAACTCCAGTGTGCTGGACTGAATTAGGTGAAGATAAACTAGTAGGGCCAGACTTGGTGAAACAGACTGAGGAGAAAGTAAAACTAATCAAAGCCAATTTGAAGGTTGCCTCAGACAGACAGAAATCTTATGCCGACCTGAAGAGGAAAGAAATAGAATATGCGGTTGGCGACAAAGTGTTCCTCAAGGTGTCACCGTGGAAGAAGGTACTAAGGTTTGGAAGAAAAGGTAAGTTGAGCCCTAGGTTCATTGGCCCATATGAAGTCATTAAACGTGTGGGACCAGTAGCTTACAGGCTAGCTTTACCACCAAAGCTGGACAAGATCCACAATGTGTTCCACGTATCTATGCTAAGAAGATACCGCTCAGATCCTTCACATGTCATCTCCATGGAAGAAATTGAAGTACAACCGGATTTGACATATGAAGAAGAACCCATACGGATCCTGGCTCGGGAAGTGAAAGCGTTGAGGAATAAGCAGATTCCACTGGTGAAAGTGCTTTGAAGGCACCACAACACCGAGGAGGCAACTTGGGAAAGTGAACAGACGATGAGGCAACAGTTTCCTCAACTGTTTGCATCAGGTAAATTTCGAAGACGAAATTTAAATAAGAGGGGAAGAGTTGTAACACCCTCCCTGTAGCAAATCCGTACATTCTACTGTTCCGGTGACCAGTGTCGGTCCGGACAGCTAGAACGTCCAGAAAAATATTTAAACAAAAGTGAGGAACCATAATTAACTCAAATATTAATAAGAAAAATTTAGAAAAAATTTTAGAAATAAAATACAACCAAGTTAAATGAGCCGGTGCCCAAGTGATGGGTAACTTAGTAGGAAGTTGCGGTTCTCGCAACTAGGAGCCCTAGACCTAGGGAAAAATTCATAAAATAATTTTTGAGACTCTAGAGAAGGGTCATTGAGGTTTCTATGGCATTAGAATGCCAGGAAAATACTTAGGAAAATTTTTCAATCGGTACAGACAATTTTAGCCCGTTAAGCCAAACGGAGGGCATTTTGGTCATTTCGCCTTCAGAGGTGATTTTTGGCCGACTTATCCAGTTAAGTAAATAATTATTATGACATAAAATATGAATAAATATTACTAATAATTGAATTGAAAATGAGTAGAAAAGAAAAGAAAAAAAATGAATTAAATGGGAATTTATGACATCACATTATGTCATTAGTGTGCCCTCACCCAATTACATTGTGACACATGTCTTTAAACCACTTAAAATGAGTTAAATGGGCAGAAATGAAAGAAAAGAATCAGACTTTATCTTCTTTTCTTCTTCTTGCCAAGACCTCACTTCTCCCTCCCTCCATTAAAACTCAACCAAGCTTCCAATTTCTCACTCAATTCACTTCAAAATCTTGATTTCCTTTCATTAAAAATTTTCCTTATCACTAGAGCAAACATTGGACAACAATTTGAAGAAGGAAAAAAGAAGTTTTGCAAACTTGAGAATAGCTCCAACAAGGTTTGTGTCCAATCTTCTACCCTTTTTACTTAATTTATGTTTATTGCCATGAAATAAGTAAAAAAATGTAAGAAAAACAAAATAAAACTTATGTGTGTCCAGCCCTATAATTTTGGCAGCTTAGGGGTGGTTAGGGTTTGATGAAATTACTTGAAACAAAATGGTTATGAGCTGTCCTTAGCATGAGATAAGTGATCGAACATGTAAGAGTAAGTGAAATGCAAGTTTAATGCATGAATGAACCTTGAAAATGTGGACACTTAAACAACATTAGGGTTTGCTCATGTAATGATATATTAAATTTGCAATGGTCAATTAGTAACCATTTGAATGTGTGTGAGAAGGAATTGAAGTGAGTAAGGATGTTGAATTTGAGTTTAGTGTGGCTGCCCTAGGTGACCTGCAGAATTGGACATGAGTCCAGCAGGTTTGGGCAGCCATAACTTGAATTGTAGAGGTTCAATTGGTATTTGGCCAATTGAACATGAAACTAGACACATAATGGCACAACTTTGGTGAAGAAACCATGCCTATAAGACCAAACCAAGTGGACCAAAAGCTTGCCCCAATCTGGGTGACCTGTAGTCTGTTTCTGCAGAATGACCAAATGAATAGTGTTTGGTTATTTGGCCATAACTCAGTGTAGAATGGTCCAATTAACCTGAAATTTTACCCACAATAAGATGAGATATAGACCAATAACTTTCATGAAGAAACCTAACCCAAATTATGACCCGAACCTATCCAACAAGTGAGTTGAAGTCACTATTCACTGCACTATAGATATGGTCAGTCCAGAAATATTTCAATCCGGCCAGTTGTGGTTTTTGGACCATAACTTGAGCTACAAAACTCCAAATGGAGTGATTCAAAAAAGGAAATTCAACTAGACAAAATAAGGAACAACTTTCATGTTGATCATTTTGCCAAATTCCCACTGCAAAATTGACCAATGGAACAGTAAATACAAGGCGTAAAAAACTGAAAATTCTGCCCAACTAACATTAAGCTTAGAAATGGTATTGGCAACCAATACCAATAAATTTTGAATGCAAAATGTGGTATGTTGATGATATTAAAACCAATGTACCTATTGCCTATGCAAAAGTCAATATTTTTGTTGACCAATGAATGGAATAGTAACACTAAAACTTAAATTCCAAAAATTGTGAAACTTAAAAGTGTGAAATGCCCTAGTATACCTAACAAGATTGGTTTGGATAGCTTGGCATGCCAATAGGGTTCAATTAGCAGTACTGCACATGGCATTATGCCATTCTGTGATTTCATGGCTTTTAGCCATTCTGACATTGTGTTGATATTTGGCCTTGTGCCTATTGTTATTACAAACATATTAGCCTGCACACCGGGAGATGCATATGTGACCGATGGTGTGATGGCCTGAGGTACTAGATACTCAGTGCTAGTTTACCCGTTTATCCAGTCCAGTCATCCAGTATAGGTTACTTGGGTACCCAAAAATGAAAGTGAATAAATTTAATGAAATAATGAATAGAACTAGTACATAATAAATAAGATTACCAATACTCAACTCAACTCAACTCAACTAAGCCTTTATCCCAAAAATTTGGGGTCGGCTATATGGATTCGCTTTTTCCACTCTGAACGATTTTGGGTTAAATCCTCAGAACGATTTACCAATAATGATAAAAAAAAATTGTCTGCATAAGACATCAATACATGCACTGCATATTTACTTCCTGTTATTTCTTTTTATTTTATTATTGGCACCACTAAGCATTATTGCTTAGCGCGTTACTTTTACCACGCGTAGGTTCTGGAGATACTGACCGAGAGCCCAGTAGACCACAGACTGAGTGAGACCTCCTGCAGCTCTGCATAGTGTCCGTGTCACCTCACCATCTTCAGTGCATTGGTAGGACACTAGGTTTCATTTTGGTATTTTGTAACTAACTTTTATTTTCTCTTGTGTAATTGAGACTAATGTAATGCATTTTGATGTTAATGTAAATAGTGAAAATTGTGTTTATGAATGGAAAATTGAGTATTTATTTATTGCTTATATATGAATACCATGAGAAATGAATGATTGAGAAATGGAAATGTTGTTGAAAAATATTGAGATTTTGATGATTATTGGAGTTTGAGAATGATTGGAAATGATTATTGGAAGTGTTTTTCACAGGTTCCGAAGAACTGTTTTCTCCATTTTTAGCCAGTACTCTGCCGGATTTTCTATAAAATTTTCGAAACCTCAAATAAATTATAATTTCAATAAATAACTTAAATGAATTATATTTCATAAATTATATTCAAAACTATGATAAAAATAAATTAAGGAAGGATAAAAATGATTGAAATAAAATAGGGTGTTCCGGTACACTGTGTGGCATATCTTACTCGGCTATACTGTAGACGGGTAAGGGGTGTCACACTTAGACCCTAATGGTAGGGTATGGTATGATAGGAAAAGAGCATTTGCTAATGTTAAAAATTATTCATGTTTGATGCCAAGCAAAGCGGGACATATATTTGAAGGAAATCATAGTATGAGTTTGGATGAATTTGGTCCATAAAAAATATTTGAAGAACCAAAATGCACAAGATTATGGAAAATTAGGTGTGAGCTTGAAGCTTATTGCAACTATCATGAAATATCAGTTCTAAAGGTGTTATCTGCACTATTATCCTCGTCCACAAATGAAAATGTTGCTAAAGTAAAGCAATAATTGAAATAAGAAATTGATTTAATGGAGAAATGCCTAGACCATTTTCATGAGCAACATAACACACAATCAAGTAATTTCGGTCAAGTCGATGAATCAAGAATCTCCAATTTTTTGGATGATAGTGAAGATGATTTCCAAAAGTTTTTACCTTCATGTTTACCACCTTGTTGCTAGATGGTCATCATAAGTTCCAACTTTTAATGCTTTATGTTAGTGTAAGATTAAAAAAAAATTATGATTGTCATTTTATTATTAGCATTAATGTTTATATATTGTTCAATTTTTATTAAAAAAATTCTTGATTGAGCATATGTATAACATGTCCTTACACTACACACCTGGAGATATTTTTCGAGCTATGGGTCGATATTGGGCACTTAAAGATGAATTTCAATATCCCCTTGAACCCAGACGACATAATGGCCATAATTTGATTCTATTAATGCAATAAGAATGGAACTATTGAGAACGTCAACCATTAATATTATAAGAGGATGCCCCTGCGATTAGTGTCCGAACCCCCCACTTCAAGTCGATCCACATGCCACGTAGTAACATTGAAGAATTACATTTAGCCATATATCACATTAGAGAAGAAAAAAATCGTATTAAGATTAGACTTATGAGGATGGAAATGATTAAAACTGGTAGAGAAGCTCAAGCAAATGGAGATAACAATAGAGCATCATTATATTTTTGGTTATTGAGAAAACCAGATTGTTTATCAGACATTGAAATGTCAGACGGTGAGAATTAAATATGTTTAGTATATGCAATGTCAAAATATCTAGTTCATTGTTTAGCTAGGAAAATAAAGAAACTTGTAATTTATTCTTCATTAGACATTTCGTCATCAAATTGGTACATGTAAGACATAACATTGCACCCTTCAGTAGATGTTAGTTCCCTTCCAATTGCTATTGCTTGCTCCCGAGCTAACTTTAACATATAATACCTTAATCTATGTAGGAGCATTCTATTATTTTCCTTTCTCATACGTGTAATCACTTATTCATAATCTGTTATGTTACGTCTCCTTATATTTAGTGATCAACGTTGTACAACAGGCCCACTTAGTGCTTGTAAGTCCTCAACCAATATTTCAGCCTCATTGACATTATTTCCATTCATGTCATAAGCCCGCATAACACTCTTTTCTATTAGAATGTCGATAATACCTATAATCATCATTGAATTGAGGAAGTAATCATGTTCCATTTCTTTGTTCCATTTCAACTCCTGCATACAATATAAGTATTAGTTAATATCACAAATAAATATGTATTGTGCTTTTAACCTTTGAATTACTACCTTGTTTATTATTTTCTAATTTGTTTTTATAATGCAAGTCTATTGGCTATATCATGGAATATCGTAATCATCAACAACATCTTATGCAACCTGGCTCCCTTAATTTGGAATTATTAACAATGCAATATGTTTATTGTTTAGAAACTATTTGGCATAATCTGATAATCCTTTATTCTCTCAACAATTTTTTTATTTTATGCCATTTATATAATTTAAAAAAAGTAATAAATTATTATGATAAATTTAGTTAATTTTTCAGGATGATGACCACCAACTATGCGCTAGACGGGCAATAATCGATTAGATGTACACTAACATAGATGAAAGATTAATTCCATATCTTTGATCATCAGGCTTTTTTGGAATTGCCACTATAGGGTTTATAGAGGTTGATCATGCCCTTATAACTACTCTTATTGAGTGATGGAGACCAGAGACCCATACATTTCACCATACAATTGGTGAAGTAACTATAACATTACAAGATGTTGAGATTATAACTGGTTTGCCTATTGATGGCGTTGTGGTCACAGGAGATATAGATTATGACTGGGATGTTTTATGTGGTTGGTTACTGGGTATTGTGCCTCTAGAAGGTGCCATTCGTGGCTCCCAATTGTCGCTTTCGTGGTTAGCAGAAAACTTTGTAGTTCTACTAGAAGGTGCAATTGATGTCGTAATCCAGTGCTACGCCCACACTTTTATACTATGGAGCATTGGTGGACTTATTTTTCCTAGGAAGTCAACAAAGTTGGTTCCTTTAATATTTTTACCCCTTTTAGAGGATTTAGATGAGACAGGCACGTATAATTGGGGGTGGGGGGGGGGGGTGCATGTTTAGCATGGTTGTATAGGGAAATGTATCGTGCCACTAATCCAAATGCAGCTCAAGTTAGAGGTTGTACTATACTTTTGCAACTCTGGTCATGGGAATGACTCCTTATCATTACACCTCAAATTTGTATGCCACAAACTTTTGCTTTAGGCAGACCATATGGGTTTTAGTAATTTTCTTCTTTATCAATTTATATATATTTAATTTTTTTTATCCATAAAAATTAAAGTAAATATATTAAATAACATTAAACTTTTTCTTTATAGGTGGAAAACTCCATTAAGAATAACACATACACTGATACATGTGTTGCGATCATTGTGAGTCCAACTAGATCAACAGTGACCACATCAAATATTATAAATATTTAAATCATCTTTTTTTTTATATAATTAATTACATTTTTGTCATTCATGATATTAAATACTGATATTTTTATATTGTATATAGGTGTGTTGGGAACTATATAGGGAGGTTGAGCATATTTTGCCACTTTTTTGCTTAAATGGGAGGTGTGTGTGGAGGTCATTGGTGCCATTAATATGCTTCCACATCGTCGAATGGCATCAATCGGATTAGTGCCTTTGCCAATTCATTATGGGCCAACCAATTCCTTTACCCCCATACCAGGATGATACCTTGCATTCCATCGACTTATAGGGGCAAATAGAACATAATTGGGCGATTCGACATGCACCTTATATAGATACTTGGAATGATCGGAATAATCGTGTTGTTACTAGTGCTCCATTGCAACAACCGTTAGGACAGCATTCAGAATATATACAATAGTTTATGTAATGAACAAGACATTGGATATATCCTGAGAGTGCTCAAATTGGAGTCACAGTAAATACCTAACTCATTATTGGTATTTTTTATTGCAATTATATGATGTTTTATCAAAAGAATAATTATTTTTTTCCCTCATAGAGGCAGATAGACTGCAACGTGTGTATAATTTACCTGAATCATCATCTCGAGCTCGTCCATCCTTTTGTTAAAGGATTTTTAGCATGTTAGGTGCATTAAATGAGGAACACTGCACGACACTAACTCATTCTTTTCAACTCGCCCCTCCACCAATGGAAATTCCCTATGTGCAACCACAATAGGAACAAAGACAGAGAAGGAGATGTAGTATGTCTGAAAGACGTGCTCCCATCGATGTGCCTCTAAGGGAGAATGTACTTTAAGTCCCTCCACCCGTCACCTATGAGTATCATGTAGATCAGGCAACGCCAGTCCATCACCTGCCGAGTGGAATTTACACTCTTCTTTTGCATTTTCATCTAATTTTACTCAAGGAGAGTAGCAACCATCCACTCATTTCACTCCAATGATAGTACCACCAGAGACCCACACACCTGTGTCTCCATTTACTGATGCAACGCCAATTTAATTTACAATTCTTACTTTTCATGCATCTTCTTCCTCACATTATGATAGACATCAAGCTCCCACAAGCAATGCTAGGCATCAACGACTTTTATCAGTCCATATTTGGTCCAGAACAACATTAGCATTTGAGCTATGATAAATTCACAAAATTTAGAACTGATTATGTTCAGGAACATCAACAGAGTGTTGAACAGAATGCAAAATCAGAAAGAGAGACAGAAGCAAATCTAGTGGTTCAACAAATAGATATCCGCCGAAATCCTCGACGGACTAGGAGGCCTCCATGATATGGCATAGGAGGACACATCGGTGACATTAGTCTAATTTAATATATGTTCAATTATAATTATATTATTTACATTATAATATTTTTTCTTGTCATCTATTTACATTATGTACCTCCTAGTTTTTTTTTTCCTAATGTAACTTAAATTTATATTAACTAAATTTATTTGAAACTTTTCCCTAAAATATTTTTATAATTGTATAATCTTGAAATATTTATAATATAAATTGAAATATAAATATTTATATTTATAATATAAATTAAATAAAAAATAATTACACTTATAATAAAAATGTAAGCATAAGATAGTTCAGTACTCTCAATTTATTTGAAATTATTCATTAATTTTCACTTTAAGGAATAATGTCAAAAAAAATATTTATATGTTTATTTATTACAATAAATAGACATACTCAACTAAACTCAACTAAGCCTTTATTCCAAGAATTTGGGGTCGGCTATATGGATTATCTTTCTCCATTCTAAACGATCTTGGGTTAAATCCTCGAAAATGTGTAATGCTTCTAGGTCATGTTGTACTACTCTTCTCTAAGTCAGTTTAGGTCTACCCCTTCTTTTCTTTCTATCATCTAACTTAGTGTGCTCTACTTGTCTAACTAGAACCTCCGTATGTCTACATTTCACATGACCAAACCACCTCAATCTTCCTTCTCTCAACTTATCCTCAATTGGCACCACTCCTACCCTTTTTCTATTTCTCTCATTACGAACTTTATCTAGTATAGTATGACTACTTATCCACCTTAACATTCTCATCTTCGCAACTCTTATCTTAGACACATACAACTCCTTCAGTGCCCAACACTCACTACCATATAATATGGCCTGTAGTATGACTGTACGGTAAAATTTTCCTTTCAATTTATTGGGAATTTTGCGATCATATAAAACTCCCGTGGCACTTCTCCACTTCAACCATCCGACTTTAATCCTATGACTAACATCCTTCTCACATCCCCTATCTACTTTAAGGATAGAGCCGAGATATTTAAAATGATTACTTTGAGGCAGTACCACTTCATCCAAACTAACTCCTTCCCTATCACCAGTTCGGCCTTCACTGAACTTACAATGCATGTATTCTATTTTCGTTCTACTTAACTTAAAACCCTTTGACTCTAGAGTACTTCTCTAAAGCTCCAACTTTCTATTGACTCCTTCTCACATCTCATCTATCAGAACTATATCATCTACAAACATCAAGCACTAAGGGATACTCTCTTGTATATGTTTCGTCAATACATCTAAAACTAATGTAAAAAGGTAAGGGCTTACAGCTGAACATTAGTGTAATCCAATTGAGATAGGAAAATCTCTTGTGTCCCCTCCCACTGTGTGCACAATAGTAGTTGCTCCTTCATACATATCTTTCAATACTTATATGTACCTAATAGATATCCTCTTTTGTTATAACACTCTTCATAAGACATCTCTTAGAACACTATCATAAACCTTCTCCAAATCGATAAAAACTATGTGTAGATCTTTCTTCACATCTCTATATTTCTCCATCAAGCTTTGAATGAGAAAGATCGCTTCCATAGTTGAATGACCGGGCATGAAGCCAAATTGATTGGGAGAGATAAAAATGTCATAACGTAGTCGATGTTCCATAACTCTCTCCCACAACTTCATAGTATGGCTCAGGAGTTTAATTCCCCTGTAGTTTGAACAACTCTGTATGTCTCCCTTATTTTTAAAAATAGGTACTAAAATACTCCTCCTCCATTCATCAGGCATTTTCTTTGAGTTTAAAATCTTATTAAACAATTTAGTTAACCATGCCACTCCCATATCGCTCAAACACTTCCACACTTCAATTGGTATTCCATCGGGTCCACAGGCTTTACCCACTTTCATTCTCTTAAGTGCTTCCTTTACTTCTAAAGATCTAATCCTTCTAGTATAATTCACATTCTTTTCTATTGCTATGTAGTCTATATTCATGCTATTACCACTTTGACTATTGTTAAAGAGATCATCAAAATAATTTCTCCATCTTTCTTTAATGTTCTCATTTTTCACCAACTCAACTCAACTCAACTCAACTCAACTAAGCCTTTATCCCAAAAATTTGGGGTCAGCTATATGGATTCGCTTTTTCCACTCTGAACGATTTTGGGTTAAATCCTCAGAAATGTGTAATGCTTCTAAGTCATTCTGTACTACTCTCCTCCAAGTCAATTTAGGTCTACCCCTTTTTTTCTTTCTATCCTCTAGCCTAATGTGCTCTACTTGTCTAACTGGAGCCTCCGTATGTCTACGCTTCACATGACCAAACCACCTCAATCTCTCTTATCTCAACTTATCTTCAATTGGCACCACTCCTACCTTTTCTCTAATACTTTCATTACGGACTTTATCTAGTCTAGTATGGCCACTCATCCACCTTAACATTCTCATCTCTGCAACTCTTATCTTAGATGCATACGACTCTTTCAAAGGCCCAACACTCACTACCATATAGCATAGTCGTATGGTCAGATGCGGTAAAATTTTCCTTTTAATTTATTGGGAATCTTACGATCACATAAAACTCCCGTGGCACGTCTCCACTTCAACCATCCGGCTTTAATCCTATGACTAACATCCTCCTCACATCCCCCATCCCCCATCCGGCTTTCTCATTTTTCACCAACACTTTTCCTTATTTATCCTTAATGCACCTAACTTGATTGAGATCTTGACATTTCTTTTCTCTCCTTCTTGCTAATCTATAAATATCTTTCTCCCCTTCTTTAGTTTCAAGTTTCTCGTATAACTTTTCAAAGGCCTACGCTCTTACTTGACTAACTGCCTTTTTTGCCTCTTTCTTTGCTATCTTGTACTGTTCATATGCCTCATTATTATCACACTTAGGTAATTTTTATACCATTTCCTCTTTCTCTTCACTGCCTTTTGTACTTCCTCATTCCACCATCATCTCTCTTTTGAGGGTGGTCTATGTCTTCTAGACTCTCCAAGTACTTTTCTAGCTATTTCTCTAATCTTTGATGCCATCTGTATCCACATATCATTGGCCTCCACATCCAGCTTTCATGCTTTGGACTCGAAAAGCTCATTTTTGAACTTCACTTGCTTTACTCCTTTTAACTCCCGCCACTTTGTTTGAGCTACACTATTTCTTCTAACCTTACTTGAATTGTTCCTAAACTTGACATCCAAAACCACTAACCGATGTTGACTTGTTAAAGCCTCTCCTGGACTGACCTTGCAATCCTTGCATAGAGCTCTATTTGTATTCTTGGTTAAGAGAAAGTCAATTTGGCTTCTATGTTGCCCACTTTTAAAAGTTACTAAATGTGACTCTCTTTTTATAAAGTAGGTATTTGCTAGTATTAGGTCGTATGCCATAGCAAAATCCATGATGCTTTTTCCTTCCTCATTTTGGCTGCTAAAACCAAAACCTCCATGAACATTCTCATAACTTTGCCTATCACTTCCTACATGTCCATTCAAATCTCCACCGATGAAAACATTCTCTTCATTCAGTATGCTTTGTATTAGATTATCCATATCTTCCCAAAATAGACATAACATTAATAAATATAAAATAACAAATTCTATAAAAAAAAGAAACCCATATGCATTAATCAAACAAAATATACGAAGAATTAAAGAAATTATTATATAAAGGAGAAGGGAGAAAGAAATAAAACCTAGTATGAAAGTAATAAGAGATCTCTAAAACCTTCACAATCTTCTCTCTATACTTCGAAAATATGCATTTTGAGGAGAAGAGGAAAAATTTAAATTTATAGGGAAAGTATAGTGTGCCGTTGGAAGAATATATTCTCTGTATTATATGCATTCTAAAGTTCTGATATATTCTGATGGATGCTTAAAAAATTATCACTTTAATTGACATTTTCATAAATAATCTGGCAATTATGAAAATGTTAATTTGACTGGCAGTTTTGTGTGTATCTGACATACTATCACGTTGACTTTGACACACACAGTAACTCTGATATTCTGAACTAACAATTTGATGTTGCTACTAAAATTATCTTTTTATTAGCGATTTCATATTTTTTTTGCTAACTACTGAAATTACTTTTTGAGTTGGCATTTTCATAAGTACACACTATATTAATAAATAATTTTAAATTCACATAATTTTAATAAAATAATTTTAAAAATACATTATTTAAATAATTAATCCGAGCTCATGGCATAACATTGCATATATGAAGAAAAATTAAAATAAAACCATTTTTTATTTTTTATTTTTATTTTTATGTTTCGAGTGATTAACTCTGCAATCAGCGAGTAGATGTCACACTTTACCCCTTTGTAAGGCATAACATGATCCCGTAGAATACTTAATGAATCACCGAACTTCACCTACCGATAACTCATTAAGCACCCTACAAGGGATTTTAAAACAAATTTCTTACTTTTGGTAAGTGGTGAGCATTCCTAATAAGTATTTAAAACATGTACTTAAGTGGAAAGCTAGTTGAAAATTTTGGTCCATTTTATTTTTTCGCAAATTTTATAAAAATTTTGACAGAGTTCTGTCTGTATTTTGAGAAACCAGTTTTTCAAATACCTGTAAAAAAGCACTTCTAAAAATTTTTCTCAACAACTGCTTTAATTTCATACTCAATCTCAATCAATTTCTCAACTCATTTATCAACTTTCAAATTTCAAATCCACTATCCAATGACCATCGAAATACTAACAATCCATTTCATTCAATTTAAATAAAATAGTTCCATTCATAGTTCATTAGAGACAAAATAATTTAAATACATCATTACAAAATTTACATTAAGAGAATTTCAAACTATTATATATATTACAGCTTTATACAAATTTTATACAAACTGCTCAAGACCCATTTTTACATGTCCATATATTTATGTGCAATATATACATCAAAAGAAATATTTACAGTTAGGGTATAAATTATACCCGAAGACTTCAAGCTGAATGATCCTCAATCTTCAGCAGCTCAGTCTGCTGCTCCTCTAGTCTCTAAATCTGCGACAGCAATAAAAGCTATCGCTGAGTACTATGACTCAGTGGTGCACAATAAAAATTTAAAATACAATAAATAAATCATTCATTGCCAAACACAATTTAATTATTTCTCAGTCACATTTTGCAAATATCAAAGTCCATAATGACACCATTTTATCAAATAATCCATTAAACACAGTTTAGTCAAACAATTTCATAATCACAGTGTTGCCAAAGTCATACACAACTTAAGTCATGACACAAAATTTCCGATCAATGCCGCGTTGTACACCACGACAAAGCAATCTACAACCCCATTAATCGAAATCAATGAGGGAGGTGGCTAGCTAGCTAATGAGTACTCATTCGATCTACAACCTCAACTGGCAAGCCAGAGAGGGAGGAAAATAAACGATCTCAACCCCATAAATGGAGGAGGAAATGTGATACTGTCATGCTGAGTGTGAATCTAAAATCAATTTAAAACAATTATTTTCAATAATTTATGAGAGATCCCAAATAATTTTTAAAGTCATTTTTGTAGTCACAAAGTGGCAACACAATTTATAAATAACACAGCGACTTCATAAAGTATAGCAATTCAAATTTTCAATTGGAAAACAATTACATAAATTTAATGTGCACAAACCTGACTGGAGTTGCCTCTAGGCCTTGACTCAGTCTTTAAGGGCTTCCAAGTCTTTTTCAGCTGAAACACACAATTTCACAGTGTTTCAGTACCATAACTTAGCATAAATCCAAAAATAAATTTCACTTCATTTTAACTAGCTCTATTGCGTTAAATTCGACGTTCTCGAAGTTTTTGTGTTTTGGGTTACTATTCACTATACTATTCAAGTCAAATTGTTGAATTTTTAAGGCTTAATAGGTATGGGAACTCCAACTTCACCCACATACCACATTTTGGTTATTAAACTTGTTGGTTTTGGTCATTTTCTCAAAGCTTAGGTCATTTTGGCAAAATTGCCAATTTTCGGTTTTGGTGCTCCGAAGTTGCACTGTTCCATTTGTCAATCTACTGTTGGAATTTGGCAAAACTTCCTTCATAGAAAATGTTCCTTATTGTCTTAGGTGTATTCTCATTTTTGGATCACCCCAATTGGAGTTTTGTAGCTCAAGTTATAGCCAAAATACAATTACTGTTCACGTGCACTGTTCATACTGGTAGTTTGGTTCTGACAGATTTTTGATCCAACTTTTTTCAGTAATTTGATCAAGTTAAGTTCATAATTTGGTCTAACTTTCTTCATATGAAATGTTCTACTATGTCTTAGGTTTCCATCGGTTCAAGAATCGCCTAAATTGGAGTTTTATAGAAAGAGTTATAGCCATTTGAACTTTACTACTCAATTGTAATTCTGCAGAGTTGCAGGTTCAATAACTCAACTTTGCTCAATAATTTGAATGGGTTAATGGCATAATTTGAGTTTGTGTTCTTCATGAAAGTTTTAGGTCTATATCTTATCTAATTGCTGGTAAAATTTCAGGTCAATTTGACCTGTCTAGCTCGAATTATGACCAAATGAACAGTTACTATTCATTTGGTCGGTTTAGTCTGATGTGACTGCTCTCATTTCACTTTGGTCAATTGGTTCACCAAGTTTTGGTCAGTTTTTGGACATGGTTCCTTAATGAAAATTGTGTCATTTTATGTCTATTTTCATCTCCAATTAGTGGCATATCAATTGGGCTTGTAAAATTCCCATTTTGGTCCTTCAAAGTAGGTATTGCCCTACGAATTTGGCTTCCATTCTAACAATTCCCACACATTTCCTTTGGTCATTATTGACCATTTTTCAGTTCACAAGTGGTCAAAGATATCATTTATGCATTTCTTCAAAATTTGGTTCACAAACCTTAACATTCAAACCCTAATCTCATTAATTCATTGTATTTAACTACATTAATGGTTTTAATGCTAATCATTCAACTAATTAAGATTTCTACACTCATTCTAATACATCAATCCATACAAATTATGTCCCTTCTTCAAGCTGGCCGAAATTCAACAATGGCCTTCCCCCATATTTTTATTTCATTTCCTTAATCCTAAGCTCATTTCAACCATTAATCATGCATTTAAATGGAAAAATAAGAAGTTTAACATACTAACCTAAATTTAAATGCCAATTCTTCAATTTCTCTCTTCCTTTCCTCTTTCTTTCTTGTTCTTAGGTTGGGATTGCAAGCTTTAGTAAGGTTTTTGGGGAAATTATGAAGGTTAAGCAGAGAAAATTAAGCTTAAGTGTAAGCTTAATGAAGAAACTTCCATGGAGAATTTTGGGAGGAGTGGGGCGGCAAAGAGAGGTGGAAGAAGAAAGGATTTTTGTTTTTTTTTTTCTTTTCTTTTCTTTATTTTTTTAGGCTTATGGAAGACCACAAAAAGTCCAATTAAATAATTCAACTAATTAATTTCTTTATGACATCATTCATGATGTCATCACCTTTGACTTTTCCATCTTCTTCTTTTCTTTTTTTTTTTCTATTTATTTTTTTCTATCAGTTCTTTAATTTAATTCTCGATCCCGAAGTTTTCTTTTCTCCGATTTTATTTGACAGTTAGGTCAGGAGTCAGCTCTCGGGGTCGATTGACCAAATTGCCCCTCACTGGTTCATCCCGGTTTGCAAATAATTCCATATTTCTTTCGGTTCCCTGACCTAATTATTTGACTGACTTAACAGTTCTTTTTCGTGATTTTCTCTTTTTCACTGTGTCCATAAGGGTCCTAAGGACCGCAGCGTCACATTTTACGGTTCGAAATTTGAGTTTAAAACGACTTCGATGCTCCGAGGAGGTCACCCATCGCTGTGACTCTCGGCTCGTTTAACTTCTTATGTTCTGTTTTTCTTATTTATACTTAACTAATTGGACATTACTAATTATTTGTGTTTATGATTTCTCTAGTTGTCTTAAGTATGGTTCTAATCCCTTGATCGTTATCGGAACAGTGAAATATACCAGGCTATACAAATAGGGGTGTTGCAGTAGAAATAATAGATTTGTAAATCGAAATAATTGTTTCGAAAGTAAGTGTGAAAAAAAGTAAAAAAGAAATAAAAACAAAACACAATATTTAACCAAACAAATTTTTACCTTTTTTTTAAAGAAAAACTAAAAAAGAAATGGTTCCCAATATATTTTATTTGTTAATATATAAAGAAAATAAATAATCTAACTAGTAAAAGTTCACATAATTTAAATTAAATAAAATTTTAATAATATTTAAATTAAATAAAATTAAAATTAAAAATTAAAAATTTAGATTATTACTTCGCAATATATATATGAGAATAAGCACTAGTTGAATTTATGAGCGAGGTTTGAACTTGAAGTATCCAGGTGGAAGCATAAGGATGGCATTTCAATCACTGAATCCACGCGGTTCTCCGCCAAAGCGAGTATAGTTACACAACCTATTCTCCAGCGCGTAGTGTGAGCGTTTCCTTAATGGCGCTCCGCGTAACTTAAAATGGGAAGCTGATGCTGACAGCTTTCCTGTTTGAAGATGTTTTCTGCAAATGCAAAGCTCTATTTGTTAATTACAAAAATGGAAAACCAAAATACATTATTTTTCATTATTTCCAAAATATACTATTTTAGCAAATGTGGAGTCGCCTAACTTACACACAACTTTCATTTTAATTTAGAATCTGGACCGTCCACGTTTCAAAATCTCATCGCCGCCGTTTATATATATACCCAGTTTACCCGAAACTTTCTTTCTTTATTTATTAATTCCAGCGCTTGGATCACCCAAACCACAAATTCTAAATCTTACGGCCTATAATTTGCCACGTATCCTAATTGAATTGAATAGTTTGTTTTCTCTATTTTGTAAATTCATTTACTTTAATTTTTATTTTTGTTATTTTTGATCTAAATTCTAAACCCTCCCTCTCTGGAAACCAAAAGAAACCCTAGTTCTCCTCCATTCCTCATGGTTTTTAAAAAATTATCTAAAAATTAATTATTAAAATCGACAAATCTGTTAGGTTTACAATTCGAAATTCACAGATTAGTGCCCTAATCCATGTTTCGTGCGTATGATTTTTACAGTTTGCTCGGCGAATCAATGTTTCGGGGTGTTTCGATCCAGGTACTATTGCAATTCTCTCTATTTTGTTGTTAATTTTTTCAACTGGGATTTCAAATGATGTTATTTTTGACGATTAGAGTTTGATCATGGAACTTTTTTTGGGGAGGGCGGATTTAATTACCTGGGGGATTTTGAAGTGATTTTGGTGTTGTTATGGTGTTTACAGATCTGAAAATGTATGATGGAATTTGAAAATTGGGTGTTTCGGGTATTGGTGTTTGGACTGAGGTATTGTTGATGGAAAATAGAATAGGAAGTTCTCATGAAGGGGAAATTCCTAAGAAATCGAGATCTTTGGATCTCAAGAGTCTTTACCAATCCCAGGATTCAAAAGAGTCTCAAACTAAGAACTTGAAGAGAAAGGGTGCCTTAGATATTACTGTTGTTGAGAAGAAACATGAGAGGAAGAAGAGCAGAAAAGCAGTATCCATCAGTAGTTTTAGAAAAGTCAATGGCAATGGCAGTAAGAGTCTAGAGGAAGTGTATAATGGCATTTTGAGCTTAGGATCACATGATTCAAAGGACTCAAAGTCAGGGTTCAATCAGCGGTTGAGTGATTGTAGCAAGTTTAGTGGTATTTCACAAACATTAGAGGGTAATTTTATCAAAATCCCTAGGCGTAAAAGAGGTTTTGTGGGGCGAAGAAAAGTTGAGAATGTTCTTCAAGTGTCCAAGCCTGCAGGGCTGTCTAGTGGTGAAGTGGGCAAGGTTGATCAGGTTGGTAAATTAATTAGTAAAGACACATGCAAGCAGGTTAAGCCTTTGAAGGTTAAACAGAAGAAAGGTTATGATGAGTTTAAAGAAAACATAAATGGTGGAACCAATTCAGATAAGCATTTAGAGGAAGAAGATGAGCATCATGGTAATTCAGTTGTATACAGTGGGGATTTATCCGTGAAGAAATCTCATACTGGCCATTCTGTTGGGAATAATGGTGATTCATCTTCAAAAAAGTCACTGAGGAAGCGAAGTAGGAAAAGGAAGGGTTTGGTGCCTGATGGTAAGAGCGTTGCTAAGGAGGCTCAGCCATCAGTCGATGGTACTGTTAAGTTAAGTGATGATTTGTGTGACAATGATGAGGAGAACCTCGAAGAGAATGCAGCAAGGATGCTATCATCACAGTTTGACCCGAGTTGTACTGGCTTTTCTTTGAATAGCAAAGTCTCTTCCCTGCCATCTACAAATGGTTTGTCTTTTTTATTATCGTCTGGACAGGAATTCAATGCCCATGGGTCTAACTATGTCTCAGGATCTGAATCTGCTTCTGTTGATACTGCTGGTAGAGTGTTGAGACCAAGGAAACAGCACAAAGAGAAGGGTAACTCAAGAAAACGGCGCCATTATTATGAAATTTTCTCTGGGGACGTGGATGCCTATTGGGTGTTGAACCGGAGAATTAAGGTTTATTGGCCTTTGGACCAGAGTTGGTATTATGGCCTCATCAGTGACTATGATAAATTGAAAAAGCTCCATCATGTAAAATATGATGATCGGGATGAGGAATGGATTAATCTCCAAAATGAGAGATTTAAACTCTTGCTGCTTCCAAGTGAAGTTCCAGGTAAGCCTCAGAGAAGAAGATCTGTGGCAAGAGAGAAGCGATCTAATGGGGAAAAGGGAAAATTGAAGCAGAGTAAAGAGAAGAGGAGAGACTTGGCTGCAGAGGATGATAATTATATGGGGAACTACGTGGACTCAGAGCCTATCATCTCATGGTTGGCTCGTTCTTCTCATAGAGTCGAATATTCCCCACTCCGTGCCTTGAAGAAACAGAAAATTTCAGGTCTTTCTCTGACCTCAGTGCTGCCGACATTGACTGATGATGGTGTCAGTAGACATGATTGTTTGGATGGGCTTTCATGGAACAAGGATACAAGCAATTTATCTGGTAATTCTGTCTTGCCAGACAGATTTGCTGCTGGTGGAATGATTGAGGTATCTCCCATGGAAAGCCCCTTTAATCCAAAAGATAACAAGCTTCCAGTTGTTTACTATAGGAGGCGATTTCGCAATACAAGCAGTGTGTCGCGTTATTCATTTGAAGGAAATCTTGTTTCCTCTAGTCTACCAGAATCTGATACTTCTCTCGGTGCTGTTGGTGTTGCTTCTCAACCTTTGGAAAAACAAGATACTTCCCTCGACAGATTGGATCCTGATAGGGCTTTGGAGAAGTTGGATACTGTTGAGGTTTTATGGTTGACTGATGTTACAGGCCTTCTAAAATTAAATGTTCAGTTCTTGGAATCAAGACGGTTCAGGTTTGAGTTAAGTTTTGCAGTGCTTTCTTTCTTCAAGTACTCATTTGGCATGGTTCACACTCAGTTCTTTCATGCGTTATTGCTGCTTCAGCATGGTACGCTGATGACTATGTGGCCAAGGGTTCATCTGGAGATGCTTTTTGTTGATAATATAGTTGGATTGAGATTTCTCTTGTTTGAAGGTTGCTTGAAGCAAGCCATAGGATTTGTTTTTGAGGTCCTGGCTGTATTTAATCAACCTACTGAGTGCGGGAAATTTGCTGACTTGCAGTTGCCAGTTACTTCGATAAAATTTAAATTTTCTTGCATCCAAGATTTCAAGAAGCAGCTTGTGTTTGCATTCTACAACTTCGCTAAGGTGAAAAGTTCAAAATGGATGGATCTGGACTCTAAGTTCAAAAGGCATTGTTTGCTTACTAAGCAGCTACCTCTATCAGAATGTACTTATGATAACATTAAGGCGCTTCAAAATGGAACCAGTCAGTTACTCGGTTCTTCTGGTTGCAGTGATTCCTCAAGAATTAAGGTATTTATTTTGTACATTCTCTTTTATTGTGCTTTTGAAGGTGATAAAGGTTGTTACTCTCCTTTTAGATTTGTTTAGGGAATTGAAATCATGTTTCAGATTTATTTTTGCGTGTGTATTTTTGGAAGTCTGGCATGTCTGCCTCCATTTCCTAATATCAATTTGGTTGCAGCTCTTTTTTCTCCTTCCTCTTGGATTAAAACTTTAGTGTATCAGTTGCAGCCAACAACTATTGGTTGGTCATATCCGAGCTTTTTTCCAAAAGGAGGGATTTGAAAAGGCTTATTACCAAATAGGGGTGAATGTAAATATATTTACCGAACAGGTGTGAATATTTCCACATTAGCACTTCTTGAATCAAAGTCGTGGATTAAAATCATGAACTCAGGCTGAGAAACAAGTTGCATGCCAAGTCGCTAATATAAATTGCGACTTGGTGTGCATGGCAAGGGCTCATGATGGCTAGATTTAGCCTAGAGTTTGAAACAAGTTATTGTTTTAGAAGAGACTTCCAATGTACTGCTAAAAGAAAAGATATCATGCTGCCAAAGCTTTTTTTTTAATATTATTTATATACTTCTATAAAACAATTATTTTATAAAATTATTGAACTGATAAAAAAGAATTGACTCTTTTATATAACATTTCTCATAAATAATATAATAAAGTATTATTTTAAAATAATAATAATATTATATTTTTATTGTTAAAAGTAAATACTTTAATTCATTACTATTAATTTAATATAATGTTTGATTATATTAATTTAAATATCATTAATTTTTTTTATTAATTTAATATATTTTGTGTGAAATAATTATTTTATAATTTTTTTACATAAAATTTATGAAATAAAACATTAATTTTTTTTTTTAGTTTAAATCAGTGTTGTCAAAAGCGCTAGGCGCCCTTAAGGGAAGAAGGTCCTCTATTGCCCGAGGCATTAGGTTCTCCTCTGAGCGAAATGAGGCACTAAATTATTTTAAAATAATAAATAATTAAATATACAATGTAAAAAAGTCTAACATACTACATAATCAATAAATTCCCAAATTTCATATTCATATTTCATTTTATATTATTTGTTTTAAGCTTTAAGATCAAAAGCGTTTATCTAATAATACAAAATGTTAAAGCAAAGGCTATATAGTACATAATATAATTTAAAATTCTTTATGCATTGTTCAATTTCATTCATTATGTCATGCAAACTCAAAATCCTAATTTTTTAGTCATCATGTAGATGCTAAAAGGTGAAAACAAATTAGGTCAGTTTTTCTTTTTCTTAACTTTTTTTTTCAACTTCTTGCCTTTTTTGTGCCTCGAGGTGCTTGGTGATGCCTATTTTGCCTCGCCTGAGCGCCTAGGCGAGCACTCGGGCACCTTTTGACAACGTCAATTTAATTTTTTATTCTCTCGTCTTGCCAATCTAGTATTGCCATATAAGAGAATTGTCTTGCTGGGTGGAATCTCTTTGACGGATATCTTTCCCTGCAAATGCCTGGCCTACTCCTTTGCGGTACCCTTTTCCATTCCTCTTCTTACCATCTTTCTTGAGTCAGGAAAGCTGCTTTTAGCTCATTCCCTTTGAATAAGCTAATAACAGAATTCATATATAACGGAGACTCTTTCTTTTCTGAGGAGCGAATCTCCGTAGCTCAATAGCAAGTAAGCTCTCGGCACTTACTTTCGAGGAAAAGTGCTTTATTCAAAATAGAATAATCATAAAAGTCAGCATTTATATGTGTAGGTATTTTATTTTTAAAATTGATGATAATACTTTTTCCATTATAAAATTTATTAAAATATTTTTTAGATATTTAATATATAATTATTATTTATTAAAATTGATGTAATACTTTCTTATAATATTCAGATTTGTTAAAAATTTAACTTTTTTTTGACGTTAAAAATTTAACTTTTTTTTGACATTAAAAATTTCATTTGCATGGATTTGTTTAAAAATTATCGTTTGGTTGGGAAAAAATATGCAACAATATGGATTGCACAAAATTAATTGTATGCAACAATTTAGGAATTTCACAAAAAATTCACATTTAATTATAAATCGTCTTTTTTAGAATAAAATATTATTATATGAGTAAAACCATATAACTACATAAATGATTAAAATAATTTAATTTCTGTTTACTCACGCCTTAAAGGCATTCATTAAAAACTCATAAATTTAATACTTAACTCAAGTAAGCTTTTATCCTAAAAATTTGGGGTCGGCTATATGAATTCTCTTCTTTCACTCTAAACGATTTTGGGTTAAATCTTTGGAAATATGTAATGCTTCTAGGTCATATTGTGCTACTCTCCTCCAAGTCGATTTAGGTCTACTCCTCCAAGTCAATTTAGGTCTACTCCTTCTTTTCTTTCTATCCTCTACCCTAATGTGCTCTACTTGTCTAACTGGAGCCTCCGTATATCTACGCTTTATATGACCAAACCAACTCAATCTCCCTTCTCTCAACTTATCCTCAATTGGTACCACTCCTACCTTTTCTCTAATACTCTCATTACGGACTTTATCTAGTCTAGTATGACCACTCATCCACCTTAACATTCTCATCTCCACAATTCTTATCTTAAACACATACGACTCATTCAGTGTCCAACACTCACTACCATATAATGTGGCCGGTCGTATGGCTGTACGGTAAAATTTTTCTTTCAACTTATTGGCAATCTTACGATCATATAAAATTCCCGTGGCCCGTCTTCACTTCAATCATCCAGCTTTATGAGATAAAAACTCATAAATTTAATATTTAAATAAAAATTTTTGAGGCATTAAAAAATTGTCTATATGTATTAAAAAGATTGTCCTAAAAACATAATTGTCAAATTAAGATTCGAATTTTGGAATCAAAATCTTCATTTTGTGAATCAAGAATCGATTGAATCATGAGATTCGATAAAAATTCTCAAAATTAATTAAAAATGATACGTGTTCAAAAAAATAAAAAAAAGGGTCACAATGACATATTATGATAAATATAGAATTATTATTTAGCTAATTAAAAGTATGCTTTATAATAGAGCAAATATATTCTTATTATTTTGTGTAGTTTTATGTTCTAATTATGAACTTATAGACAATGATTATCATTGTCCATGTGCTTAAATTCTCATTTAAATTTGATCAAATAATTAAATAATAAAAAAGGATTGTGGATAAATTAAGAGGTTAAGATATATTAATATAAAATGTCGTAAAGTGATAACTATGATTAGAGAAGTAAATTAACCAAAAAAAAAAAAAGAAAAAGAAAGAAAGGGAGAGGGAAATAATGGCCCGTAGAAGAAAAATAGTTAGGAGAAGATTTTATTTGCACTTTTCATAGTGAAAATAAAGTGAGATCTTAAATTTTAAAGCGTAGGGTCTAACAACCTTTTAGAAAAAGAATCAACCAAATTGGTTGGTTCGTGTAGATTCACTCAATTCACTATCGAATCATAAGATTTGGTCGTGATTCAATTGCATTTGCGATTCGCTCCTTAGATTCGAATTGCTGGGATGGGAAATCAAATCGAATTGAGAATTGTAAGATTCTAACAAAAATGCCTAAAAAATTCTAGGCTAAAAACCATGGTACTTCAAGATCTCATTTCAATTAATTAGTTTGTGATAGATTCCTAGTATATACACGGCTTCACACTCTAGCCATATAATATTGTGACAGATTCCTAGTATATACACGGCTTCACACTCTAGCCATACGATATTGTGATAGATTCCTAGTATATACACAGCTTCGTACTCTAGCCATATGATATTGTGATAGATTCCTAGTAGATAAAGGTATTCATACTCTAGCCATATGATATTGTGATAGATTTCTAGGCTAAACTCTAGCCATTTTTGAGCCCATGCATGTTCTTACCATAGTGATCAAGCCGCAATTTATAATCACGACTTGGTAACTGGTGTGTAACAAAGCTGACCGAATTAAATCTGCAACTTGTGTCCCAGCCTGAAATTGTGATTTTGATTCACGGCTTTGATTCAGAAAGTGCTAAGGTGGAAAAATTCACACCTGTTTAGTAAATATATTTACACTCACCCCTGTTTGGTAATGAACTTATTCAAATCCATCCTTTTGGAAAAGGGCCCGTCATAGCCTTTTTGTTGTTCACTATTCCATTCTTTATGTATTTATGGATAAGCATTCAAAGTTGGTGGTTCTGCTTTTTTTTTTTTATTATTATTTTATTATTTTTTTTTAGTTTTAACCGCACATTGGGCATGCAGCTAATAATTATTAATAACTGCTCTAAACTTTACCATATTCAGGGGCCAATAAGGAGGTCTAGGCAGTGTATAAGCCTTGTTGGTGTCTCCAGAGAATCCAATTATGTAAATGCCAGTCCATCTTCTAATTCTGACAAGTCTCTCAGATGGTTCCCTCCATTTGCGCTTTCTTTTACTGCTGCACCTACTTTCTTTCTGGGTTTGCATCTTAAGCTGCTTATGGAACATAGGGTGACTCACATCAGCTTTCAGGATCATGTCTCAATAGAGCATCCTAAGAACTCTGGTAGTTTGCAGGCAGATGACTGTTCTAGCGTAGAGGACTACTCCAACAAATGTTCAGAAGGCATTCCTGATAACAATTGCAAGGCTTCTTCCAGGGATGCTGATTGTGGTAGATGTCTTTCTTGTTCTAAAACTGTGCCGCAAGCAGTTGACATTTCCGTTGCCAGTGTTGGAGATTGGATGAAGTCCTCTCTAAATTATCATAATGATTATGTAAATGTTGAAACTTCTGCCATCTCCAAGGATCCTGGAAAATTGGGAACTGATGCTGTTGCCTCACTGCAAAAGTGTCAATTGCACCTTACAGATTCAGAACAACGTGACTTGTCACAAAAGCTTTTAGTTGACCGAGATAAGTCTGGTGCATGTTCTCATTCTCTTCTGAATGGTATTGCTGTTGAAGTTCCATCATTCAATCAATTTGATGAGCATGTTGATAAGGAATTACATGGCGCTCAACAATCTACAGATTTGTCTTGGAATATGAATGGTGGTGTTATCCCCAGTCCAAACCCTACTGCTCGCAGGAGTACCTGGTACCGAAATAGAAGTAGTTCTACATCGTTTGGACACTCTGCGCATGGATGGTCAGATGGAAGAGGTGACTTTCTCCAGAATAATTTTGGTTATGGAACTAAGAAGCCACGTACACAGGTCTCTTATGCTTTGCCTTTTGGAGGTTTTGACTACAGTTCAAAGAATAAAAGCCATTCACAGAAAGCGCTTCCATATAAACGAATTAGGACAGCAAATGAGAAGAGGCCATCAGATGTTTCTAGATGTTCTGAAAGAAACTTAGAGTTGTTTTCTTGTGAAGCAAATGTCTTAATTACACTTGGTGACAGAGGTTGGAGGGAATGTGGGGCACAGGTTGTATTAGAGCTTTTTGATCATAATGAGTGGAGGCTTGCTGTGAAAATTTTGGGGATTATAAAGTATTCGTACAAGGCACATCAATTTCTGCAGCCTGGGTCGACAAACCGGTTTACACATGCTATGATGTGGAAAGGAGGAAAGGATTGGATACTGGAGTTTCCTGATAGGAGTCAATGGGCTTGTTTCAAAGAGATGCATGAAGAGTGCTACAATCGGAATGTCCGTGCTGCATCAATTAAAAATGTTCCTATTCCTGGCGTTCGCCTGGTAGAGGAAAATGATGACAATGTTATTGAAGTTCCATTCGTTCGAAGTTCGTCTAAGTACTTTCGGCAGGTTGAAACTGATATTGAGATGGCTTTGGACCGGTCAAGGGTGCTATACAACATGGATAGTGATGATGAGCAGTGGATGTTGAAAAATCAAACTTCTTCTGAACTTACCAACAGCAGCTTATGGGAGATCTCTGAGGAAATGTTTGAGAAGACAATGGACATGTTTGAGAAGGCTGCATATTCTCAACAACGTGACCAATTTACATCTGATGAAATAGAGGATCTCATGGCTGGACTGGGCCCAAAGAAAGCAGTCAAAATTATCCATGAGTATTGGCAGCAGAAGAGGCAGAAGAAGGGAATGCCTTTAATCCGTCATCTACAGGTGCCTTCTGAATTTCTGTGTATTTTTATGTTGTTTTATTGCTCTTAAGATATGCATGGATTTTTTTTTTGACTTCATTCATAATATAAGGTAATTGAGATTGTTTTCTAATCTTTTGGTCTAAATTTTGTTTCTTCATTGTGTTCTGTGCTTGTGTGGATTATTTGTGAGTTTGCTTTTCCTTTCTAAGCCTATTTATTTATTTATTTATTTTTCTTCTGGGTTTTATTCAGCCACCACTATGGGAGAGGTATCAGCAACAGGTGAGGGAATGGGATATAGCAATTGCAAAAAGTAACACTGCCCTCCCTAATGGATGCCATGAGAAGGTTGCACATGTTGAAAAGCCTCCTGCCATGTTTGCTTTCTGCTTGAAACCACGGGGGTTGGAAGTGCCCAACAAGGGATCTAAACAGAGGTCACATAGGAAAAGCAATATCTTCTCAGGAGATCATGATGTTTTCCATGCTTATGGTAAAGGTGTTTACCCCTCTTCATTTTTCACTAAGCTTTCTTTTGCTCATTGCTTTTCAATCATTATGCTCGCAAACTATTTCCTTAATCCAACTACATTTGTTGCATCCAGGAAGAAGATTAAATGGATTTGGTTCTGGGGATGAAAGGGTTGTATATCAAGGTCATAACCATGAACCTTTAGATGATTCTGCATTGCCTCAAATGTCACCAAGTGTATTTTCACATTGGGATGTAGGCGGCAAAGGAAATTTCTTAATGAGTGGTGATAGGTATGATAGGAATCACGTGCAGAAACCTTACAGGAGCAAGTCAAGGAAGCCTGGGGCATTTATCTTTCCCAATGATACTCAGATGGTTGCTTCTCGGTGGAATATAGGCTTTTCTGAGTGGCCAAGCCAGCGCCATTATCGCTTAGATGGGTCCCCAAGCCATGGCCCTGAACATTTTGATAGTTCAGATTTTGGTGAGTTAAGGTTGCGTGATTCTTCTGGTGCAGCACAGCGTGTACTTAATATGGCTAAACTCAAGAGAGAAAAGGCTCAGAGATTGCTTTATAGGGCAGATCTAGCCATTCACAAGGCAGTGGTTGCCCTCATAACTGCTGAGGCGATCCAAGCTTCTTCTGAGGACTTAAATGGTGATGGATAGAATAAGAAAAGAAAGATGAGATGAAAGGGTAGGAAATGTGCCAGCCCTTCAGCATTGGGTTTATGCAGCCAAATAACCCAGTTATAGAATTATGATTTTTTTGGCTGGAGCAGTGTGGTGTTTCCTTACTCAGTGGTGGGGGCCTTTTTGTCCTTTGCCATTGATTCAAGAGGGCAAAAACAGGAGGGTTATGGCAGGTGGAGGGGAGAACTTTTTTTTCTTCTGCCACTTTATGTCATTGTCATGGCAGTTTTGATGTGACCACAGTTTTTCTGCCCACTAGGTATTTCATGGCAGCAGCAGGTCCGCTGACCCTGCAGGTAATGGGTGTGTGGAATTTTGGCTACCAATCTTTGTACAGATTTTTTTTCCCCTTTTCTCTTTCTCTCTCTCTCTCTCTCTCTCTCTCTCTCTCTCTCTCTTTTCTGTTTCCTTTTTGTCTTAACCATGATATCAAAGTAGGAGTTGTCCGAAATAATACAACACCTGAACACCCCTTGAAATTGAATCACAAATTCCTGTCTAATTGAATGTTTGAGCATCCACTAGATAGATATGTAACTACCAGAACGTGTTATCTCTTGAAAAAGAAGAGGGAAAATGCTGTATGTAATTGATCCTATTATTTTTTATACAGATTCATTGGAGGCTCAGAATATGTTATCTTCTTCTCGATTCATATTCTTGGTGATATTTAGTAGCCTCAGGCGGTAGATAGATTTGGAGAAATTTGTGAGCTGTGACTTTCTGGTCTGTATTTTTTTTTTTTTGGTTCTTGTCAATATTTCGTTGTCTTAAGCAGTTGATAGATCTAAAGAAGATGGTGGGCGTTACTTTTTGATCTTTCCCTTCTTATGAAATGCTTCATCTTTTGTTGCAGCTTGGTTGCATGGAAAACATAAGTAACCAGGTCAAAGATTATCCATCGTGGATATGACTTTAAAACTTCACAGGTCAAGCTGTTTTATGTATTTTTTCATTGCATGTCTTGTAAATGATTTTTCTGCTGTGTATGGGTTGGCACCCTCTTGGTGCCTTTCTAATTATATCTCTTCTTTTGCTTATATAAAAAAAAAAAGGCCCTAATTGACATTTAATATAAGGTTTAAGCGTTGCATGTGTGTGTGGTAGATTTTATTGTCATGTTGATTGGTGGGTAGTTGGTGGGTTGGTGTCTACTTATGTATGGTAACATGAAAATTGTTTTGCAGCGCTATTGGAGTTGCAGTTTTTGTCAGATCAATCAGTAATTTTCTTCTTGGAGTAGCAATTTAACTTGTTCGCAGTGTAATTGAATAATCTCTCTTTGGTACCCATTCGCTGGGTCAAGATTACAAAACTGCAGCTCGAATAGCCCTGTAAGCAAATATAGTTTATCTTCAAAATTTGATCGAGGTGGTCTCTCTTTGCTTTCTTTGCAATGTAATTTGATCGCGGGTAATATACTACTTTTTTTTATAAGGGTAACTTGATAATTACATCTTGTTTAACCTTGTTAAACACCCTATAAGATTTATAAGCCTGCATGGTGTTCAGAAGAAATCATGAATTGGATCGATAAATGTATATTGAGTAAGAATATGCAAGTTCTGTCCAATATTTTTCTTGGATGAATATATATCTGAAAGAAATATATATTTTAATTTATATTTAAAATAAAAAATAATAAAATTATAACATGATGTCAAATTTAAATCTGCATCTACATAAGTATTTGAAAAAAATATATGAAAAAAAAATAAAAACTCTGGTTGGAGTATCTAAACTTACGCATTATTATTACTTACCATGATAATGTTTCATAAGATAACTGATAATTAAGTGTGAATGGTAAAACTATGGCAATTGAAGTAACAATAACGAATATCCCAAGGGTATCTGTAAGAAAAACAAATTTTTTATATAAAATTATGATGATTCAATCTAATTTTTATAATATGATTTACTAAAAATAGGAATGGCAACGGGATGGGTTGAAGGTGGAGATCGCTCGTCTCAATTCTGTCCTAGGAGTTTAGGGTCGGGGCGAGACACTCTCCATCGTGGCGATGTGTGGAAATTTTCTTTTTATTTTTTTATTTTTTATTTTAATTTATTAATATATAATATAAATTTATTTATTAAAAAATAAAATATAATTAAAAATATAAATTTTACATATTATTTTAATTATATATTTATATATTTTATTAGAATTATAATATTTAAATATAAAAATATATAAAAATAAATTATTTTTTAATAAAATATACAAATATATTAGTGTGTGGGGCAGGTTATAAGTTTTGAGGCAGAAAGGTCTTTCCGTCCCTGCCTCGCACAAATCGGGGTTGGAGCGGGTCGGGTCGAGTTCGGAAATTTTTGCCATCTCTAACTAAAAAGTTGTCTCTATCGTAATCTATTTAGTATTATAATTTTATTTTTATAATCAATTAATTCTTTATAGAACATATTTTTGGTGCGTGTCACATAATTATTGACACCATTGTCATTTTTTTTAGAAATTTTTCATTCATTTAATCATATCTTTCCCCTTTCTCTCTTTCAAATAATGATTTTATTCATAATAATATTGTTAAATATCATATCGATACTATGTATATCTATAACCATAAAAAAAGGCGTGAGCCGTTATTAAAACATTATAAAGGTGATAATTCCTACTGAGAATTTTATTAGGTCATGCTAATTCCACACGAATCAGTACTAAAAAGCGTGTTATACTCGAAATAACGAGGAATAGTTTCGTATTGAAGAGTCGCTATAGATTATTAGATGATGAAATAAGACTCAGGTATGCTCTACTAAGAAGCGTGTTATACTTGAAAGAACGAGGGATGATTTCGTATTGAAGAGTAGGTAGAGGTTATCTACTAATGGAATAAGACTCAGATATGCCCTTTGCCTTGAAGGAACTAGGGGTGGCATTGGATCGCATTTTTGTGGGTATTGGACTTGACTAAATCCCAATATAATATGTTTAGGTCGTGTATAATTTGATAGAACGGGTTTGGATTTAAAAAATAGTACTCGTGATGGGTTCGGATTGAGTTCGTGCTTTGCATGTTGAGTATCTGTTACTTCGAACCCGTTTATATAAATAATTAATTAAATATGAAATATCTATTTTTATATAATAATATTTATAAATTTTATATTTTTTATTTTAAATAAAATAGAATTTAAATATTTATGAAATTATTAATTTTTTAAATATAAATTGCTAATAAAATTTTTTTTATGTAGATTATTAATTAAAATATATAAAATTAAATGAGTTCGGATATTTTTTAGATAATATTAATCAGGTTTGGGACAAATTAGAATAGTTAAAAATAAATTTTAATCGAGTTTGAGATAGATTCGGGTTTTTAGAATATTAACAAGATTCGAATTCGGATAGAGTAATTTTTGAACATTTTACCAAAAGGTATTAGTTGAAAAACAAATTTACAAAAGGGAGGTAACATAAAAAGTATTTACCAAATGGAGGTAGGATTTACTGATTTGAAAGAGAGAGAGTGGTAGATTCAACTAATAATAGCATCCATCTATTTGAAAATTTTTAAAAAATTTATTGTTGCTTTGAAGAGTAAAAAGAAAAATTAAACAAGGTGTGAGACGCGACATGGCTAGTCTCTAGTTTTCTGGTCTGCACACATGCATGTGGACGCTAGTCTTAATAGCGGCTGCCTGGTTTTGCTTGGTCACATCACATTGTGGTAGGTGGATGCTACCCTAGCGTGAGTTTGCAGCTAGACTCAGGTATGGGTAGCGTCTACCTACCTAAAACGACCATTTTGAAGACACAAAATGTACTTGCATCTATCAATAATTTAAATACACCACCAATGTTGTCTCATTTACTCTTCAACAAATTTTTTGCACAAAAGAATTGTGACACCCCTTACCCGACTACAGTGTAGCCGAGCAAGTTATGCCACTCAGTGTGCCGGAGTACTCTATTTTATCTGATTTCATTACAATCCTTGATTTATTTATTCAAAAACTTTATTGAAGATTTAGGCTATTTTTACTTTTATCAAAATCTAACTAAGTTGGAAATTTCAAAAATTTTAACGATAATCCGACAAAGTGTCGGCTGTAATTTGGACTAACAGTTCTTCCGACTCAAAGACAATTTCAATATATATTCAATTTCTCAAACTTAATAGTCTCAAAAATTTTCAAACATAATGTATCTCAATGCAGTATCCAGATTTCTCAGAAATCTCATTAGATTTTCAATATCTCAATATTCACAAGTATAATCTCATTATAACTCAAATTCAATTCACATACTAAAATACTTACTTTGAATAGCTTCCATAATTCATAGGTTAATTACATGAGTTTATTTTGTACAAGATATACAAATAATTTACAATGTGCTAGGAATGAACAATATACATAACATGTATAAAATGAGCCCTATCTACATGCATTCTTTGAGGAGGTGACAATCTTGAACTCTTCCGACACTTCAGATCCGACTCCAAAAATCTCTTTTACCTTCAAGATTGCGAGGAAGCAATTCCATTGCGCTAAGCATTTCTTAGTGGTGCAATAATATAACCGAACTAATATATACAAGTAAAGAAAGAAATAAATGATAATTCAGATACTTAAGAATCAATTTAATTTGGTATGGTATTTCTAGTATCAACGATCTTATATACTAGTTTGTTCCTCTTTGGAAGTGCTTAGTTTATAACTTTTCAGTAATAATATAATTTATTCTATCTGTATTGTATTTCAAGTCCATGCAGTTGCAATTTATATTTTTGTTATGTTTCTTTTGCTAATCTCTTTTGCTTATTCATTCAATACTTAATTTAATTATCGATTTTCATTATACTTAACTTAACTTAGCCTCAATTGAATAATACTTTAATTGATCGCCAAGTAACCTATACTAGACGATCGATCGATAACGGGTCGCTGGCATTGCCTCGGGCCGTCATACCATGGGACACGCGTCTACCACGTAATGGCTAAAAAGCCATAATATCACATAATCGGGCATAAAAGCCATGAATACTGGCATAAAAGCCATGAATACGGGCATAAAGCCATGAATACAGGCATAAAGCCTTTCCTTTCGCAGTACTGCTAAAACAATACCCTATTGGCATGCCAAACTATCCAAACCAATCTTGTTAGGTATACTAGGGCATTTGATACTTTAAAATATTAATATATTATGCTTTATGACTTCATTATTTCATGATAAATTTCAATCATAATTCATACATTCATTTGATCATTTATATGATCACAATTCACATCAATTATCCTTTTATACCATTGTACTCAAAATACTTCTCCTCTTTATAATAATGAGAACTAATGTCTCATTCATACATTAATATGGTTTATTTATCCATTCATTATGTTATTCATATTGATCGCAATTCTAAACAATTGTTCACATGTACCATTGTATTCAAAACATTTTTTCTTTCTCATTTATACATTCAAGAATCTACTTATGTAATTACAAATTTTATATTTCAAGTTGAGTTTCTAATATTTTATGAATTTCATTTGTGATGGGCATATATGCCTTAACTATCTATTCACATCAATTAGGTGACTTATTTTTCATGTTTCAAGTAATCCATGAATATTTCATGAATTTCAAATTTATGGCCTAAATTTCTTTTTAACAATTTTGATTAGGATGCATAGTCCATATTTGTCATACAATTCTAAGCATTTAAGCTTAGAATTGGTTCTAGGTCTTCATCTTAATTTACTAATCATTTTGATTACTATTCACCTTACTAGTCAACCAAAATGTTGACCTTTTTATACTTAATGAATATATTAATTCTTATTACACCAAGATCCCACATTTTGAGTTTTACATTTGCTAGTATTAATTGCCAATTGCAATTTAAAGTCCCCTAGATGCATTTCTAATTTCAAATTTTGAATTTCAAGTTTTGGTGTCACTATTCATTTCATTAGTCAACTAAAATGTTGACTTTTGTATAAACAATAGGTACATTGGTTTTAATACTCCCAACATACCACATTTTGTATTCAAAACTTGTTGGTTTTGGTTATTTTCTCAAAACTTAGGTCATTTTGGCAAAATTGCCAATTTTTGGTTTTGGTGTCACTATTCACCTCATTGGTCAACAAAAATGTTGACTTTTGGATAGAAAATAGGTGTATTGGTCTTAACACCTCAAACATACCACATTTTGTATTTCAAACTTGTTGGTATTGGTTGCCAATGCCATTTTTAAGCTTAATGCTAATTGAGCAAAATTTTCGGTTTTCATGCTTCATCTTTACTGTTCCATTTGTTATTTTTACAGTGGGAATTTGAGGAAATGGTAAACATGAAAGTTGTTCCTTATTTTGTCTAGTTGAATTTCCTTTTTTGAATCACTCCATTTGAAGTTTTGTAGCTCAAGTTATGGCCAAAATAAGTTTCTGCTCACGCAATTCATGCCGAGATTTTGGTCCGCAGATTTTTGGTCCAACTTTGGTCAATTTGATCAAGTTAAGTTCATAATTTGGTCTAACTTTCTTCATATGAAATGTTCTACTATGCCTTAGGTTTTCATCGGTTCAAGAATCGCCTAAATCCGAGTTTTCTAGAGAGAGTTATAGCCATCCAAACATTACTGCTCAAATGAAAATCAAATTTCAGTCAATTGACCAAATCTGAGTTATGGCCAAATGAGCTCATTTGGTCATTGTGTCCTGATTGGGGCCAAGTTTTGGTCCACTTGCTTTGGTCTTTTGGGCATGGTTTCTTCAGCAAAAATGTGTCATTATAAGCCTAGTTTCATGTCCAATTGGCCAAACACCAATTAGACCTACATAGCCAAAGTTATGGCAGTGCAAGTGGACTGAATTTTCACCCTCTCTAACAAGGCAGCCTACACATTCACTTGGCTATACTATTTTTCAGTCTAATTCATGGTCAACATACCTAAAATGGTCACTAATTGACCCTTATAATGTTCTTTCACAATTCCATAAGCTAAATCCAAGTTTTACTTCTCAAAACCCTAATGTCCAATTTAAATTATCCATAAACCTCAATTAGCACACTAATTCAACATCCATGCATATTCATACCTTAAACATCATTTCTATCCATTCTAAATTCATTAAAACAATCAACCTCATCCTTCCTTAGGGCTGCCAAAAATTAAAGATGCCCTAACACATATAACTTACTTCAAACTCTTACAATTTCTTAACTTAAAATGATGCTTTAACAAGGATTAAAGGAGTGAGAGTGAAAGGATAGCACTAACCTCACTTTAACCTCTTGTAGGGCAGATTTCTTCAAGCTAAAACTTCACTTTCCTTCTTCTTCTTGGCTGCCAAAAGCTTCCCCAAGTGATATGGTCAAGGTTTAATGAAAGGGGTTAGGGTTTAGTAGTGGAAACAAGAGAGAAATGAAGCTTAAAGGAGCTTTAATGGTGGTGGGTCTTCTCTCTCTCTCAACGTTTTTTTAGGCTGCCCAAGGTTGAAGATGCAGATTGGTTTTTCATATTTTTGGTCTCTTTTATCTCTTTTAATAAGTTTAACAAATTGTGATTGGTGGAGGAAATTTAAATGACATCATATGATGTCATAATTAGCATTTTCTTTCATTTTCTTTTCTTCTCTTCTCTACCACATTTCAATTTAATTTTTAGCAATATTTCTTCATATTTTATGTCATATTAATTATTTACTTAACTGGACAAGTCGGCCAAAAATCACCTCTGAAGGCGAAATGACCAAAATGCCCTCCGTTTGGCTTAACGGGTCAAAATTGTCTGTACCGATTGAAAAATTTTTCTAAATATTTTCTTGGCATTCTAATGCCATAGGAACCTCAATGACCCTTCTCTGGAGTCCCAAAAATTATTTTATGAAATTTTTCCCGGGTCTAGGGCTCCTCGTTGCGAGAACCGCAACTTCCCTCTGGTTACCCTTTGCTTAGGCACCGGCTCATTTGACTTAGTTGTATTTTATTTCTAAAATTTTTACTAAATTTTTCTTATTAATATTTGAGTAAATTTTGGTTCCTCACTTTAGTTTAAATATTTTTCCAGTTCTAGAATTGCTATCGGGAGGATGTTACAAGAATTTTAGCACTCAATCCTTTTTATTTTACTCTTTCTCTCTCTCTCTCTCTCTGGCTATAGAGAAAAATTTGAGCAAAAAATTCTAGCACTAACTCTTTATTTTACTCTCTCTTTCTAGCTGTAGATAAAGAAAAGTGCATAATTTTGTTTGTGATAATTTTTTTTGTTGATCACATATAAAAATTATTATACAAATTATTATAGTGTAATTTTTTTAATACTTTCTCAATATTTCCATGTGTAGATAAAGGAAGGTGCATTTTGAGGTAATTTTTATTATTGATGTTATATAAAAATTTAAATATAAATTGTTGTATTAGATTTTTTTTTCACACTCTCACAATCTCTCTCTCTCTCTCTCTCTCTCTCTCTCTCTCTCTCTCTCTCTCTCTCTCTCTCTCTCTCTCTCTCCCATTGCCTATAGATAAAGTAAGGTGCAGTGCATTTTGAGGTAAATTTTATTATTGATATTATATAAAAATTTAAATACAAATTGTTGAAGTATAATATATTTTTTTTCACGCTCTCACAATCTCTCTCTCTTTGCTTATAGATAAAGTAAGATGCAATGCATTTTGAGATAATTTTTATTTTTGATGCTATATAAAAATTTAACTACAAATTATTGTATTATAATTTTTTTTTCACTCTTACAGTCTCTCTTTTGCTCTCTCTCTTTCTCTACTTGTAGATAAAGTAAGGTGCAGTCCATTTTGAGGTAATTTTAATTATTGATGTTTTATAAAAATTTAAATACAAATTGTTGTAGTACATTTAAATACAAAATATTTTGTTTTATGTTATATGTTATAAAATTTTATTTTTATAATTGTAGAGATGTTGTGTTAGGTTAATGGTGGGTGGTGGGTAATTTTTTAAAAAATGGTAATATTATGGATATTATTAGTTTAGGACACTAATAATTAAAAATGAATTTTTGTTGATTAGTTTCAAAATAAAAAAAGAATAAAGAAAATTATTTGATTAGTTTGAAATATTTTAATTTATTTATATAATGAAAAAATCACTTTTTTCTTTTTACATATATGACATTTTTTAATTATAAAATTTTAATATGATAACTGTTGAATTTAATTATAATTTTTCATGTGTTTAAAATTTAGTTTGTGAGGTATTGAATATGATAATTTATTAATATTTCATATATTTGAACTGTTATAGGAATTATACATCACCGGTGTTGAGGTTGCTTGTCAATTATACAAAATATCGTGTCAATTTTACAAAGGTATATTAATAATACATTTATTAATATCTAATTGAACTATATTGAGACAAATTAAAAGATTATTAAGTATAAAATATAGAAAAAATTTTATTATCCACACTGCTTACAGGTTAGAGAATATTAATAAGTACTAAATAGTTGCTTAATTTTACATAGCATCTTATATTTAAATTCAATATGTATTGTTTTGATATTCTGATAACAAATGATTTTAAAATGGTAAACTATTGTATGTGTTAATATTTGTAGCGCAATTACAAAATTTGATAACAATATAATTTTTTTTTTTACAGTAATGAATCAATTTGAACTGATACCTGATTATTAAAATCATAACAAGGATATGTTATTTAAGAAGATTCTTCATGTGAAGATGTTGAAACAACAATTATAGAATCTATACTTCTAGGGACAGTACGGATTATATTTTTCATAGGAAGACAATAAGTGAGTGTATGTGTACATTATCAAAATAGTAGATATAGATAATTTAATTTGTAAAAATAAATGTATTTTAAAAAATGTATATGATTAATCACTGTTTATTATTATTAAAACTACAATCTACATTGTTCCTAGAAGCATGCATTTTATAATTGTTGATTTAACATCTTTACATTGAGGATCATCTTTAATAATATATACTTGTGGTGATTTTAAAAATTAGGTATCAGTTGAGATCAATTCAGTATTGTGGAAAAAAATTTTACTGTTATGAAATTATTTTAATTATAGTGCAAAAATAATATATGTAATAGTTAACCATTATGAAATCATGTGTTATTAGAATATGAAAACTATGTTAACCATTATGAAATCATATGTTATTAAAATATGAAAACTATGTACATTGAAATTAAATATAAATTGCTCTATAATTTTAATCAAATATTCAGTACTTAGTCAGATTCCTTAACATGTTGGTAGTTTGGACATAAAAATTTTTATTTATATTTTATACTTTAAACCTTTCAATTTGCCATTATATAGTGCAATTAGAGATTAATAACTTTATTATTAACTTTGATAGGAATGGAAGAAAAACAAATGGACAATAGAAATTACCTCAAGCCAGGTCTATCAGATCCATCAATGCTCAAACACTAGAGACTTCATCGCTCGGAGCTCATATGGGAAGCTACAATGTAAGAAGAGGTGTTAACTTGCGAAAGACATGTGAATGTGCTTCACTTGGATGCCCTTTCAACATTGATAGTTCCACATTTAAGGGATAGTGGTTTTATTAGGGTAGCTCGACTGAGGTTTTTTGGCATTAGAATGACATCTAATATCAGCTTTAGTAGAAAGGTGGAGACCAGAGAGGCACACATTCATGTTACTGACAGGAGAGTGCACTATCACTCTAAAAGACATCGACATAATTACTAGATTGCCCATAGATAGTGATGCAATAACTTGCAATTCTAGGTTGGATTGGCCATTTGTAAAGAATATCTACACGTAAGGCCACCTCCACAAGCATTTAAAGGCTGTGGACTATATATGTCATGGCTTGCACAATAATTTGAAGTGATTCCTGATGGAGAGAAAGATGCCACTTTGCTTATACATGCACGGACCTACATACTGCATCTAATTGGAGGATCCCTTTTTAATGACAAGTCCAATGCGCATGTTAACTTGATGTTCGTGCCACTACTTGAGGATACGAGATGGGTAGGGCAAAATAGTTGGGGTTCTACATGCTTGGCCTATTTGTATAGAGAGCTTTGTCGGGGAGTTGATCCTCAAACTAGAGAGATCTTTGGTGCCCTTTTCATCTTACAGATTTGGGCATGGGAGAGAATTAAGACAATTGCTCCATCCTTACTAGATCCAACATCGCGTGATGATGCTCCATTGGGTAGTAGGTATGTATATTAATTTTTTTTTATATCTAATACAAAATTCAAACATATATTCATTAAAAAAAATAATGGTTAACTTTGCAGGTGGAGTAACAGGTGATAGGTTACACAGGTAACTACTCATGTACTAATACAAAAGAGATACAACATTAAAAAAATGGTGGATCATGATGTAAGATACATCATAATATTTTTGTATTAAATTAATTATTAAAATAATCTTATTTTGATGATTTGAGTATAACAATTAGTTTTTTTCTTTGTTTATATTTGCAGTTTGTACAGGAACTATACACCTAAGATGTACTAAATGTTTTTCCTGAGTATTGCATGCAAGGGGAGGGTGTGTGGCGGGCGATGGTGCCATTTATCTACTTTCACATTGTTGAGTGGCACCAACCTGATAGGGTATTACGACAATTTGGGCTGCAATAGCAGATCTCTCATGCACCTAGTCAAACAGATGAACTGCATCAAAATTCACTCCGATAAAATGATGGTGATTGGGCTACATTTCATGCTCAATATATTAATAGGTGGAATAGACGACATCAATTCATAGTCCCAGGCGAAGCTGCTGCGAGGCCACTCCATTACCATTCACAGTATAAGGAGTGGTATCATCAAGTGTTTAGACGATGGATATCAGTTACAGGGGCTGCTATAGGTTATGTGGTAAATTATCATTCCTACAAATGTTTTTTTATTTGCTTATGCTAATAATTAATTAAGTGTGTAATTGTATTATGATTAAAAATCTATTTTGTAGAAGGACGACCTAGAGGAATTACTTATTACATTGGTAGATCCAGACCCCATAGAAAGTTGCGTATAATAGAAAATTGATCCTAAATATGCTACGGGCTCTAGATGAGGAGAAGTACCTCATTACCAGATCACCATATCCAGATCTGATCCCACCAGTGCATTTTTGGGAGAGTTGTTAAAAGACCCATCGATTGCACAGCCATAGCAACAACAGAGAAGGCAGAGGGGTGGTGCAGCAAGATGAAGGTTGCCATCATAGCCAGCAACAACAACACACACTAAAACGGTGTTGCACCCTGTATTTTACCATCCGGTCAAGAGTTATGATGCAGGGGCTTTAGCTCCTCCCCACTTTTATGACATTAGTCCATCGACATCTATTTCGACATTTACAGAATTTTTATAGAACTAGTGCATAGATTGGACCCTGGTCTATCCATGCCAGGACTTTTTGGATAGTGGATGTTGTTTTCCTCACATCATGGGACCTAGAAAGAAAGGATATCCTTCGACTTAATTGAGAATTAACATGAGAGGACTCCTTTTGATGCAATGTTCACGCCTCTCTAACGACCGTACACTGATGTACCTTCAACATCTAGATATGGGTTGGGTGGTGCAGAAGCTTCTAATATGTATTTTGCACCTTATGATTCTAGACTTGGGACTTCCGATTCAGGGATGGGATTAGTTGGCCATTATGATTCGGGTTTTGAGCACAATCAGGTGGGTCCCTTTGCAAGCATTTAGCAAATGGGTCCTGAACTTTAACTTATGTCAACACAGGATGTTGATGAATTTGAACATTAGACAGAACATCACAAGCATGGAAGGTGGGCCGGTGCTTTGCGTAATGCAGGACAAAAAGAGGCGTCCGAGCTATGGAACTTGACATTTTTTTTATTAAATTAGTGTTTTCTTTTTATTGTGTGTATTTTATACGTTTCATTAATTTTTATGTTATCGTATCATTATCGCATTAAATCTATTATCTATAATAATTTTTCAACCCTAAACCAGGTTTTAAACTTTACCATTAATAATTAATATAGATTACATAATATAACAATGACAATTAAATATAAAATTAAAAGTCCGTGCAATAATGTATATGTAATAAACATAAGTCCTTAAATTTAAATTCTCCATTGAGTACTTAGTACATATTTTTAATAAACATAAATCTGTACAATAATTACTATAGTGCATAATAATGAAGATAAGGATTATTCACTTTTCTTGCAATGTCCGTATTTTTCACCTTCAATTGTTCACTTGGTAACTTTTAAACGGCGATGACTTTTCAGTTGTCTCATATATTTATATAATTGAAAATTGTTATCCTCGATTTCTTTCCTTGCATGGTCTGCATTCATATATTCAAAATATAATTTATATTTTGACAATATTAACATAATTTCTATAAATTAATTTCCCATTTTAAGTAACACTATATGTGTAAACATACCTGATCTTTTGTTGTTTTATTTATTACAAGACATCTCTTATGGTATAGTTAGAGTTTTCATCCATGTTAATGAACTATTTCCATGTGGGATGACTTCCTCAAGGAAAAATGTTAACACTAGTTCATCATAAGTGTCAACACCTTCTTGTCCCCAAATTCATATTAACAAATGGTTTTATGAAAGTGGAACAGTTTCAGTCAGGACATTGATGTCAATTTCTTGTATTTGGTAGCCAGTATTAATAATTTTTAGTAAGAATTTGTTCACCTCAATAACATGCTCCATTATGCATCTTCCTTGCTTCCAGTTTAATTCAACTATGTTTTGTAGCCTATTCCCCACATTTTGTATCGCAGTTTGCCCTCTCAAAATGCTTGGAGTGAATTTGATAATGACCATCTAATAAAAAAAATATATTTATATATATGTGAACTTCATGTACATAATAGTGACAACATAGAATAATATAAAAAAGGCAGAAGATTGATAACACATAATAATGTACAAAATGCAAAAGATTGATAACACATAATAATGTAAACAATACAGAAGATTGACAACACATAATAATGTACAAAATGCTAACAACACATAATAATGTAAAAAAATGTAGAAGATTGATAACATATAATAATGTAAAAAATGTAGAAGACTAATAACACATAATAATGTAAAAAATGCAGTAGATTAGCAACACATTCGTAGCATTTATTTATGTACTAACTAATAGTAATACTTCAGACCTCATTCTATATAAGAGAATATACAATGTGATTATTTTGATATCTTAGTAATGGAAAGTCATTCATCAACTAGGAGAGGTAGGAAGTGGGTTCTTCCTAAATTTCGCGATGAATATCACAAAAAGAATCATGGTGAACATAATGAATATTACATTGGACTATAGCAGGAATGGAGTTTTTGACTTGCTGAATTAGAACAACTAATTGAAGCCGTACAAGACTTAGGAGGTAAGATTGTGAAATGACTTATAATTAATGACTTATAAACATACATACATTGATCAAATATACAAACAACTATCTTAACGATCTACATTCTTATTGGGGCAATTTTTTTATTATGTCTTAGTTCACGACAAATTGCATAGTGGATCTTTGATCTCTCACCCAATTTTCCTTTAAGTCTATAGTCCATTTTGTTCTTCCTTTTAGTGGATTTTGGTCTTCCTTTTGGCCTTATTTGACTTGAGTAAGGGACAAGAGGTTTGCCATCAGTTTTAGGCCAATAAGCTGGGTCTCCAATAGCATGGAACATTAACTCGTAATATTTCAGTGTCTGTTCCAACTTATAATAATTAGACACATATAGTGTACAATTTGCTCTAGATTGGCATGCTGTTATGACATAAGAACAAGGGATTCGCATCTCTAGGAATTTCCACATGTGCAAGTTTGATCATTCAGCTTAACCACCTGTTTATGATCTAGCCTACTAGTCCTCACTTCAAATTCACCAGAATTGATATTGAATACATAGACATGATATCCATTAGCTTTTTGTATATTTTATTGTAAAATCTGGCAACATATATGCGTGAACTTGAAGCCCATTTGTTCTTATTTTCGAAATATCATGCATCATGCATCAAAATACTTAACGCATTGATAAAATATTTTTTTTTCTACCAGTGTAATTATTGGTAACGCATGTAGTCCTTTAAGCATTCCTTTGATTGATTCCACAGTGTTTGTCATCATTGACCCATACTTTTTTCCTTTGTCGTGAGACCGAGTCCACTTTTGCAAATCTATCTTTATTGCCCAATCAAATGTTTCTTGATGCAGATCCTGAATTTTATTCATTAATTCATAATTTTTTTTTTTTTTTGGTTTTGATGCATTGTAATCATAAAACAAGACCAAATTTGTTTAAATTTATAGGGCGATACATTTAATCTAGATCACTGTTCAAATACATAACAGTATTTGTACGAACCTGCCTTACGTAGCACTTCTTTCATCACTAAATTCTTGAACTTGGTATTATAATTGCTAAGGATGTGTCGAATACAATATCAATGATGAGCTGTAGGAGGCCACCACTAATCATCCTGCATTGCCTTTCTAATCTCTATATGCCTATCCAATATGACACATAGATCTTCCTGGTCAGTGACAAACATCCTTAAATATTTCATAAACTAGTCCTAATTGCTTCTGTCTTCTCTATCAATAATAGCCCATGTAATGGGAAATATATGGTTATTTCCATATAGGGCTATTGTATAAAATAAATAACCTTTATACTTTCCATACAAAAATGTGGAGTCAATGCATATAACAGGCTGACAATGCTTAAATCACTTAGTTGTTTGTTTAAATGGCCTAAACATCTTGTTAAAAACTGTAGACCCCAAAACTAATTGATTATTGATAAATAATTCATCATCTTCAATGAGGATAGAAGATTTAGGGTTTTCCTTACGCAATGCAGTTATGAATCGTCTCAACCGACCATAGGATTCTTTCTAATCATCATAAATCTTGACATTTGCAATATGCCTTGCCTTTTAAGTTTTTCTATAACTCAATTTATAAATGATTTTGTCTTTAATTTCTGCTAGTAAAGCTAAAATCTTAACACTCGGTTGTTCTTGAACTATAAGCATAATGAAATGACAAATGAATTTTGAATCCATTTGCCAATGATCCTTTGAGATGGTTAGATTTGAATACGTATAGGGTCCATTGTAATGAGTAATTTTTCAAACATTTCAACCTTCCTGCCAAGATGCATGCATTCTCCACTTACGATTACTATTATTATCACTGCATCTAATAGCATATGTTCTACTTTGGTCTCTTCCTTGCAAACCTCATAGTGTCTTAGCATGTGATATTTTTTAGTAGCATTTTTCACAACCTCTCTTGATGAGAATAACATTCTAACTTCAAACTTCCTGGACTAGTCACAAAGTGAAGAAGACAACAGTTTGGAGAATGTGTCAACCGTTAGCAATGAAAAATCTATTTCTGAGTAAGGTGGAGGAGGCACAATTAGGACAATTAGATTTGTCACACGAGTGTTGTAATAATTGCAAATATTTAAATCAACACTAGAATCATCATTGTCAGTGTCTTTATTGTAAAACAAATATTCATCTTTATCTTCTGAATCATCCTCATCTTCGTAATTGACACAATAATCACTATCACTATATTCATAATCGAAATCTAATTGACTTGAACCAATACCATAAAATTGAATTTGAATATCACTTGCAGTGTTATTGACGTCATCCGCAACATCAGGATTCTTTAATGTGCCAATATTTGATGGGCTAGCCTCATCAACGACATTTGCACTACCATTCGGTCGGTAAATGTCAACGTAGAATTCAATCGATTCCATACCCCCAATTTGCTCAATGAAATTAAACATTATTGATACATCTTCATCATTTCTCAAATCCATGCAAGCCCATTTCAAGACATCTCTGCTTAGTTTTGGTTTCCTAAAAATGATACACTTAATGAATTCACGTCCTTATACCCAATTAATTGTGCATACAATTCTCATGGCTAGATTTGCATATTTTAAAAAACTACCAATACCAAAAACAACTGATTGACCCCCACAGTAATCGTATCCATCATCACTCAAAATAATATCGCCATCCCAGTATACAGTAGCATAATGTGGAATTAACATCTTCACATGGAAAAAAAAAACATTTCTTATAATATATAATATACCTTTAAAATATTACATAAACACAATAAAATTATAAAAAATGAAAAATTTAATACCAATCCAAACAATTGGACCACTTAATGTCTTAGGGTCAATGGAAACATAATATATTCCCTATGTGTCTATACCAATTGGCATAAAAAATAATTTAATTATTAGCAATAAATTTATGAAGGTTGACATGAATATAACAAATCATATTAAGTGTGCAATAAATATAAATCAAATTTTCTACATTACAGTTAACTGACCTTTTTTTCCAATATGATGGTCACTTGCGATATCTTCAAATTTACAAATCTTCTAGATTCAGCAAATTTGCTTCTTGATAAGTGCATAATTTATTAATTTTACTCCCATCACATTTAGTGTTTCTATTATGTTTTTATGTTTAATTCAGTTGGTTAAGTATATTTATAATTTAGGCATATATTTAGATAGTTGTTAGAATAATTGTGTTAAATGAAGAAATTTTCGGCATTTGAACTTTGCTATATTTTTTAGGTCTTTCTAAAGTTGTGGGTCTCCAAATTGATTGCTGTTTAATCCATTGAAAAGCTAAGATAGAGCACTTCAAATAATAAAGAGGGACCAAAGCCCAAATCAGTCTCCAAGGTTGACAAAATGAGCTATGGATCTATTGCAAAAGCCCACACTTGATTGTCACGACCAGTTTCAGTATTTATTTTGTATCTGGAGGTCTAGAGGTCTAAATGAAGCAAGCCTAAACCTAATTGAACCTTAAGAGCCACCTCTACAACTTTTATGAAGGGCTGGAAGTAAGAAAAGGTCATTTTAATTGTTAAAAACAGCAATGAAGTTGTCACTATGGGCTGGACCGTCTGTCTGAACCAGTCCTGGTTTTTGAGCTATAACTTGAGCTGTATACCACGGATTTGGGAAAATGAGTACCCGTTGGAAAGTTAAGAAATAGGGCTACAACTTTCCTGAAGAGGGCAGAGACAGATTCGGAAAGGAAGTCACTGAAAAACAGTATTGATTTCAAAGACGTGAATGCAGGCTGAAAATCTATCTTTTGAATTTCAAAACTTTTCTTAGTTTAGTTCCTATCTTTGGGATTAGGCTTTTGATTATAAATGCGTCTTTGGGTAGCAGCTAAAACACATAATTCAGACCTTTGTTCTCCATAAAAGACCTTTATTCTCCATTCTCTTTTTAGATTTCTTCTTTATTTTTCTTTATTTTTCTGTAAGCCATGAACATGAGTGGCTAAGTTTTTGATTCAGTTCAAAGGATTCAAGTTCTTTTACATGATTTGTGAGATCAGGTTCTTAATTTAAATTTATGTCTTTTTGAATATCTATTGTTTCTTGATTTCATTGTCTTCGATCTATTGAATGATTTGCTAAAAAGGCCTATTAGTTAATTGTTTAATGTGATCAATTGCTAGTTCATCTTCATAATTCGTAATTGTTGTGTAAGATTGAACGTGAGTGGCAATTAGGTTTTATTGATTATGATCCAAGTTTTCGATAATAACCTAAGGAAACAATAAGATGAATTAAATGGTTTATGCTTTATAAATCGTTGTTCAGCTTAACTACTTCCTGTTCTTAAAGCAGTTATTAATTTGATGAGGATTGCTTAATAATAATTTAGTTAATAATTAGAGTCAATAAGAGTGCTGGGCTCAAATTGATGAGTATAGGGAAGATAGGGGTTTTACCTCTCTATTTGATAAATCTACGTTAAGTATTCAATAAGGGATAACTGTATTTCTTTTGTCTATGATTGAATCAATGCATTGGAATGCGAATTACATTGAACTGAAGTTTGTTTAATTTGAGAGTTTCATATTTAATTTTAGTTTTTAATTTCTGATTTCTGATTTTTTCTTTGGACTGCGAATTACTACCCCCCCCCCCCTCCTAAAACCTTTATTTCTTTCTTTTTCCATTACACAAGTGCACGAAATTTAATAATTCAGTCTCTAGGGTTCGACCTGGATTTACCACTTACTGCATAAAATATTTTATAACTGGTAATTTCAGTTAATTTAAATGTTGGTGGATTCGACAACCATCACTTCTTCCAAAAATAATTGACATGTCCACAAAAAAAAAATTATTTTCCACATATTTGTATTTTCCACATAATATTAACAATTTCAATTAAACTTATCCAAAATTTACATAATAATTTTTTAACTGCAATACTCAAAATAATACATAATATTTTATTTTTTTCATACATTTTTTCACAATACTAATATTTTTATTACACCATATTATATTTACTAAGAATATTTTAAATTAAAATAATTATGAACTAACATAAAAATTAATACTACAAATAACTATATATATATATATATATATATATATATATATATATATATATATATATATATATATATATATATATATACACATTTTATCTAATGTATATATAATTTTATCAAAATTTTTACATAATATTTTTGTAACCACAATACTAAATATATTAGAGAATATTTTATTTATTTATTTATTTTTTTACAATATTAATACATTTATTACACCATATTTTTTGTACGCATAAATTTTTAAATTAAAACAATTATAAACTAACATAAAAATTAACACTATGCATAACTGAAAAATAAAATAAATATATATACATTTTATCTAATCATAAATTTTATATAATAATTTTCACCACAATTCTAAATTACATAATTTTTTATTTTTTTCATAAAATTTTTTCCCAACACTAATACATTTAGTACACCATATTTTATTTTACTCATAATTTTTTAAATTAACAAAAAACTAACATAAAAAGCAATTAACGCTAAAAAAAATAGCACTAGAACATACCTCACCACTGAGAGAAATTGCTTTTAAGTGGTGTGTCTATTTGAGTGAGTGAATTTGAGAGTGAGAGGAGATTTAAATAGGCTATGAGGGTTGCAGGGTTGGTGGGGAACAAGTGAATTTTTAAGAGTGTTTTAAAACCTGGTCGCTATATATATAAGCGTCCAACTTGTTTAGTCTAATCTAACCAGTGTTAGTTTTTTAAATGCAAATCTTAGTAGCATCCAATCAGTCTACATGCAACTTGGGTAGGTAAAGTAGTGAACTGGGCAAGCAAAGTAGTGAGCTGTTATCCATGGTAGTGTCCACCTACTGACCGCTACCCAAGGTATTGTCCAGCTAGCTAGCCGCTACCTAAGGTGGTGTCTAGCTAGTTAGTCGCTACCAAGGGTAGCGTCCAACTACCATACATGCAGACCATATAGCTAGACATTGGCCATGGTTACGTCTCACATGCATTGTATTATTTTTTGACTTTTCAAAGAATTTGTAAATTTTTTTAAATTTTCAAATAGATGGACACTATTAATAGTTGAGTCTACCACCCTCTCTCCCCCAGATCAGCAAATCCCACCCCCTTTTGGTAAAAACTTTTTTCAACTGCCACCTTTTGATAAAATGCCCATAATTTTCATGAATACCTTACCCATTGCCATCCCTAATGAAGGCATGGAAGCATGGATTTAAGGGCATTAGAGCATTGAATTTCAAAAATTACTTCTAGGGTTACATGTAACATGCAAATGAGTTAAGAACCTATATGACTTTTAATGGCCTCTAGCATACCAAAACATACTTTTGGCACACATAAGGAGTTCATTTGCCATTTAAGATTGAGAATTAACAATTAATTCATTAAACCCTAGCTAATAAAAGAATTTAATTCAACTAACCTCCAAGGCGCTAAATCAATCTTTCTTACCCCCTTTGGGTGCACCTAGGACTCCAAATGTTATTCCTCTAGCTTGTCCACCATAAGCACACCAATGGCAGCCCCAAAAGTGTCTTTAAAGCCTTACCAACCACTTGAACTTTGGGGTTTATGCTTTAATGAGGGTATAAGAATGTATAGGGGACTAGAAAATTTTTCTAGCAATTTTAATTCAAAGGAAATCAAGGTTTTCCTTTTGAATTAATGAAGAAATCAAGAAGAAGGAGAAATGGGCATCTTTGCCATCCAAGAAAAAGAAAAGAGGAAGAAGATGGTTTTCTTCTTCTTTCTTCATTTATATACATAAGACAAATTTACTTAAATGCTTGCCACATGTCATGCTAGGATTAAATCTTACTTTTAGAAGACTTAATCATATTAAGCCATTTATCAAAGCTAGATTTAATCTTCATTTAATCATCTTTTATGAATTAAAGACAAGTGGTAAGCTTGTATGGTGCCACGTGTCACCATGTGAAAAATCCAATTTGCTCTTATGTATAACATTGAATTCTCAACCCAAAATTATAATTTCTCCCTCAAATTAATTTATATCAAATAAAAATAACTTAATTAATTAATTTCCATTAATTAATCTTACAATTAAATTCATATTCAAACCTTTTAAATATAAATTTAATTTATATTATATATCCAATAACCTAGATTTGGTTTCAAGTCATGCTATGGACTTTGCAATCTCATTACAAACCAAACCTAATTAATTAATTAATTAAACTTTTTAATTAATCAATTAAATCACATTTTACTTGGTGATTAACTTGTGTAGGTGTGTGACTTACTAGGCTCATTACTAATTGGTAATGAGAAATGATATTATCTCTTAATATCATTAGAACTCTTTCTTACTGTAAATGATTTCTCTAAATTATTTTAGGCATCTCATAGACCATGGTTGACACCTAGCATAGTATGCCATGACCACCCAATCAGTAATAAGGAATACGTTAGATGAACCTTTAATCATATGTTACTATGCATTAAAATCTCTTCGTTACAAAATCCCAATTTTAGCTGGAGTCATGGTTAATGTCAAACTCCATATGCTATGAATGTTATGTTCTCTTTTAATTCTAATTCTTGATTTGTCAGACTTTCTTGTCAGAAACTCCTTTCTGACTAAGTCTATCTGTCCTCCCTAGGAACTTGAATTATCAAGAACAATTAAATGAACATAGGATTTTATCCCTATTTACTTAGGGTAATGGATCCCATCTTGATCAACACCTATCTCCATATATAACTAGTAGGAGCCAACACATGCCCATATACCCACACACAGTATTAGTATGAAAGCAGTATCAAACTCAAACTACCTATATACAAGATAAATGTGTTATCTCAGGTCAAAAGATTATATACACTGATATGATATATGACAATGCATTGACAAGAGTAAACTCCATGTGCTTGTCATAAGCGTCACTGGTTCGGCCTACTTATCATATATAAGCATCTATCATGTTTACTATGTGATATGAGACTCACCACTCTAACTTATTAATATCTCATACTAATACTTTGGGAACAAACATGATTATAATCTATCTGGATAAGTCATGTCCTTTGTGAAGTATCCTCAATTGTGAACCAATTTATTATACTTTGTGCTAGAAATACTGTCACTCATATTCTTAACAACTTAAGAATAGAATTTCTAATAAAATATCAATGAACCTTTTCAATTACACATAAATAGATTATATAAACAGAAAAGTATAATTGCTTTTTATTAATAAAATATGTAGAAGATATATACAAAATGATTTGCTCTAGGGCTTACTACTAACACCTAAAGGGAACCTACTCTCATTTAAGCACTCAAGTTTGTGTCATTTATCTGGTGCCCTCTTTTGTGCCTAAGAGATTGATTTATGACAACATCCTGATAGCTCATGAATTTCTTTAAAAAGAGAAAAGATGCTAGATGAGCATCAAGTTAGACATGAAACTCTCTCTCTCTCTCTCTCTCTCTCTCTCTCTATGTCTTTTGCCACATTCTTTCCTTCTATTTATGACTCACTCTACTTATTTTTATCTCTCCTTGAGTTTTTCTCCATTTCTCCCACTCCCTTCCCTTTCTCATTTCTCATTTTTGTCTCTCTTCTTATCTTTCTCTCCATTTCTCTCCCTCTCTTTCATCATTTTTGTCTCTCTTTCTTGTGTTTATCTCCATCTCTCTCCCCTTAATCATTTTTCTCTCCTTATATTTTTTTTAAAGAATTTCCCAAAATGCAAAACAAGGTGCAAGATTCACAAATAAAAAAATTAAAAAAATATAAACAAAAAATTTTAGTGTGGCGTTAGAACTAAGGATCATTAACTTGGCCATTGATGAGGTTGTGTGGATTAGCTAGAAAAGAAAATAGGGAAGGGAAGGGAAAAATTTTCAGAAGGAAAAAAATGATCAGAATTTGAAATGGGCATTAGGTTAATTAAATTTTTAGAGAAAAATACACTTAAGTACCTTTTACTTTTGCACTTTTAACATTTAGGGTCTAAACTTTTGTTTTTGCAATTTATGATATACATTTTAGCTTTTTGCACTTAGGTAACAAAATAAAAAACGACATTTAAATTGCTAATATGGCGTTGACCTGGCACTAACATCAAGCAGTCTTTAACGCCACATCATCTTTTCTTTTCTCATATCAACAACTAGTCAACCATTTTATATGTCATTAGTCACTTCATCCTAAGAGCTATCGGTGCAAAACCACATACCTTCTAATAGAAGTACTAATCATGGGGTATCTACATGTACTTTTTTTTTAAAAAACTTTAACAAACTTACTAAAATGTATAAAAGCATGATATAAATTTATATCCATTAATTTATTTGTCACTACAAATCACTCTTAATCTCTAGTAGCCACCATCAATTGTGTGCAACCAATGATAACCATGGACAATTATAGTCATCAATATTCAATATTTATATATATTTTCTCAAATTTAATAGTAAATTAGTAAAAATAAAGGTTTTTGAATTTAAATATTTTTATAGTATTATAAATATTTTTTAATATACTTTAAATAGTAAAAGTAAATTATTTTGTTAAAAAATATTTTATATATCAATAAATTATTTTCTAACAAACGACAGAATTGAAATAAGAAAATTACTTCAAAGTCTATACACTTTGTGCCCTAAGACTTCATTGATGAAACCTATGGACTATTCCATACAAATTTTTTCCCTTCATTTTTTCATTGAGAAGAACACTCTTCACAATAAACCTCACAATAGGGGGAAAAAAAGATTCCTTATAATCTATTCCCTCATGTTGTGCAAACCTTAGCTGCTATGCAAGATTGTATATCTCTTGATATTTCTATTAACTTTACACTTACTTTTGAGAACCCACTTAGCTTTATGTCCCATAGAAAAGTAAGTTCTCAAACTTTGTTTTGTATTCATCAACTACATCTCTTTTTCCATTGCTTTAATCAATTTTTCTTTAACAGGTTATAAAAGAGACTCATTTACATTCCTTAGCTCTTCTTTATCAAAAGTAACTATAAATACTTTCCCTTCAATCTCAAATAATGACATGAAATGCTTTTACAAATCATTCGTTGTAACTAAGATTGAGACATTAACTCATTAATGGGTATGTTACACACGCAGAATAGGAATCATCAAAAGACTCACTTTAAGGTGCAATGAGTTTTAGCTAAAATAAATTTATCGTTACTCAAATGGCTCCATGCTGAAGCAAATTCGGTTGAGTTTGTATAGTGAAAACAATCTAGCCTTGATATAAAGATAAGTCTTGACCTATCTCCCCTTGCCTTGGAAAATCTTTATATAAGAATGTGATATCATGTGATTCAAATTTTGTAAAACTTTCCTGTCTTTCTCATTAATAAACACATATCCTTTTGATTGTTTAGAGTATCTTAAAAATATATTTCTTTCCCTTTGGACTTATTTTTTTTTCATTTTTATAGATAGAATGGTGGCAAAGGCTACACAGGCCCAAGGTTTGTAAAAACTAAGTCTAGTTTACATATTGTCTATAACTCACATGAAATGGAAGTAACAGATTTAGAAGGCACTCGATTAAGTAGTGCATCACCCCAATAGTTAATTGGAAAATTTGCTTGATTCATCATTCACCTAACAATTTCTTGTATGGTTTTATTTTATCTTTTTGTAACATCATTTACTAAAAAAAAAGTGGTACTTTTAAGGTAGAATTAGCGACAGATTAAAATGTGTTGCTAATAATTCTAATTATTTACGAATTAACTATGGATTAGGAACGGACTTTTTTTAAAGTCATTAATGATGGGTCCACAATAAATTAGTGACGGATTTAGTGACATATTTAAATCTATCATTAATTTGTCGATAATTTTAATTTTAAAGCACTCGATCAAAATCCCTAATTTCATTGGTTTAATGCTTAATTTGCCTCGTGTACTAATTAAATACATTCAATTTAATCTATTTTTCTATTTTAATCTAAATTAATTTAGAATTTACAATTTAAACTCAATTTGGCCCAAAGTGAGAATAAAAAAGTACAAGAATTATGGGTTGAATTATATGAAGATTAATACTTAATTTGATCCTTATACTAATTAGATATGTTTAATTTAGCTCAATTTTAATTAATGGAAAGGAGAATCACTTGAAAATATTTTATTATTATTAAAAGACATAATATTTTAATTTAGTTAATTATATGAAAACATAAAATAATATTATATATATAATTAATTTAAATATTTATTTTAATTTATTTAATTTTAATAATATGAAAGTATAAAAAAATAATATTTTATTTATTTAATCATATGAAGGTGAGCTAAATTAGATATGCTCGATATAAAAGGAAAATTAAACATTATGCCTGACCTAAGATTTTCACAAGACCAAATTTATCTTAAACTCTAAAATAAATTTGATTCAAATTATACTATTATCATGTCACTTTCATTCTGTGCCTGTCTTCAGTAGCATTTGGGTCTGTCTTTCTTTCATTCTTCTCTCTCCCAACGTCACTCACGTCATCAGTACACCTTTGTCGTTGCCGTTGCTATTACTATCATCATTCACATCGTCGTCATCCCATCACCTTCTTCGTCTGTAACTGGTATGTTCCTCTCTCCATTTTCTGTGTGCTTCTCCTTTTTCTGTGAGTGTAACACCCCTATTTGCATAGCATGGTATATTTCACTATTCTGGTGACCAGTGTCGGTCCGGACAATTAAGAGGATTAGAACCACACTTAAGACAACTAGATAAGCCATAAATACAAATAATTAGTAATTGCCTATTAGTTAAGTATAAATAAGAAAAACAGAACATAAGAAGTTAAATAAGCCGAGAGTCATAGCGATGGGTGACATTATCATGAAGGACTGCGAGGTCGATTTAAACTCAAATTTCGAACAGTAAAATGTGATGCTGCGGTCCTTAGGACTATTGCGAACACAGTGGAAAAGAGAAAATCACAAAAAAGAATTGTTAAGCCAATCAAATAATTAGGTCAGGGAGCCGGAAGAAATATTGAATTATTTGCAAACCGGGTTGAACCGGCGAGGGGCAATTTGGTCAATTAACCCCGAGAGCTGACTCCTGACCTAACTATCAAATAAAATCAGAGAAAAGAAAATTTCAAAATTGAAAATTAAATTAAAGAACTAATAAAAAAATAAATAGAAAAATAAAAGGAAAATAAAAAAGGTGAAAAGGGATGACATCATGCATGATGCCATAAATATTATAATTAAAAATTAAATTTATGGTAATTTATGGTCTTCCATAAGACTAAAAACATAAAAGAAAAGAAAAAAAAAAAAGAGAAGTCATCTTCTTCATTGCCGTCACTCACCTCTCTCTCCCTCACCCTCACTTTCCTCCATTAAAGCTCATTTTGAGCTTGAAGAACCACTTGATCTAGCCATAAATCCCATAGTTCCCTTAATTAAACTTGGTCTTTTAGTCTTGAAAAGAAGATTGAGCAAGAAAGAAAGAAGAAAAGAAAGAAGAAATTGGGTTATTGAACTTCAAAGTTGAGGTAAGCTATTTACTTTGGAATTTTGAGTTTAATACATGTGTTTTTAGTTGAATAAACTTGGAAATATGCTTAAATGAAAAGAAAATTTTTGTTGAGGGACCATATGTGAATTCGGCTAGCTTGATGGGGTGTTGGATATGATAGTGTTTAGTTAAACGAAACATGAATTAGAGCTTAAATAAGGTTGAATATGTGATTAGTGTAATGATTTGATTAAGGAATTGATCGATGGCATGAACTAGGGTTTTGGCATCTAGGGTTTTGGAGACAAAAATGTGAAAATGTGTTAAATGGTGTGTTGGACTTAGTTTGAGGTGAGAAATGGTCATTTGTGACCAATTGGAGTGTGTTAGAAGTGTTGGAACCAAATGCAAATTCGGATTGCTTAGGGTCATACTGCAGGCAGCAGGACCAAGGTCCATTTCAGGGACCAAAACTAAAAATTTATAAGTCCAATTGGTGTGAGGCCAATTGGGAATGAAAAGACACAAAATGGAACATTTTTCATTAAGGAATCATGCCCAAAAAGTGACCAAAACCTAGTGAACAAATTGACCAAATCCGGATTTAGGCAACCTGACCTGTACAAAAATGACCAAATGAACAGTGTTTGTTCATTTGGCCATAACTTGGGCTAGGCAGGTCTAAATGACCTGAAATTTTACCAGTGAAAAGTTGAGATATAGACCTAAAACTTTCATGAAGAACACAAACAAAAAATTATGCCCTTAACTAAGTCATTTGGCCACCCAAATTTGGTAACCTAAAACTGCCAGAACCAGAATTTGCCCAGAAAATCTGAGTAAGTCTAATCCGGTAGCCATGATTCAAATGGCTATAACTTGAGCTACAAAACTCCAAATGGAGTGATTAAAAAAGGAGAATAAATTTAAGAAAATAAGGAATAATTTCTATGAAGAAACCTTAGCCAAATTCTAACAGCAACATGACCAATGGAACAGTATAAAACAGGACACCAAAACTGAAAATTGGCAATTTTGCTTAAAAGACTTAAGTTTTGAGAAAACAACCAAAACCAATAAAATTGGTGACCAAAATGTGGTATGTGAGTATAGTTGGACTTCCCATACCTTTTAGGCATAAGAAAGTCAATATTTTGACTTGAATAGTACTATGAATAGTAACCTCAACATGAAAGTATTCAAGAATGAAGTTTAAGCATAATGAGATTAATTATTGGAATTATTGTGAGGCAAAGATACTGAGACACTATAAATTTTGTGTTTTAGCTGAAAAAGACCCGCAAGGGACAAAAGACTGAGTTAAGGCCTAGAGGCGACTCACGTCAGGTTTGTGCACAATAAACCTTATTTAAGCAATTTATCATTGAAAAATTGATTTAGTACTCATTATGAGTTTAAGAACTTCTGTGTTGCCACTTTGTCAATGAAAATGTAATTTTGGAAATTGATTTGATTTTTGTATGCAATATTTGAATAAAATGTTTGAAATGGATTTCTGATTCACACTTAGCATGACAGTGCCTTATTATTCCTCCTCCATTTATGGGGTTGAGATCGATTATTTTCCTCCCTCTCTGGTTTACTAGTTGAGGTTGTAGATCGGATGAGTACTCATTAGCTAGCTAGCCACCTCCCTTATTGATTTCGATTAGTGGGGTTGTGGATTGCTTTGTTGTGGTGTACAACACGGCATTGATCGAAAATTTTGTGTCATGGCTTAAGTTGTGTATGAATTGGCAACACTGTGTTTATTAAATTATTTGACCAAGATTGTGCTATAATGAGTTTTGATAAATTGTGAAATGTAATTATGAAATATTCAAATTGTGAATTTGTCAAGGAATATTTTATGTACTGCATTTCAATTTTTATTATGCACTACTGAGTATTTTTATACTCAGCGATAGTTTATTTTGTTGTGGCAGATAAGGGCAAGGAGAAAATAGTAGAGTGAGCTGCTACTGAGATAGTGGACTTCACTGATCCTTTTTGTACGGGTATTTATTTATACCCTTGTAATTATTGGATGTAAATATTATAATGTTTTATCAATCAATGTAAAGTTGAGCAGTTGTATAATAAATTGTAATAATATTATTTTTGTATTTTATATCTGAAAATTAAACTTGTGAATGTAAATTAGCTTTATTGAAGGAAATGATAAAATATTTGAGATGATAAACTTGGATTAAATTGTGGAATTATTTTGAAGTGGTTTGATTTGAGAATTTTGAGTTGATTTGGGTTGGGAGTTGTGGAAAAATTTATTGGAAGTGTTTTTCTCAGGTATTTGAAGAACCGTTTTCTCAAAATAAAAACGGCACTCTGCCGAAATTTTTATAAAATTTGCAAAAAAATAAAATGGGCAAAAGTTTTAACTAGTTTTGAAACTTCAATCAAATGATTTTAATTCCTACCAAAACGCTCATCACTTCCAAAATGTAAGAAAATGGTTTTAAAATCCCTTGTAGTGTACTTAATGAATTATCGGTAGGTGAAGATCGGTAGTTCATTAGGTATTCTACGGGATCATATTATGCCTTACAGTGGGGTAAGGTGTGACAGTGAGACTGAGAGTATGTAGACAATACTCATTCCCAAACTGCTCATTGATGACAAGAAGCTATGCATCTAACAGTAAGGTTATTTTCGAAGACCCTGAAGTGCAGGAGTTGATTGTAAACCTTTAATAGAAAGGTAATGTGCTTTATAAAAAGCCCCTTTTGGAAATTTATGTATTGTATAATTTATGGGAACTGTGGATTGCCGTTGTGTACCCATGGAATTGAAAACCAGAGCCATAAGAGACCTCTTATCCTCTTTATATGCCATTATATTTAATCTTGTTTTGAGGTCACAGTTTGCTTTTATTAGTTTACTACGAAGGCCTACCGGCTAGCAAAATTATTGATATTTTGTAGTTAACTGATCTAATATTCGCTAAAAATAGCCGTTAGTGTAAAAAGAGTGGTTACTTTTTATGAACTAGTCCTTAACCTCTAGATAAGAGAGAGATAGTGTTTTGATTGGGTTAGAATACTAAGTGCTTATTTGGCATTGAATTTGGAGGTTAAAACTATTTTTCTAAATAAAAAGTTAAAAAAAGTAGTTTGAAAAAAGTTATTTTTTTATTTTAGTGTTATTTTGATTAAAACTTATTAAACTTAATTTTAAATTATTTTTTAATAATATCTAACTAGTATATTTAAAAAAATGATTTTCTCAATAGTAGTTTCAACAATAATGCCAAACATACCCTAAATGCTATTTTAAAAGTTATTGTTAGAATTATGACTCAAAATCCTAGTAAGATTTGAAGAAACCTTTTTCTAATTTGAGTTCAAAAAATATTTCTCAATAGGATAGAGGAATATTTTCTATATAGAGTAGAATTATTGTTTTAGTGTTATTCCTAAATTGAGTGAGACTGCTAATCAGATTAGGATTGAGGGAATTAACACTATAAATAGGAGAATGGTAGAAAAGGTTATTTGGCTTTCAGCTCATTGAGTGAGGCTGTCGCCTATTGCAGAGAGGGGCCTTGCCAATTGCTGCGAATTTGGCTCTGCCCATTAATGAGGGGCTTTTGCCCATTGTAGAGGAAAGAGGCTTCGGCCTAAGGTAGAGAAAGGACATAGAATTCAAGAGGAAGGGATTCTTGTCCATTGGTGAGGGGGCTCTTGCCCATATAGTTGAAGACACCTTTTGTGGTGTAGTGTTATAATAGTAAACATATTAAGTTATATCTAGAGGAGATTAAGAGGGACTAACTAATGTATTTATTATGAGCAGATTGATGTAGTATGGGTTCTCTTGGGTGTAATTGGATTTATGGGTAGTATAGTTCTGAGCTTGTAATTGATGATTATTTATTTGTTAATAGTGGAAGATGGCATGCCCGTGGATATAGCCCTATGTTGAGAGGGTGAACCATGTAAATATTAGTATTTTATGTGTTTATTTTATTTCTTTACAGTTTGCATGCTTCTGTAGTATACAACAAATTGGTATCAGAGCATGGAGTGATCTTAGTGAGTTTGGTTGAACATGGAGCTGCTGTGATGTGTAAAAGTAGCACATGCAATAATGGTGATGATGGAGAGTTGAAATTGAAGTGGAGCTCTTGATGCAAAATCAAGAAAATTGATGACGCGAAAATTTTTGAAGAAAGAAGCAAGTTACACCCAAGATGAAGATTGGAGAGATTGATGATTTGAAGGGTTCAAGCTCAAGCATAGAGATGTGATGATTGAAGGCAGCCAAGAATTTGAGGTATGAAATAGTTGATGGATTTTGAGTCAAGGTGGAAATTATTAGAATTATGACTCAAAATCCTAGTAAGATTTGAAGAGACCTTTTCCTAGTTTGAGTTGGAGAAATATTTCTCAATAGGATAGAGGAATATTTTCTATATAAAGTAGAATTCTTGTTTTAGTGTTATTCCTAAATTGAGTGAGATTCCTAATCAAATTAGGATTGAGGGAATTAACACTATAAATGGGAGAATAGTAGAAAAGGTTATTTGGCTTTCAGCTCATAGAGTGAGGCTGTCACCTATTACAGAGAGAGGCCTTGCCAATTATCGCGGATTTGGCTTTACCCATTAATGAGGGGCTTTTGCCCATTACAGAGGAGAGAGGCTTCGGCCTAAGGTGGAGAAAGGACATAGAATTCAAGAGGAAGGGATTCTTATCCATTGGTGAGAGGGCTCTTGCCCATATAGTTGAAGACAACTTTTATGGTGTGGTGTTGTAATAGTAAATATATTGGATTATGTCTAGAAGAGATTGAGAGGGACTAACTAATGTATTTATTATGAGCAGTTTGATGTAGTATGGGTAGGGGAGAGCATTTGGTCGGTTCGGTTCTGAACCAAACCAAATACAAAAAATCAAAAAATCGAATCTCTTAAAAATGTAAACCGAACCAAACCGATCATTTAAGGATAACCGAACTGAATCAAACCGAAAAATATCGGTTCAGTTCAGTTCAGTTCTGTTGTATTAAACTGAAAATATTAGAATTTTTATTCTTTGGGCTGGGTGCACTTTTAGTAATTTCTTGATTTGGATAACAATATTTTCTTCTAACCGGGTTATTGTAAACCACCAGTTGTCCAATTATCCACTCTTAGTGCTTTTGAAACCATAGAGAAGAAAATATGAAACCTATATAGAAACTCGTGCTGATAATGTGTTATAAAATAAGATAAAACTAAGTAAATAATAGAAGAGAAAAGATTAAGAGAAATTAAAATTTCTTATTGATTGTCAAGTGTATAAAACATTACATATAATGCCTCTACTTATAGGCATACATGAGTAGATAAAGAGTTCACAATTAATAAAGTACTTAATGAAGTACATTGAACTCATGAAGAGAAAATGAAGAGTTAAGAATCCTAATGGACATCCATCATGCATATATTCTTAACAAATTGTATATTTTTTGTGAAGTTTGAAACAAACTTTCGAGTCCATTTAAAATCCATTTCAAAATTGTGAAAATTACTGCTCCTCTGCTTTCTTCTTTCTCATTTGTGTCTTCTCCCAAAATACCTAAATCCCTTGCTCTCTCTCACTCTAAATCTCTATCCATCTATCATGCTCACTCGCTCTCACACTCTAAATCTCTCTCCATTTCTCACACTCACTCTTACAGCTCAGTTCATAGCTCACAGTCTATCTTTTTGAGTCTTGAAGCTCTCTCAGTTGTAGCTCACTCTCGGTCTCTCTCTTATGTTCAATCTCACAGTTACAATGTAATGTTAGGTTAATTTATCTTTCAGTTTTTCGCTTTAATGGTTTTTCAATTGCATAGTTTAATTAAGGTATCATTTAAGGTAGATGTAATATTATTCTATTACATTAGGGTTGTAAAAGCCTTATTAGATTAGTTTTCATAGTTGATTTAGTTTTGGAATCATTGATGACATCATATAGGGCTTTGGACTTTTAACTCCTATGTTAAAAAATGGGGACTGTGGTATGTATTTCTTTGGGTTTGCTTGCTAATTTTGAGCAAAATTTCTACCATGATTGATTGGTTGTTTTTGATTTTGAAAGTATGATATTCTAGGTAGTTTTATGATGTTGTATAAAGTAAATTTGTGTATGGAATTAGGCTTGTGGGGATGGCTAATTATTTGTTTTTGCATCTTTTCTATATATGGTTAATTATTTTTTCCAAATAGTGTAATTAATTAATGACTAAGAATTGGTTTGAGTGAAACCATGATAATAAAAGTAACAATGGACAAGTAAATCCAAAAATAACATATATTGTAAAGAAGCCAACTCTTGGAATGAGGTAGGAATATGGCCAATTAACTTGTTGAAACTCAAGTCCCTGCCATAACAATTTTGTCCCAATTAGGCAGTAGCAGGATGGAATTAAGAAACTTCATAGATGAATGAAAGGAAAACAAAAATTGTTTACTATCAATAAATTAAGACAGTGATTGGAAGTTTAAATTAATAAGTAGATCAATATTAGAAAAACTAAAGTACAAGTATTTCAATGTTTTACTTTGATGTCAAAGTGACTTGTAGTAGTTTAAACTTAGAAAATGCGCGAAGCTATTATGGAATTTGTCCTTAAATTAGGCACTTTCTCAAGAACCTGCAACCAAAATGGATAGTACTGGAAAACTGTAAGGGGGGGGGGGGGGGGGGGAACTACTCTTAGGAAATCAAGATATATAAGAATCTTACATGTACTTTGATGGTTGTCGATTCCACTAGAAATTAAATTAACTGAAATTACCAGTTATAAAATATTTTCTGCAGCAAATGGTAAATCCAGGTCGAACCCTAGAGACTGAATTACTAAATTTTGTGCACTTGTGTAATGGAAAAAGAAACAAAGGTTGGGGGGGGGGGGTTTAATTCGCAGTCCAAAGAAGAAATAAGAAATCAGAAATTAAGAACTAAAATTAAATATGAAACTCTCAAATTAAACAAACTTCAGTCCAAAGTAATTCGCATTCCAATGCATTGATTCAATCATAGACAAAAGAAACACAATTATCTCTTATTGAATACTTAACGTAGATTTACCAAACAGCGAGGTAAAATCTCTAACTTCCCTATACTCATCAATTCGAGCCCAGCACTCTTATTGACTCTAATTATTAACTGAATTGGTATTAAGCAATTCTCATCAAATTAAGAACTGATTTAAGAAAAGGTAGTAGTTAAGCTGAACAACAATTTATAAAACATAAATTATTTAATTCACCTTATTGTTTCCTTTCGTTATTATTGAAAACTTGGATCATAATCAATAAAACCTAATTGCTACTCACGTTCAATCTTACACAATAATTACGGATTATGAAGATGAACTAGCAATTGATCACATCAAATAATTAACTAATAGGCTTTTTTAGCAAATCATTTAATAGATCAAAGACAATGTAATCAGAAAATAATAGATATTAAAAAAGACATAAATTAAATTAAGAACCTGGTCTCATAAAACACGCATAAGAACTAGAATCTCTTGAACTGAATTAAAAACTTAGCCACTCATATTCATGATTTACAAAAAAATTGAAGAAAAATAAAGAAGAAATCTAAAAAGAGAATGGAGAATGAAGGTGTTTTTGAGGTCGAGAGGTTGCTGAATGGTGTCTTGTGTCGGCTGTTGCCTCTTTAATTTATAATAAATGGCTTAGGGTTAGGTTTTTAAAGTCTCTGTCAAAAACTACAACTGAAGCAAAATCAAGAAACTGATTGTCGACGGATACATAGCTCGTGTATCACTACATGGCCCAGGGCCGTGTAACTTACTGGAGCTGAATGGGTATGTCTTGTATTGGCACAGAAGGTTATGCGGGTCTCCAGAATTTACACGGGTCAAGTTACATGGCCCGTGTACTTTGTTTCTTCCTCGGTTCTCTAGATTTCTTCTGGCAGAATGTTACACGGGTCTCTGGTTGTGCTTACACGACCCGTGTAATTTGTATTAATAACGCTTCTCAATCCTTTGACCTTTCCAAGCTTCCTTCCACACTTCTATGCTCTGGAACTTACCAAAACCCTGAAAAATACAGCAAAAGTCAAATTAATGCCAATGCTAAAAATTTCTCCATTTAACATAATTATTTCAACAACTCTCTAAACATATGCCTAATAGATAATTATACTTTAATCAACTGAATTAGGCATAAAGATATCCTAGAAACACTAAATGTGATGGAAGTAAAATTAATAAATTATGCACTTATCAAATTTCTCCACACTTATTCTATGCTTGTCCTCAAGCATGACTTAAACTCTCAATCAACTCCACTTAGAAGTTCACTTAACTTCACCCTATCACAACATTCTCTAACAAAAGATTACAAGTTTGAAAGAAGAGGCAAGTAAGGTAATAACCATCACAACAAATTCCATCAACACCATACCAATATATCAACAATCTTCTAACATAAAACAAAAGGCTTGAAATCAATTAAGCTTACACAATTAAAGTTTCATAAAATTTTAAATCAATACATACCAAAACACAAGGTTAATTTATCAAGACACAACAATTATAGCACTTTACAATTCTTAAGGGAGATAAAAATGCCCTTTTTTTTATTTGAAATTGGTACTTCTCTCTTGTCACAGTTATTTTTTTTTATTTTAACAGTCACCTTTAGAAAAGTACCTTGCTCATATCCTAGCTAGCTTTTGGCCTGAGAATCGACATAGGGTTCATGAAGACCCCTGGTTACTTTGCTTAACTAAAATAGCGAAGTAATTTTCAAGTTCAACCTTTTATTTCCCCTAATTGATGCATCTACATATTATAAAGTGCCTTGATAGATTAAACAAAGTTTTGAAATATGCATGACACTAGTTTAAAGCACACATAACTAATCATTTCACCATTAAATCAAGCCTAAATGATTTATACAGGAAAAAAAATTACTCTATGGTATGGAGAAGAGGGAAAATCCATCATTAAAGTTACTATTACCTTGCCTAAAATCTCAAAAATTCAACCTAAAGTAGAAAAGTCATTTCAAGGACAAAGCACTTCTCTTCGAGAGTTAATATAGAATCATGAATCAAGCTTATGAGAACGATTTATTTTTTTTTTTATATATTTTTTTTGAAATCAAATTTCTCCTCTCCCACACTTAAAACTTACATTGTCCCCAATGTCAAGCCCAAATGTAAAAGAAAAGGGAAAAAAATAAATCAAAGAAAATAAAATAAGATAAGGAAAAGAAAACAAATCTGATTGGGGCCAACAAGCCACCCATGGGTTGCCTCCCAAGAAGCACTTCAGTTTATCGTCGTTAGCTCGACATGGCAAAGCTCCTTAATCCACATAAATTGGGTTTCTCAATTTGAGCTCCTCCACTGTATGCTCCTAAAACCCCTCATAAAATGGCTTAAGTCTATGACCGTTGACCTTGAATACTTTATTAATTCCTAAACTTTGAATTTCAACTGCTCCATAAGGAAACATATTAGTAACAACAAAGGGTCCAATCCAACGAGAACGCAACTTACTAGGCATTAGCTTCAATATGGAATTATACAATAAAACTTTTTGTCCATCCATAAACTGCTTCCTTAGAATTAGTTTGTCATGGAATGCCTGGGTCTTTTCTTTATAAATCTTAAAATTCTCATAAGCCTCAAGTCAAATTTCCTCTAATTCCTGCAATTGTAATTTTCTTTCCACACCAGCAGTATCCAAATCCAAATTACAATGTCTAACAGCCCAATAAGCCTTATGTTCTAACTCAACAGGAAGGTGACACAACTTACCAAATATCAATCTGTATGGGGACATACCTATTGGTGTCTTATCAGCAGTCTTGTAAGACCACAAAGCATCATTAAGTTTAAGGCTCCAATCTTTTCTATTTGGCTTCACTGTTTTTTCCAAAATAGACTTGATCTCTCTGTTAGACACCTATGCTTGCCTACTTATTTGAGGATGATAAGCTGTAGATACTCTATGGAAAATACCATATCTCCTTAATAATGCCTCAACAGTTCTATTACAAAAATGTGTGCCCCAGTCACTGATCAAAGCTCTAGGAACTCCAAACCTGCTAAAAATATTTAACTTGATAAAACCTACAACAGCTTTAGAATCATCAGTCCTGGTGGCTTTGGCTTCAACCCATTTCGAAACATAATCAATAGCAAGTAATATATAAACAAAGCCAAAAGAAGAAGGAAATGGTCCCATAAAATCAATACCCCACACATCAAAAATCTTACAAACAAGTATTGGATTCTGAATCTTCTCATTCCTATGGGTTAAACTTCCTGTTTTTTGACATTGTTCACAATTTTTGCAAATCAAATATAAATCACGAAATATAGTAGGCCAGTAAAAACCACAATCTAATATTTTTTTACCTGTTCTCTTGGGTCCAAAATGACCCCCACATGCATAGGCATGATAAAAAGCAAGAATAGATTGAATCTCATTATCAGAAACACATCTCCTAATAATTTGATCTGAACAAAATTTCCACAAATACAGGTCATTCCACACATAATATTTAGCCTCACTTTTCAATTTCTCTTTCTTAGCTCTATTCAAATCAAAAGGCACAACCTTAGTAACTAAATAATTCACCAAATCAGCATACCAGGGGTCATACCTTGCAATTTAAATAACTGCTCATCAGGAAAAAGTCCCTGTAAAGGAACTTGCTCTTCTTGTGTCACTAACCTGCTCAAATGATTTACTACCAGGTTCTCAGCTCCTTTCTTATCCTTGATTTGAAGATCAAATTCTTGCAGTAGAAGGATCCATCTAATCAACCTTGGTTTTGCTTCCTTCTTTGCCAAGAGATACTACAACGCTGCATGATCAGAGAAGATAATTATTTTAGAACCAAGAAATATGATCGAAATTTATCTAAAGCAAAAACTATAGCCAAAAACTCTTTTTCGGTCGTAGAATAATTGCGCTGAGCTGAATTGAGTGTTCTAGATGCATAATAAATCACATGAAAGAGCTTCCCAACACGCTGCCCTAAAACTGCTCCCACTGCATAATTACTTGCATCACACATAATTTCAAACTGTGTAATCCAATTAGGAGCCTGGATAATAGGGGTGATGTCAATGCAGATTTCAATTTGTCAAAAGCCTTCTTGCACTCTTCACTAAACTCAAAAGAAACATCTTTTTGCAAGAGTCTAGACAAAGGCAATGCTATCTTAGAGAAATCCTTAATAAACCTGCGATAGAAACCTGCATGACTAAGAAAAGAGCGTACTTTCCTCACAGTTGTGGGGTAGGGTAAGTTCACAATTAAATCAATTTTTAGATTTATCCACCTCAATACCCCTATTAGAGACAACATGACCCAAAACAATCCCCTGTTCCACCATAAAATGACACTTCTCATAATTCAGAACAAGATTTTTCTCAATGCATCACACAAGAACAGAAGTCAAATGATGTAAACATGCATCAAATGAATCACCATACACAGTAAAATCATCCATGAACACCTCAGTGTAACTATCAATGTAATCTGAAAATATGCTCATCATGCATCTCTAAAATGTGGCAAGTGCATTACAAAGCCCGAAGGGCATCCTTCTAAAAGCAAAACTTCCAAAAGGGCAAGTGAAGGTAGCCTTCTCTTGATCCTCTGGTGCAATCACAATTTGATTATATCCAGAAAAGCCATCGAAAAAGCAGAAATAAGACTTACCTGCTAACCGCTCAAGCATCTGATCAATGAATGGCAATGGGAAGTGGTCCTTCCTTGTTGTTGAATTCAGCTTGCGGTAGTCTATGCACATTCGCCATCCACTCTGAATCCTAGTTGGAACCAGTTCATTATCTTGATTTGCTACCACAGTGACTCTTGATTTTTTTGGCACTACTTGGACTGGACTCACCCATTTACTGTTTGAAATTGGGTAAATAACTCCTGCATCCAGTAGCTTCAAAATCTCCTTCTTCACAACCTCCATCATCTGTGGGTTCAACCTCCTTTGAGCTTCTCCACTTGGTTTAGCATCATCTTCCAGTAAAATCCTGTGCATGCACACTGATGGACTTATACCTTTGATATCAGCTATTGTCCATCCAATTGCTTCCTTGTGTACCCTTAGAACCCTAATCAATCTTTCTTCTTGAATCTTTGTCAAATTGCTTGAGATGATAACTGGAAGTGTCTCACTGTCTCCCAAGTAAACATACTTCAAATGCTCAGGTAAAGGCTTGAGTTCAAGAACTGGTGCCTACACCATAGAAGGTAACAATTTTGTGTGAGATACAGGTAAGTCGATCTTTAATACTCCATACCTTTTTGGAATAGGAGGTAATGACTGCAATGCCATTACTGCATCTTGAACCTCTACACTTAATGACTGATTGGTACTGACTTCTTGAATTCCTTAACTAATCACCACTTCTAACTCATTCTCCATGCTTAACTCAAAAACTTCCTGCACAAATGTATCAACAACATCAATAGAAAAAACAAAATGGTCATCAACAGGATACTTCATGGCATTAAAGATATTAAATTTGACAGTCTCTCCATCAAACTCCATAGTTAAGGTACCATCATCCACATTAATTTTTGTCTAGGCAGTTTTTAGGAAAGGTCTTCCAAACAAAATCAAAGCTGACTTTGATGTGGGAACACTATCCTCCATATCTAAAATGTAAAAATCTGCAGGAAAAAACAATTCTCCAACCTGCACCAACACATCCTCAACTACTCGCAATGTGTAAGCATTAGAACGATCAGCTAATTGAATAATGACACTGGTTTCTTTCAAAGGTCCCAAATTTAAAGTTTGAAAAAATGAATTTGACATAACATTAATAGATGCTCCTAAATCTACCATTGCACGTTCAAATTTAGAATCACCTATTTTGTAGGGAATAGAAAATGAACCTGGATCCTTACACTTAGGGGGTAATTTTTGTTGAATCAATGCCGACACATTTTCCCCCACACTGATCTTCTCATTATTCCTCAACTTGCGCTTTGTAGTGCATAGTTCCTTAAGGAATTTAGCATACCTGGGAACTTGTTTGATTGCATCAAGTAAAGGTATATTCACCTCTCCCTTCCTGAAAGTCTCCAAAATTTCTTTCTCTTGTTCTTCTTTCTTAGTCTTAACCAACCTGTAAGGAAATGGAGGAAGAAGAGAATTATTAACCTTATTTAGTTTAGGTTTAGTATTTACCTCAACTTTAGGAACTTCAGACTCTTTTGCTCCTCGCTTCTTCTTTTTCATTTCCTCATGTGGAGTCTGGTTATCAACTTCTTTCCCACTCTACAACAGTATAGCACTTGCATTTTCTTTGGGATTCATGACTGTTTGTGATGGAAGCTTTCCAGAACCTTGAGCTTCAAGTTTGCTCACAGATGAAGCTAACTGACCAATCTGCCTCTCTATATTTTGAATGCTATTTCTGGTCTCCTGTTGAAACTGTTGTGTATTATTAGCCCAAGCCTTAACAATTTCATCAAGTGATATACCTTGATTTGAGGGAGGCAGAGGTGGAGGTGGAGGTGGTTGATTCACTTGTGGTCTTTGCTGCTGGTATCAATTTTGCACCGGTTGATTCCCATAACTCAAATTGGGATGATCTCGCCATCTTGGATTATAAGCCATCTTGGATTATAAGTACTAGAAAAGGGATCATACCTGCGTTGTGGCTGTCCATAATTTCCTACTATATTAGCATGTTGCATTGATTTATCCTCTTGTAATGCAGGACACATGTCAGTACATGACCCAAACCCGAACAAATTCCACATACCTTAACTGTTTGCATGTTCACTACAGCCAACTGCCTCACAAAAGAAGTTAAATCAGAAATTTATTTCTCAAGGTTAGATGTACTTACCTCATTAACCTTCATCGGTGTGTGAACCATTCTCACTCCAAACTGTTGAGAGTTTGCTACCATGTTAGTAATCAGCCTCCTTGCTTCATCTGGTGTCTTGTTAACCAAAGCTCCTCCACTAGCAGCATCTATCATACTGCGGTCCATTGGTAGAAGTCCCTCATAGAAATACTGAATCAGAAGCTGTTCACTTATTTAATGATGGGGACAACTTGCACACAGTTTCTTAAATCTCTCCCAATACTCATACAAGTTCTCTCCATTGTACTTCCGGATGCCATAAATTTCTTTTCTTATGTTGGCAGCACGGGAAGCAGGAAAATACTTCTCTAGAAATATCTGCTTTATCCCATTCCATGAGTTGACAAATTCAGAAGGAAGGTAATACAACCAATCCTTAGCCGTGCCTTCCAGTGAGAAAGGGAAAGCTCAAAGCTTGATTTAATCCTCTGAAACTCCTTGAGGTTTCATGCTAGAAGACACAACATGAAATTCTTTTAAATGCTTATGTGGATCCTCACCTGCCAGACCATGAAACTTAGGCAACAAATGGATTAGTCCAGATTTCAACTCAAAAGCAACATTTAAAGTAGGGTATTGAATACATAAAGGCTATTGGTTTAGATCAGGAGTAGCCAACTCTTTCAAGGTTATAGTAGCCATGGTTTCGTTTTCAGAATTTGAATCCAAATCTGAATCCGAAATTAACTCCCTTGGAGATTGGAATCCTTCAGATGTACTTGGAATCTGCTTAGCCTGCTTGGCTAATTTTCTCAACTGTTTAGCTATTTTTTCTACTTCTGGATCAAAGATCAACTCACCAGATTGAGAAGTTCTTATCATAAACAAAAAGAAATCAAAGTAAAAACAGGAAAATGCCTCAAAACCCTAGAAAACAATGGAATTTGGCCTCAAGAGGGTGGGGCCAAGAATATCGTTTCCTTCAAAATAGGTATGGGCCGCCCTCCTAATTCATCCAAAAATCTGTCGATGAATAGTAACACCATAATTTTTTTTCGAAAACCTGAAAACAGCAACAACTTACCAAAAAAATTAATAACAGAATATCCTAACACTAAAAACACGAAATTCAATAAATTTCAATCCCCGGCAACGGCGCCAAAATTCTTGATGGTTGTCGATTCCACCAGAAATTAAATTAACTAAAATTACCAGCTATAAAATATTTTCTGCAGCAAATGGTAAATCCAGGTCGAGCCCTAGAGACTGAATTAATAAATTTCGTGCACTTGTGTAATGGAAAAAGAAACAATGGTTGGGGGGGGGGGGTAATTCGCAGTCCAAAGAAGAAATCAGAAATCAGAAATTAAGAACTAAAATTAAATATGAAACTCTCAAATTAAACAAACTTCAGTCCAAGGTAATTCACATTCCAATGCATTGATTCGATCATAGACAAGAGAAATACAATTATCTCTTATTGAATACTTAACGTAGATTTACCAAATAGCAAGGTAAAATCCCTAACTTTCCTATGCTCATCAATTCGAGCCCAGCACTCTTATTGACTCTAATTATTAACTGAATTGGTATTAAGCAATCCTCATCAAATTAATAACTGCTTTAAGAAAAGGAAGTGGTTAAGCTGAACAACAATTTATAAAGTATAAATCATTTAATTCACCCTATTGTTTTCTTAAGTTATTATCGAAAACTTGGATCATAATCAATAAAATCTAATTGCTACTCGCGTTCAATCTTACACAATAATTACGGATTATGGAGATGAACTAGCAATTGATCACATTAAATAATTAACTAATAGGCCTTTTTAGCAAATCATTCAATAGATCAAAGACAATGAAATCAGAAAAAAAATAGATATTCAAAAAGACATAAATTAAATTAAGAACCTAGTCTCACAAATCACGCATAAGAACTAGAATCCCTTGAACTGAATTAAAAACTTAGCCACTCATGTTCATGGCTTACAGAAAAATTGAAGAAAAATAGAGAAGAAATCTAAAAAGAGAATGGAGAATGAAGGTGTTTTTGAGGTTGAGAGGCTGCTGAATGGTGTCTTGTGTCGGTTGCTGCCTCTTCTATTCATAATAAATGGCCTAGGGTTAGGTTTTTAGAGTCTCTGTCAAAAATTGCAACTGGAGCAAAATCAGAAAACTGATTGTCGATGGATACACGGCCCGTGTATCACTACACGGCCCAGGGTCGTGTAACTTACTAGAGTTGAATGGGTATGTCTTGTATTAGCACAGAAGGTTACACGGGTCTCTAGGATTTACACGGGTCAAGTTACACGGCCCGTGTACTTTGTTTCTTCCTCGGTTCACTGGATTTCTTCTGGCAAAATTTTACACGGGTCTCTGGTTGTGCTTACACGACCCGTGTACTTTGTATGAACAACACTTCTCAATCCTTTGACCTTTCCAATCTTCCTTTCACACTTCTATGCTCTAGAACTTACCAAAACCCTGAAAAATACAGCAAGAGTCAAATTAATGCTAATGCTAAAAATTTCTCCATTTAACACAATTATTTCAACAACTCTCTAAACATATGCCTAATAGATAATTATACTTTAATCAACTGAATTAGGCATAAAGATACCCTAGAAACACTAAATGTGATGGAAGTAAAGTTAATAAATTATGCACTTATCATACTTAAAAATCTTCCAGGTTGTTTAGAACACTAAAACTACTTGGGATTGAACCTTTAAGTGATGTACATTAAAGTCGCTTGTGTGTAATAACATGCAATAGTTCATAAATGTAGTAGAATTAGCAAACCTAAATAAAGCATAGTAGTAGAGACAAAGGCCACACTTCATATATGCAGTAGAATTAGCAAACCTGAATAAAGCATAGTAGTAGAGTTAAAGGAAAATCATGCATACACGACCTTGAGTTCTGTAAGAGTCCCAAAAAGGTCTGGAAGCTTTCCAATAAAGAGATTATCTTATGCCCAACTGAAATGAGCAATAATTACAGAAATAAACTTATGAGCTCATTAAGCATAATCGACTTTTCAAAAATAGTATTCAATGATCTACAAAGAAGTATAGAATCTAAAGGAAGTTAGACCATTTAATTTTCAGTTTCAGTTTAGCATAGGAATGACTTATTTTTCTATTATTAGTTCCTATTTCAGTTGGCTTAATTGTTAACAATTACGTGAATTATTTTGTGACAATCTATAATGTATCTATTGCATTTATGTTGTTTAGTGTCTTGCTAAGACTTTATGTGGTTGTGTTGGGTATATATTATTATCATTATTTTGTGTTCATTTAGATAGTTAAACACTTTAGAGTGACTTTATGTGTTTGTTTTGGGTTTATATTACTATAGTTTTGTGTTCATGCAATATCTCTGTCACTTTCTCTCATTCTATCTCATGTTGTAAGTTCACATATTATTACAAGGTTGCTTATTTTATTAATTTATTATTTGATGCATATGTTTATATGGTTATGAACATATAAACCATTTGTAATATTTGTTTTTTAGTAGCTTATTTTAGTAGCCTTTTTCACAAAAACAATTTTTGCATGTGGAATTCTATTTATAAGCAATAGCTTATTTGTTTAGGGTTGGATTTATTTGCCACTCATTGAAATTTGTTGAATTTATGTCTATGTGCAACATAAAAAAAAAAGGTAGTTACGTATAAAGCTTTTACCATGTCTTAATTATTTAGTTTGACAAAATGATGCTTGAGTTGGGTTAAAGGGATGCTCATAATAAATGTGCAGGCTAGGATGGCTATTTCTGAATGCAGGTTGTGTATTTGGATTTAAGGAAATGTACAATTTTTAAAGGAGATCTTGCTTGATTTTCAGTAGATCCAAGAGAGTCCTTTCAAATAGAATATGGCTTAACCTTAGAAACGATTCAATGTCCTACTCACATCTAATGTAAGAAGGTGCAAAGTTGTCCTATTTGATAGTTTGAACTTGCATCCTCTCCTTTGTGAATGGGACATATTGAAGTATTTATTTATCTATTTGTATGAATTTAATATTATTTCTCAGTATTCTCTCTGAGTGCATATTTCATTTATTGCACTCTGAGAATGGGTTAGGTCCTTACTTTTCAATTTAAAAATGGAGATATAAGAGGTTTAGGAACATAGTTAATATTAAAAAATGCATGAAAACCTAATTTTGCCATATAATAACACAAATATTATCAAAATGAGTTTGGATCAGAGTTGGATGTATGCTAGGTTTAAAGAGGGCCTTTTGAGCCGAGATTTTTTTGTAAGGAACGAATGAAATTCATCAAATTTGCAAAGTTGCTTGAGAATGTATGGACGGAAACAAACTCAAGCGTCTATGTAATCATCATAAGTGTCAAAATCGTGCCTTTGTTGATGAGAATATGGTTAGGTATCATTTCATGAAGTATGGATTTGTACTGTATTATTATCAATAATAGCTACATGGGGAACACCCTATAGATCTGGTATATCTTGCCATACAGGGGTTTCCATTTCCCTCACACGGCATACGAAGAGATTGGTAAGTCAGTTATTTTTTTCGTATATTTGTTTCTGTATATTAGTAGGGTTTAATCCAATTTATTTGTAACTAATTCAAATTCATGTATTATTTTAGCAATTGACTCGTGCTAAGAGCCTCTCTCCTATGAGCTTTTCGAGGTGAACCATTTGAGGAAAGGCACTTCTGATGCGTGTGCACGATTTATTAAGGCAAGTAAATAAGCATTTTAATTAAGTGTCTTGTGATTATAGTCATTAAGTGCATTGCATGCGAGTTTATTTAATTGCTTTAACAATCGTATTTGATAAGTAAATCATCTAATGCATGATTGTTACTTTCAGCTAGTAAAACAATCATCTCAGACACAGGAGGGGTGCAGTGACTCTCTTATTGTGGACCAAACGATTTTCTATCGTCAGGCCATGGGGAAAGAGTAAAAGCATCGAGTTTGTGGAGTTGGATCCTAAGCATCTGCCTACTTTAGTCAGTCATCTTAGGCATCATCCTTTGCTATATCAGCCTGCCTGCATACAGAGGAGTTGGAGTTTGAGTTAAGAAAGTTATGTCACACTATTGACCAAATGCAATAGGGTAATTAGCAACTATAGCAAACTGTGGCTACTTTGGAGGAAAAGACTAGCAGTGTGAGTAGCAGCTATAGGACCGTATTCACTAGATGCAGGAGATGATGCAAATGTAGGCTAAGTTCTCTCAAAGCTCACATTCTACCACTTGTGATCTAGCTTCTGATGATCATAGATCCAACAATGTTGATAGTCTTAATGGCATTTAGAATGCTTTTTTTTTTTTGCCCCAATATTGATATTGGACGGTATTATTTCTTGAGATTTTATTATACATTGTTGTTGTGTAAATATGAATTTTAATGTATTTATTGATTTTATTTAGAGTGTTATATTTTTTTTATTATAACCATGTATATCTCTATATAACAGACATATGTTTTTAATTAGAAATTGATAACAAATTTGCTTCAAAAAATAATTTTTTTTATTTAAATAGATGTAGAAATGGATTAGAAATGGAAATGATGTTTCTAATTTAGAAACTATTTTGAAAACCTAGTGAAATTTTAAATAAAAGACTTTCCATTTCTGGTTATAAATAGATATTAGGAATGAGTTTTTTGAAATGGATTGACCGGAATTATAAATGGAAAAATCCATTTCTAATCTAGTTTTTTCTTGCAGTGTTTTTTGAATTTTGCTTATGACACAAGCTAGTTAAGTAGCTTTTAGAAGAATGTAAAAGGAAAATGAGGGTTGAAATATCAAAGGAGGTGCACAAGGATTTGATGTCCACATGTGGGAGTTTGCTTGTTGCACAGCCATCCACTCTAGATTCCACACATTCATAAAATGATCCAAAGCATTGATTATATTATTTATGTTTGCACTTAGAGATGTTATGATGTACGGAATAATAATGGTACATTTTGGATATGATCTTAATTTAATTTGATTATTATAAATATCAGGTATGCTGCATGGATTATTTAATATTGATAATATATGCATTTTAATTTCACTGAATCAAGATCATTTTTTTTCATGGTGCATATTGTTGTGTTATACTAGGAATAGTCAATTGTCATTCTATTCCTTTTTTATCACATAATTTGAATTGATCAGATAAATACTCACAACCTTGACCAATTCTTAAAGGCTTAACTTTTTTGTCTAATTTATTCTCTACTAGGTTTAAGTATTTTTATAAAGTAACTTAAGGGTATTTAATTTATCTTTTGGGTGTAGTTGATAGCTGATAGTGTAACGCCCTCACTTTAGGTAATCCGTACATTCTACTGTTCAGGTGACTAACGTCTGTTCAGACAGTCAAAATGTCTAGAACTATACTTAAACTAGAGTGAGGAGCCATAAATGAACTAAATAATGGTTAAGTAAAATTAAAGAGAAATCAAATAGGTTAAAGGAGCCGAGGTTCTAGCGATGGGTAACCCTATTAGGAAGCAACTGTGAATACAGTTGCCAACCCCAGCCTTGAGGGAAAACCCTGTGAGATAATTAATTTGGATTTGATTGAAGGATTTATGATAATTAATAACAATAAAAGTGTCAAGGAAACATAAGAAAAATTTATACCAATCAGTAAAGACAATTATAACTTGAGGACATTCAATGAAGGGCATTTTGGTCATTTCACTTGGAGAGTTGACTTTTTACCAAAGTGTTAATTTAATTAAGTGAGATTAATGTAATAAAATATTAAGAAATATTGATAAAATTTAAATAGAAATGAGTAGAGAAAAGAAAAGAAGAAAAGAAAATAAAAGAAATGAAATTTAAATAACATAGAGCATGACATGAAGGTGACTTAATTAAAATTTTTAGCCAATTATAATTAGACAAACACATAAAAAGGAGACAAAAGAAACTTAATGAAATAAAAAGAGGACCCATCTTCTTCTTCGTCTAGAGTTGGCCGAAACCCTTGCTTCATCATTCCCCAATTTTCAACTTCTCATGAGCTCAATTTTCTTTGAATTCATACCATAAAACCCCTAAGTCACAACATTAAATTTTGATTTCTCATCTTGCAAGAGTGATTAGAAGTAAAAGAGAGCAAGGAGATTGAAGATTTAACAAGAAGAAAATTTGGTCACAAAAGGTTAGTGCTAAATCTTATGACCCTTCTTCTTTTAGTGTTGAAATTAAGTTGATTTATGATGGAATTGGATGAGAATTCATGAAAATAATTCATGTTTGGAAAATCTAAATTTCGGCCAGCCATGGTTGCATGGGGTTGAGGTGTTTAATTGAAGTTGCACACAAATTCTAGCTTAGGTCAAATTTCCACTGTAGATTCGTCTAATGTAACAGTGAACTTAAGTTATAAATTCTGAAATTTTTGAATTACTACTAAAATGACTTGAATTATGGTTGAAAATTAATGCCAATAGCTTAATGAACAAAAATGTGGGATGACTATGAATTTGGGGCTTTTATTCCCATTATGAATAGCATGATCAAAATTTAACATGAATAGTGCAATGAAGAGTAAATGTAATAACATAATGTAAGGAACAATGCTTAAGGTACGAAGGTGCTCATGTATGCCTAGTTTTATGATTGGTTTGGATAGGTTGGCATGCCAATAGGGTTCTAACTTGTAGTACTACTAATGGCTTTGTGCCATTCTATGATTTATAACTTCTAATGCCATTTTGTGATTTATGGCTTATAGCCATTCCGTTGTTTTTCTGATACGCATGGCTTTATGCCCGACTAATATTATGGCTCTTTAGCCATTCTGTTGCACACCTGGCAGACACTATGTGACCGATGGTGTGACTGCCTGAGGTACTTGATACCCAATGCTAGATTACCCGTTTATCTAGTCTAGTCAACCTGTATATGTTACTTGGGCATTGAAATAAGTCTTAAAAATTCAATAATAAATAATGAATAGAAAAACCAATAAATTAAGTATATTACAAATAGTTATCAAAAATACATTTTGTGTGTCATAATGACATAATTTCTTTGGATTCTAATTATTTAGTTTATTTTTACATTATTATTGTAACATTAAGCGTTATGCTTAGCGCGTTGCTTTATGCTACTCGTAGGTACTAGAGAGAAGGATAAGACCCAGTAGGTGACTGACTGGGATTACCTGGAGATCAGATTGCATTATGTCAGCTGTGTCACCTCACTATAATGCATTGGTAGGGTCCGTCTAGCTGATGTATTTTGTTTTTGATCATTGTAATTAATTATTAAGCGTGTAATGTATATTAAAAGGTTGTATTAACTTGTAAATTATCGTAAATTAATGAAGTTTGAAATTTCATATATGAACTGTGTATGAATGAAAATGAGATGAAATTTCATATGGATCCATATAAGTGAAAATGATTGATGATTTGAAATTTGAGAATATTGATGCAATGATGATGGAAATGAATTTTTGACTTGAATGTGAAAATGAGAATGAGAATATATATATATACGAGATTGTTTTCAAACAGGTGGTCATTCGTCAAAATGTTAATAATTTAGGGAAAACTCTATCAGTTTCTCCGTTTAAACCATTGAATTTAAAATAACAAAATGAAATATATTTACCAAGAAATGTATTAAGATATGAATAAGCACTTCGGCACAGAATGTGGCACGCCTTGCTCAGCTACACTGTAGACTGGGTAAGAGGTATTATAGATAGACACCCAAACAAGTGAATTAAGGTGTTTGGTAAGCTTAAAAAAATAGAGTTGATAGCTGATAGGTAACTGATATGATATCTACCAGTTACAATTTATATTAGCTCTATTTTTATAGCTATTTTTCATCAGCCAATAGCTTATTTGATTTTATTTTTTTATAATATATGATATATATACCCTTATTAGTTATTTTACTTATAAACAACAATACTTTTTACTAAAACCTTAATATCAATTATCATCAACTAATAGTAACAGCTATTAGCTAATAGCTATCAGTTGTATCCAATAGCTAAACCAAACAGGCCTTCAAAGTTTCTAATTTGTGAGATATCAAATAGATGTTTCCGCTAACTCTCACCCATATGTGATTTTGTAGGGTAGGTACAGCTTGAGATTCTCACTGACTCATAGTTGGGATAAGAGAATTTCTTGGATTTCAATAGTTGAGTTATGGGATCAACTCCAATATTTTATATGAAATTGTGGGTGCTTACACAACTCTAAATTATCTACTTGCATAAATATTAGGTGATAGTATTAATTGATGCAATATGTGCATATTCACCTTAGCGTTGTATTAGTCTAGGTACTTCTAAAAATTGTATTTATAATCAATATTTTACTCTATGAGTTGAACGCTCATTTCTGTTTAATTATTTTTCCTGTTTAATTTTTTTTTTTACTAAGTGACAGCAAGACTACTTATTTGGAGTTTACCTTACAATATACTTTGTAGGCTTATTTATTTAGTTTGGTCTAAACTTGTATTTTATTATCATCACTTTTAGAACTTCATAGTGACATTAGTTAGTTTAATAGGGATATGTAATTCATATTAAATGTGTTAGGTGATTGTTTAAGGGTTGAGCTTGGTTTATTAAAGGGTAAAATACACTTTAGTACCTTGAACTTTGGCCTTTTTAACATTGAGGACATGTACGTTGTTTTCTTGCACTTAAGGACTGGAACTTTGGCTCTATTTGTACCGTAAGAATAAATTGCTAACAGTGTTAAATAACACTAAAGTGCATGCTAATGTGGCACTTGTTTGCTAGTTTTTTAACCTCGCAAGTGCACGGATCGCTAACAAGTAATAAAGTAGTGAGTAGAGTATTGTTCCACGAGGAATTTAATTAGTAAATACCAAACTATACAACAGTTTTGACTGTTTAGGCTATCGAATAAAATAGGGAAGAATCTGATTTATTTTAAATGTTAAAGACTAGAAGAGTAATGAACTAAATTTGAAACAATCTATTTGAAACAATTCCAAAATTAAGATTTCACACTTTAACCTTATTATGGATTAAATCTTGTCTATTCATTAGATTGAGGATTGTTGCTTTGAAGGAAATTAATCCTAAGATATCTTAGGTCCTCTCTCAAGGCACCTAAGGTGTGTTTCGATTAGAGCTAAACCCTACTTTCGTTGGTGATTAGTTCCAATAAAAACCCTTTAAGATCTATGATTAATTATGGAACCTCCATAAAGGTCATCAGCCTATCTCTAGGTCAGATTTCCTAGGTTCAAAGTCTTGATTTTCTAATACTAATCTTCACCTTTTAGTTCTTCGATTAATATCTTAGATCATAACTATGTGGGTACCAATACATAGCATGCATTAAGAATATAAGAAATTGAATCAAAGAACAAATCTCAATTCCAATAAATAAAACTCAATATTTATCCATAATAATGATTACAAGCGTTACTCTTCTAATTCTAGAATAAGGAAACTACTCACTCATGATGAGTTTAGCAAACATAATAAAAAAAATGAAATAAAAGAACATAAACACCGCTTAAAGAAATAGAACAAAAGAACATAAAAGAATCTGTAGCTTTGAACTTGTGAAACTTCGGTCGAGGACTCCTCCTTAATGCTTAGGAACTATTCCTCAAGACGGCTTGGATTGATGCTCAGGAACTATTCCTCAAGACGGCTTTGAGAGAATGACGAAAATGTATGAAAATGTGTATCTGGAGATTTTTTGATCTCGCTTCCTCTCTTTTCTCTGTTTTCTGCTGCTTTTATTTATATTGAATGTCTAGGGTTAGGTTTTTAGAGTCTCAAAAGCATTAGAAGTCTCTTTTCTCTATAAAAACTGGAGCTGGAATCCTAATCAGGAAACTGGCTGTTAGCTGATATATGGCCCGTGTGTCACTACATAGCCCATGGCCCTGTAACTTATTGGAGCTTTGAATATTGCACTTTGTGTAGGTGCAGAAGCTTACACGGGCCTCGGCTAGTTACACAGGTCTAATTACACAGCCTGTGTACTTTTATTCTTCCAGGAATTCTTTGAGCTTTACCAGGCAGAAGCTTACACTAGTCTCTGGAGGTTACACAGGTCGTACTACACGGCCCATGTATTGTGTTTCTTCTTTGGTTCTTTGGCTTTCTCCCGGCAGCAAGTTACACGGGTCTCTGGTGTATTCACACGACCCATGTACTAAGTATCAGCAACAATCTTCTTTCCTGGAGCCTTTCTGAGCTTCCTTCTTTGCTCCTATGCTTTGGAACTTCTTCAAAACACCTAGAAATATGCAGAAAACATAGAATTCAGTGCAGAGTGATGAAATTTACAAATGTTAATGAATTTAGAGATTATGCATGAAATTTCCTATCTAAATGCCATGGAATATTGTACAAATGTGCTTAAAAATATCTATATAATACAAGTGTATCAAATACCCCCAAACTCAAACTTTTGCTTGCCCTCAAGCAAACTAAAACCTTTTTAGAACACTTTTTAGGGGATAACTTAGAAACACAACCATAAATTCAATATGTACATAATTGAACTCCTTCAATCCTTCATACCAATTACCCTCTTTCAAGGCATAAGGGTTTCGATAACTGCCTGTTTAAAGCTTCACCCCCTTTCATTGTGTTTTAACTAATTGCTCCTCTATGCAAGGCTATTAATAGGTCACAAATAACCTGTTTTAGCAGGATAGCTTTAAGAAACACTTACTCTCCTCAATTTTGCCTCTGTTATAGAAATTACTGAGTTTGATTTAGTTCCAACCCCATAAGCACATCTCAATTTCCTATCTCCACTAATGTAGCACACACTTTTAAAAGATCAAAGGGTCTTTAGAAAGGTTGTAATGGGGTTAAGGGATGATGATTTGGTTACCAATGAAGGGTTTTAAGAAACGCAAATATGAAGATAGCCTTTCATGCACAAAGTTCTAAGTATACCAAGTTTCCTTTGTCGATTTTGCATGGGGAAGAAACGTTCTTTATAGTGCCAAGCATATTGTCATGATATCTATTTTGGGACTTTTTTATTTTTTTTATTTTTTTATTATCTTATGTCCCTTTTGTCTTCTCCCCCAAACTCATTGCTTTTGTTGGGTTGGAAGGACAAATTTTTCCTGATTTTAATTGTACACTTGCACTCTTTTTGGTCTTCACATCTTCTCCTCATGTTTTTTTTACACTTGATATACCTATCCTTCATACACTAGACTTCCTAAAAAGGGGTGAGGTGAGTGTTTAGGCTAGGGGCTAGGTAAATATTTGTGTGTAAGCAAGAAAAATTATCCGAGTAAAAGTATAGGCTTAAGTTAGTTGCAAGGGGTATATAATTTAATTAGGGATGGCTAAGGCTTAGTGTGGCTATATCAAAGAATGCCTTAATCATCTCTCTATTGAGCATATGCTAGGATTTTGCCTCGATAGGTTCAAGAGACATATTCTAGAGCTGGTGAGGCATTTTTAGGTTTGTTTGTATTATAAAAATTTTCTCCTAACTTTGCAGGTTTAATGTAACAAATTAATAGCTATGAAGGGGATTAACTAGTCTAGCTCCACTAAGGTGATTAAGTCTTTCACAAACAACAAATTAAATCCCTTTTTGCCTATCCAGATATGTTCATTCCTCAATTCCATGGAGTCCAATTATTAGCTTATTAATATTCATGGTTATAATTCTAAGTTAAAAACTGTTTCAAAAAGTAAAAATTTTGCAAAATTTTCTGAAATTTTGATACACAAGTATAATATGGATATAATTAAATAATGTAATGAAATGTGATGGATGCAGTGCATGAAATGCATCTGTACCCCCAAAATCAAAACTGACATTATCCTCAATGGCAACATAATATGCAAAATTAAGATATAGGACAAAAATTATGGAAAAGCATATTATGTATTAAGAACTAAAAGTTTGGACAAAAAGCAAGTAATAGAGACTTATAAGCATAGTTTAGGACTAAGGCATATAAATTTTACATGAAAAAACCTATCCTAAAGTCCTAACTCTAGAAGGTCTCAGATGGTGATGATGGTCCCTCTCCATCCAACCTCTCCATTATGATATCAAGCTTGTTGTAGGCTTCTTGGAGGCTGTCTTCAAGCGCTTGCATCTTGTTGTTGAGGGTGGTCTCCATGCACTAAAAGTATGCAAGGACAGGGTCTGTCGATGGTGGCGTGTAGGGAGGCACTTGAGCGAGGGACTCGTGGTGGAGTGGCTCTTGGGCTTCCTCCTGTGCCTGTGATGCTCTTGGGCTTCTTCTCGCCTAGGGATAACATTCCCTTCGGTGTCGACCAGGAAACATGTGTTGCCAATCTTCTTACATATCCCCATGGATATGCAGATGGTTTGGTCAATTTTGGCGATGCTAGGGATAGAGCGTAGCCTGCGATGCCCCGGGACGAATCCAAAATGAAGTGTGATGGCTGTGATGAGACCACCAAGCACTATATGCCCTGTCGACTAGTGAGATAGGCAGCGAAGGTGGTTGCACAAGAAGAATTTAGTGCTGCAACGCTGCTCGGTGACCATGCACCACAGAAAGAATAGCTCATTAGCATTCACCACTCCCAAGCTGTCGCCATGACTCGTGATTGTATGGGTGGCAAGTCTGTGCATATACCGTAAAGCGAGGCTAGTGATGCCAGAGGATTTGGATTTGCTAGAGTTATAAACGTCGGTGTTCAGTGCTATGGAGCTCCAGAAGTCCACACTGTTGTAGATCATTCTATTTGAGGGATCTCTTGGAACCCAGTGCTGTCAAAGCCGAACACCACATTGAACTCATCTATGTTCATCATTCGATCAATATCAAGTAATTGGAATTCAATCCTCCCCCTGTCTTCTCTATTAGTGGGCCATAAGTTGGCCTTGAAGCTCCCAAGGAACTCCAGTGTGGTGTCCTGGTAGGCAGGGAATTGGAGTTGAGCGAATCTAGCCCAATGCTATCTAGCAGCCCATCAACTTCCTTGCATAGGCCAAGTTATTCCAATAACCCAAAATTCAGGTATTTGGTGGAGATAATCCTCCTATTGTTAAGCCGTGCACATAAGTCTCGATGGGTGGAATCACAGAATGTCCAAGCGATGGAGAACTCGAGTTGTACTGGCTGTGGAGGTTGCGATTGAGGGGGTTGGTTATGGTTGAGGTGCCGGTTGTGGTTGAGGTTGAGGTGGTGAAGGTGGGGCTTGCCTTGTTCTCAGGCACTGGGGTGATGGCTAAGGAGGTGAGTGTGAGGAATCTCCTCCTTGCCTTGAGGAAGAGCCCATTCTCCTTGCAGGGCATTTTGCAGGCGCCATTAGAGCTTTTGAGAGGAGGAAAGGCTAGGGTTTTATGAGGGGAGAGGAGATTTGAGAGGCTTTTAAAGAGAAGGATGCATGGAGAGGAAGAGTCTTTGAATGGGAGGGAGTTTAAGGGTGAGAGGGGAATTTAAAGGGTCATTTTGACCCTTCGTTTCGCACTTTTCGCACCCTAGGTATCGCGTCTGCGACATGATACACCGGGCGTGTATCACTATACGGGTCTCGGTCCAAGGACTCGTGTAATTTTCTATCCAGAAATTTCATTTTTTGCTAAGTTACACGGCCCATGTAAATATGTTCCAAGACCTGTGTAACTTTTTGTTCGTAACTTTTATTGACATTTAAGTTACACGGCCTGTGTAAATTTATTAGGGGACCCTGTAACTCTCTATCTTCCTTAAACTCAAAATTTTTCTCTCCTTTTCTAAAGCACGGGGAGTGTAACGTTACACGAGGCAAACTAGTGTAAGTTTCTGGAGCTTATACAAGTGTAGTTCCAGGGCTCCAGAATGTTACACGGGGTGTGTAAAATTTTTACATGGCCCGTGTAAATTTCTTCCTTTCTGATTCTTTCTTTTATGTACTTGATTCATGCTAGGGTATTTCTATCCATATGAATGAGATGAATGCAAGTATTAGCAACATAGTTACTTCCCCAGTTTTGTGCAATCTCCTCTTATGTGATTTTGACTTGACGATTCCTCTTCCCTTGCCTTCAGTTCCTTGCTTTTGCAGAATTATGAATTGGGGTACCTTCAAAAATTAAAGAACATAAAGTGAAGTAAATGAAAATAAAAAGAAAGGTTACAAAAGTGTTTCGGTTGCCTCCCAAAGAGCGTTTGTTTATAGTCATTAGCTGGACTATTCTTCAGCTTCATTGTGGAGGTGGAGGGGTGCTGTAGGATTGGGTGAATCCATCTTCAATTCTATCCCCTGGGAAGTATGGCTTCAATCTTTGACTGTTGACCTTGAAGGTGCCTGAGGTTTCATTCCATGCTTCTATAGCTCTGGTGTCTTTCTGTCGCTTGATCTTGGGTTGTTCTTCTTTTAGCTTTTCCACCTTGAAAGCTTGAGCTGAGGGTAGGGGTGGATTGGCTATTAAAGATTGTGCACAAGCTACAATTTCTGTGTCCTCATTATCTGCTGTGTGACTGTGCACTATGCATGCTTCAAGAGGATCTTTAGGATGTGCTTTATGGAATTCCTCTTCAGCTATCTTGTCAACTATATCAACCTTTAAGCATTCATCAGGTTCAAGTTTGTGCTTCATCATTCTGAATAGGTTGAATTCCACTTCTTCATCTCCTACCTTGAGAGTTAACTGCCCTTTCTTAACATCTAAGATAGCTTCGGCAGATGCCAAGAAAGCTCTTCCCATGATGATAGGAATTTGGACGTCTTCCTCCATTTCCAAAACAACAAAATCAACTGGGATGAAGAACATTCCCACTTTAGTAGGGATGTTCTCTAGGAAGCCCACAGGGTACTTTACAAACCAGTCAGCCAGTTATAGTGAAATTGTTATAGATTTAAGCTCTCCTACATCCAGCTTCTTACATATTAATAGAGGCATCAGACTTACACTTGCACCTAGGTCACAGAGTGCCTTATCTATAGTCATTTTGCCAATAAGCAAGGTATGGAGAAGCTTCCTAGATCCTTCAGCTTTGGTGGTAGCTTGTTTTGCAGTATGGCGCTGCATTCCTCTGTAAGAGCAACAGTCTCATAGTCTTCTAGCTTTCTTTTCTTCAAAAGAATTTCTTTAAGGAACTTAGTGTAAGATGGCATCTGAGATAATGCTTCTGTAAAGCGAATGTTGATGTAGAGTTTCTTCAAAACTTCTAAAAACTTTTCAAACTGCTTATCCAGTTTAGCTTTCTGGAATATCTGGGGAAAAGGTAGAGGGGGCTGATATGGCTCTGATAGCTTTTTCTTCTTCTTGATTTCCTCCTCCTACTCCTTTTTAGCTTCTTCTTCTTTCTCCTCTATTTGGTTTTCAGGTTCATCAGGGGTTTGTTCAGTTGATTTTCCCTCTGATGGTTGTTTTTCTAATGTTCTGCCGCTCCTCAAGGTAATTGCCTTATAGTGCTCTTTGGGGTTCATTTCTAATTGACTTAGCAATTTACTAGTAGCCTTGCTTGAAGAACTTACCTGCTGCCAATTTAGTTTTCAAGCATCTTATTGTGTGTGGCTAGTTGGTCCATTCTGGAAGATAACTGCTTTATCATTTCATTTTGCTGTTGTTGGGCTACTAGGAAGCCCTCCATCATGGATTCCATAGTTAACTTTGGTTCAGGCTATTGAGGTTGAAGAGGTGGCAATGGCTGTGCAAAGTTTTGTCCTCTATTCTAGACTCATGGAGGTGCTGGTGGTCTGTACCCTTACTGTTTGTTCAAGGCCTAATTCTACAGGTTGGACCATGAGAAGTAAGGGTGGTTTCTCCATCCAGGGTTATAGGTATTTGAGTATGGATTGTTGAGCTGTCTCTGGTTGAAGTTTCCTCTATTATTCACATAGTTCAGTTGTTCCATAGAGGGTTCATTGTAATTGTTGCATTTTGAAGTCATACACCCTCCTCCACAGTTGTTGCAGTGTTGATTGTTCATCCCTACGGCATTGGCTTGTATTCTATCAAACCTTTTTGTGAGCTGGTCAAACTGAGCATTTATCATGCTTAGGGCATCCACTTCTAGGATCCCTGCTGTTCTTCTTGTGTTTTCCCTTTCATTTGACCACTCGTAGTTGTGATAAGCGACCCTTTCTAGAAGTTCAAGTGCTTGTTCTACTGTTTTCTCCATTAGGTCACCTTCTGCAGTTGAATCTATTATGCTCCTTGTAGAGGGCAGTAGCCCATTATAGAAATTCTAAACTAAAAGCCAATCTTTTATGTCATGGTGTGGACATTCTCTCTGTAGGTCTTTATATCTCTCCCATGCGTCATAGAGTGATTCACCTTCCTTTTGCCTAAATGTGTTGAGTTCAACCCTCAACTTTGCAATCTTTGCAGCTGGACAGTTCCCCACTCCTATTCTTGGCAGTTAGCAAGGCTGTCACAACCTATCTCTTGCCCCATGGAGCTAACTAATGTGAATCTATACAGGTATGTGCGAGAAACCTCGAAGATGCTTAATATTTGGCCTTATGCAAGCTTGCTAGATAGGGAGAAAGGCTGACATAGGGACCCTGGCCAAGGGGGACCTAGGTGCCGCACGGGGCTAGAACTCCCGTCCCGTGACAAAGTGGTATCAAAGCAGGCCCCAGATGATCCAAATCACGTTAAGTGCCCCAATGAGATCGAGGTAGGCAGGGTGCCGATAGCGAAAAGAGAGTTGTTGGAATCGGGTGGGGGAGAGTGTCAGGCCTCAATGGGACAGAGGTAGACAAGAGTTTCTCAATCCCACATCGGATAAGAAAGGGGTCAATCCGAGAGACAAGTGCGACCTGTCATGCAGCTTGTATGTGTCTGGTGAGTAATATGATGAATATTGGCAAGGCATTTTGGAGGATGTCTGTGTGTAAAAGTGGGCAAGTGCATTGGCAAACTAGTGGCCAACATGTTGCTTAAGTGTTTACATTGGGGGAGTGCAACAAATGGTATGTGGGCTCCTATGTGTGAAGGAGTGTGACAACTTGCGCAGGGAAGCGACGTGAATGCACGCAAATGAGGGCATTTGTGGGATTGGGTGGGGGAGAATGTAACAGTTCAGCAGTTCCCCACTCCTATTCTTGACAGTTAGCAAGGTTGTCACAAGCTATCTCTTGCCCTATGGAGCTAACTAGTGTAAATATGTACAGGTACGTGCGAGAAATCTCAAAGATGCTTAATATTTGGGCTTATGCGAGCTTGCCAGATAGGGAGAAAGGTTGACCTAGGAACCCTGGCCAAGGGGCACCTAGGTGTCTCATAGGGCTAAAACTCCTATCCCATGACAAAGTGATATTAGAGCAGGCCCCAGATGATCCGAATCACGCAAGTGCCCTAATGAGACCGGGGTAGGCAAGGTGCCAATAGCGATAAGGGAGTTGCTGGAATCGGGTCGGGGAGAGTGTCAGGCCTCAATGGGACAGAGGTAAACAAGGGTTTCTCAATCCCACATCGGATAAGAAAGGGGTCAATCCGAGGGACAAGTGGGGCTTGTCATACAGCTTGTATGTGTCTGGCGAGTAATATGATGAATCTTGGCAAGGCATTTTGGAGGATGTCTGGGTGCGAAAGCGGGCAAGTGCATTAGCAAACTGGTGGCCAACATGTTGCTTAAGTGTTTGCGTTGGGCGAGTGCAACAAATGGTGTGTGGGCTCCTATGTGCGAGGGAGTGTGACAAGTTGCGTAGGGAAGCGACGTGAATGCATGCAAACGAGGGCGTTTGCGGGATTAGGTGGGGGAGAATGTAATAGTTCGACAGTTCCCCACTCCTATTCTTGGCAGTTAGCAAGGCCGTCACAAGCTATCTCTTGCCCTATGAGCTAATTAGTGTGAATCTTATCGACACCATATTTTGGTCGATCCCTGAAATCAAAAGACTTAGAAATCGATCTCCAAGACCAAATCCACATGTCGTTCAATCACATTTCCGATCTCTCCTTGCCAAACAACCACATTTCTGATCCCTCTTCAAAAAGAACAGAATCCATACTAAGTCCCCATCAGTTAAAGCCTCACCGGTCTCTCAAATCAATTACCGAGTTCTTTGGCCAAGTCAATCACATTTTTGATCTCTTATTTGACGAAACCAAACCAACGTCAGGTTTTCATATCGCCAGTCTTATTGCCAATCTCCCTTTTAAAAAGTTTGGAAATAATCGTTTGATAAAGTTAAAGTTCTAATCTGGTTTAATGATGATCCCGATCTTAAGTGTTCAAGTCAAATTTCCAATTTTAATCAAGTCCCGTTTAGCGTTGGTTCCCTGCCGATCTCATGCTTATTGTGTTTTCCGACATCTTACACTTAGATCAATAATCACTTTCAGTTGTTGTTTTAATATGCTCAGACAATCAAGTGCTTATGCAAATTAGAGATTTTTCGATCACACCCATTCATTAAACAAAAGGGGAAACTTCATTTCATTTGAAATTTGTACAAGTCATTCTGCTGGAGGATCACCCCCAGCCTGATCTACATTTTGATCGCTTCCTCTCTCACCCTCACCCTCCTCCTCACTATCCTCACCTTCGTCCTGGGGAGCCAGATCTACCATCCAAGAGAAAGATCCCTATGAGCGTTCACATAAGCACCGGCCTCCCTTATCACCACCTCTTCTTCTTTTGCTCTGAGCTCCTCAGTGAGGTGAGCAACTTCACCGGCTCGGAGCGCCCGAACTTCTTCAAGAATATGATCTCGCTAGCCAGAACTTGAGCTTGCTCGGCCAGCTTATCCTCATAGAACTTCATTCGCCCCTCAATTTGAGATATGTAGTCTTGAGCGGATGAAAGTTGGGATCAAAGAGAAGCCACCTCAATTTGAGATAGATATTTCGAATCACAGATCGGTTAAGGGTCGTTTAAATTAAAAATCGGATCGGGTAAATACTTCAGAGATCGGAAAATAACCAATACAATAATAATAAAATGATAATTGACAAAATAAAAATTTTATTTCCAAAAGGTCGGATTACATCATTAGGGCGATCTCTAGAGATCGGATTACAATAAAGATCGAATTACATCATTTGGGCGATCTCTAGAGATCGGTGGAACATCCTATCTAAAAGACCTATGTCAAAGCCTAGTCTCGTGGCTGAGTCGAAAGATGTGTTTGACCAGGAGACCGGCCGTCGACATCAGATAGATGTACAGCTCAGATGGGGGGACTATGACTCCCATGAGAATGAGAGAGGTCATCATCAATGTTATCGCTCGAAACCGAGCCGCCGTCGGAACACCCATTGTGGTAAGGAGCCAGATGAGCGTCAAGGGGCAGTCACCGATGTTAAGGGGAATATTAGCAGTCTTCTCGCCCGAAATCAGTTTGCCGATTATATCGATCGAACGATTCGGGATCGACACGATCGAGGTCCTTGATCCAGGTCGGTGAATTAGTCCGGTTCTCTCACTGGCATCAAATAAGGTCATCATAATTCCCTGATCACCAGGATCGTAAATTTTCAGGCGAGGAACAAAGACGGCAACCGGAAAAAGATCAAAAGCGGTTATCATATCCGGGACTGTTGCCGGAGTAGCTAGAACAGGAAAAGTAAGGAGGAAAGGGGGAGAAAATCAAATGCGGAAGGTTTTTCCCGTTGAGGGTATATATAGAGGAGGACCGAGCATTTATTGCTAAACAAAAAACGAAGCGGACATCTTGGGAATCGAAGGAAATAAATGCTTTGACTGAACCAGACCGGATGAAAGAGAAGATCGGAGTTGGAAAGGTTGGAAGAGGAAAGTTTAGCATGAGGGAACGGAAAAGGATCGTGTTAGAAGGATCGGTAAGGAGGGGAGGTCGGATAACAAAGAGAATAAGACAACTTCCGCTAACTGTCGTCATAATCAGAGCCAAGGTAGTTAAAGCGTTGCAGACGAAATCCCCACCGAACGCCTAAGAATCGCCCACATTACTGACAAGTGCCAGAGTATGTCATGACAGTGCTGTAACATCCCAATCTCCACCGTTGATCTCATTTGTAAGGACGAGCCCGGAGCCCTTGGATCAAAGAAGAAGACGACAAAACCAGCGCCTTTCACTCCCAGCCCTCGGATCGCCCTAGAAAAGGAAATTTGGGGACCGTCAGATTAAAAAATAAAAAGGACAAATATTCTGATAGTGATCTCAGCCGTTCATTTTGACTCTCTTTAATTCTCAAACATCCGATCATGTCCTTTAAAATCCAAACCCTCCATCTCCCTCGGGGAAAATCCTGACCCTTCATAGGAAGTACCCGGTCCCTATAAATACCTGCATGAAAACTGTAGCAAGGGGGACAAAAAATTAGTGGATATAGCGGAAGGACTCTGAAACTTAATTCAGTTCGTTACTCTGCTATTTTTGAGCTTTCATAAGAAAAACTTTTGAAACCGGTTTTCTGAAGTATTTTCTTGCAAAGGGATTTTTGAATACTGAAACTCTTCATTTTCGGTTCGTTCATTATCCTGTGACACTTTCACTTTCTGTCTTTGTTATCTTTTATTTCCACTCCCGTTGTTCAAGCTCAACTTCATTCAAACTCGGTTATTTTGACCTGACTGCATTTTAGCAAAGAATCCTTCATTTCAAGGCGAACCTTAGTCCTCCAGCTATCAACCTGCAGTCCTATTACATTTTGTGATTCCGTAGTTAGTTTAGTAGATTCGGCTCCCTACAGGTGAGTGCTTATATTGCTGCTTTATCAAGTGCTCATTTTATTTACGTATTTCCTTTATTTTTATGTTTGTAATTTTCACCAAGTTTATACTGCATTTAAAAAAAAAAACACGAAGAAGGTCATTCTCGAGTTTACTTCTTTGTTAATCAGTCCATTATTTTGTTAATCTTTGTTACTTCTAAATGCAAGAGTCCTAGTCCCGAGCAGCGTATAAGTAGTTGGATGAAACGTAGGTAACTGTATCTTAAGCGTTTCTTTAAAATAATAGAAGGTCTGAATAACAAGTCAGGAAAATAGTAAAGTTGAAGAACTAGACTAACACAGAAGATAATTGGGTTAAACGTCATAACGCGGAATAAAACCAAATCTAAGATAAATAAATGGAATAGATCGGGTATCAAAAGGTACTGACAAGGCAACTACATAGGAGGTCGGAAAATTCAGTCTAGTATCCCCTGTCTAGTCACAAGGTACCAATGAGTTAAAAGGAAGTCTTATTCTGACCCCCGGCATCTTTGAATGCCAGAACCCTTAGTTTTAGGCTCTTATGATGTGTAGCTGTAATCAAATTTCGAGAGGTCGGAAAAATCCTTATCCGACTCCTATTAAAATATAAAGAGATCGGAGGAAAGTTCTTATCCGATTCTCAAATCAAAATTTTTCACAAATATAAAGAGATCGGAGGAGAGTTCTTATTACGATTCTCAAATCAAAATTTTTCACAAATATTTAGAGATCGGAGGAGAGTTCTTATCCGATTCTCAAATCAAAAATTTTCACAAATATAAAGAGATCGGAGGAGAGTTCTTATCCGATTCTCAAATCAAAATTTTTCACAAATAAAAGAGATCGGCGAAAAGTTCTTATCTGATTCTCAACCAAAATTTTAACAAATATTTAATAGAGATTGGAGAAGAGTTCTTATCCAATTCTCAAATCAAAATTTTTCACAAATATAAAGAGATCGGAGGAGAGTTCTTCTCCGATTCCCAAATCAAAATTTTTCACAAATATTTAGAGATCGAAGGAGAGTTCTTATCCGATTCTCAAATCAAAATTTTAACAAATATTTAAAAAGGATCGGAGGAGAGTTCATATCCGATTCTCAATCTAAATTTTTAATAAATACCTAAAGGAGATCGGAGGAGAGTTCTTATCCGATCTTCAAAACGAAAATAAACACCCAAAATAACCCCATAAACGAAAACCGCCACACAACATCAATTCACTAAGGTCATCTTATTTACTTGTGTATCTGGGTAACCCGAATTAGTGAAAAATCAAACGTTCCTTTTATCGAAAGGATTAACATCCCCATTCGAACCCCCCTAACTATCAATTTTAATTTATAAACAGTGTAAGGTTAAATCTGCTCACCCTCATTGAGGGACGAGGTGGGGTGCCTAACACCTTCCCCACCCGTTTACGGACCTCGAACCTAGAATCTCTGCATTTGAAGTGGTTTCGTTTTAATTCGCATTTCACAAAATGGTTTTCTTTAATTTCCCTCAAAATTAAAGTGGCGACTCCTCACTCTTTCCCACTTCGGTGAGTGCTCGTCCAGGCGACCGCAAAACCCCTTGCGACAAATCTGTACAGGTACGTGCGAGAAACCTTGAAGATGCTTAATATTTGGGCTTATGTGAGCTTGCCAGATAGGGAGAAAGGCTAACTTAGGGACCCTGGCCAAGGGGGACCTAGGTGTCGCACGAGGCTAGAACTCCCATCCCGTGACAAAGTGCCAAAAAAGCTTGTGAGAGGTCTTCCCAAGTGGTAAATGTTCTAGCTGGTTGTGAAAGCAACCACTTCCTTCGTCTATCTCGAAGGGATAATGGAATGCTCTGAGCCTTATAGCTCGATCAGAGACTCCATTCATCTTCAATGTGTCACATAGAGCAAGAAAGCATTAGAGGTGGTAATGTGGATCTTCTATAGGTGAACCTCCAAACTGGGTCTGTTGAATCATTTGAAGCCATGCCGGTTTTATTTCAAAGTTGTTGGCCTCCACAGTAGGTCTCGTAACACTGGGCTAAAATACTTGTATAGATGGACCTCCATAGTCCCTCGGGAGTCTTAGTCTGTTGTTGTCAACAGCCATGATGGGAGTTTTTAGATTTCCTTGATTTTGTTTTTGGCGTTTCCTCTCTCTCCTGATGGTTTTTAGAGTCCTATCTATTTCGGAATCTAAGTCCAAGACTTCTTCCTCTGGTTTTGTTCTGGTCATGCACCAAAACAAATACCTGAGAGAAAATAAAAGAAATAAAATAAATTAAGTAAAATTAAATAATAAATGAAAATGCCTAAATCAGCTAAATTGCCTATCGCTTAATATTACTAAAATTAAATTCCTCGACAATGGCGTCAAAAACTTGTTTGCTAGTTTTTCAACCTCGCAAGTGTATGGATCACTAACAAGTAATAAAGTAGTAAGTAGAGTATCGTCCCATGAGGAATTTAATTAGTAAATACCAAACTACACAGTAATTTTGACTGTCTAGGCTATCGAATAAAATAGGGAAGAATCTGAGTTATTTTGAATGCTAAAGACTAGAAGAGTAATGAGCTAAAAATGAAATAATCTATTTGAAAAAATTCCAAAATTAAGATTTCACACTTTAACCTTATTATGGATTAAATATTGTCTATTAATTGGATTGAGAATTATTGCTTTAATGGAAATTAATCCTAAGATATTAGGTCCTCTCTCTAGGCACCTAAGGTGTGTTTCGATTAGAGCTAAATCCTACTTTCGTTGGTGATTAGTTCTAATAAAAACCCTTTAAGATCTATGATTAATTATGGAACTTCCACAAAGGTCATCAGCCTATCTCTAGGTCAGATTTCCTAGGTTCAAAGTCTTGATTTTCCAATACTAATCTTCACTTTTCTATTCTTTGATTAATATCTTAGATCATAACTAGGTGGGTACCAACACATAGCATGCATTAAGAATACCAAAAATTGAATCAAAGAACAAATCTCAATTCCAATAAATAAAACTCAATATTTATCCATAATAATGATTACAAGTGTTACTCTCCTAATTCTAGAATACGGAAACTACTCACTCATGGTGAGTTTAGCAAACATAATAAAAAAAAATGAAACAAAAGAACATAAACACCGCTTAAAGAAATAGAACAAAAGAACTAAAAGGAATCTATAGCTTTGAACTTGTGAAACTTCGGTTGAGGACTCCTCTTTGATGCTCGGGAACTATTCCTCAAGACTGCTTAGAGAGAATGACAAAAATGTATGAAAATGTGTATCTGAAGATTTTTCAATCTCTCTTCCTCTCTTTTCTCTATTTTCTGCTGCTTCTATTTATATTGAATGTCTAAGGTTAGGTTTTTAGAGTCCCAAAAGCATTAGAAGTCTCTTTTCTCTGTAAAAACTAGAGCTGGAACCATAATCAGGAAACTGGCTATCGGCTGATACACAGCTCGTGTGTCACTACATGGCCCATGGCCATGTAACTTACTGGAGCTTTGAATATTGCATTTTATGTCGGGGCAAAAGCTTACACGAGCCTTAGCTAGTTACATAGGTCCAATTACACTGCCCGTGTACTTTTGTTCTTCTAGGAATTCTTTGAGCTTTGCCAGGCAGAAGCTTACACGGGTCTCTGGAGATTGTAACACAACCTGTGTACTATGTTTCTTCTTTGGTTCTTTGGCTTTCTCCTGGAAGCAAGTTACACGAGTCTCTGGTATATTTACACGACCCGTGTACTGTGTATCAGCAACAATCTTCTTTCCTTAAGCCTTTCTGAGCTTCCTTCCTTGCTCTTATGCTTTGGAACTTCTTCAAAACACTTGAAAATATGCAGAAAACATAGAATTCACTGCAGAGTGATGAAATTTATAAATATTAATGAATTTAGAGATTATGCATGAAATTTCCTATCTAAATGCCATGGAACGTTGTACAATTGTGCTTAAAAATATCTATATAATACAAGTGTATCAGCACTATGTATAACATGGCACTAAAGTGGCATGTCAATGTGGCACCCATGTGTGGTGTGGCATGCTAACATAGCATCATGTAAGATGTGGTGCTGATGTGGCATGCCACATCATCAATTTTGTGCCATCATTCATTTTATCACCTAAGTGTAAAAAAGTAAAAGTACATATCCTAAACTGTAAAAAATAAATAAATAAATAAATAAAGTTCAAGCCCTAAATGCTAAAAACATAAAAATTTTGAAAGTACATAAAAAAAAACAGAAAAGAGAGAGAAAGAGATAATGAGAGAGAGAGAGAGAGAGAGAGAGAGAGAGAGAGAGAGAGAGAGAGAGAGGAGGAAGAAATAGAGAGAATAGGTAGACATAGATGGAGAGAGAGAGGCATATATATATATATAGATGAAGAGAGAGAGATATATGAAAAGAGAGATAGAGATAGATTGACTCTCTCATGTCTCTGTTTTCATCTCTCCCTTTCCCTCTTTCTCTTTCTCTCTCTCTCTCTCTCTCTCTCTCTCTCTCCCATTCCTCTTTCTCTTTCTTTATTTTTTCATGTACATTTAAAAGTGCAAAAGTTTTAAACAGTAAGAGAGAGAGAGAGAGAGAGAGGCATAAGGGAGAAAGAGAGAGAGAGGGAAGGAGAAACGAAGAGACGAGGAGAGAGGCATGGGAGAATCAAAAGGGAAAGATAAAGAGAGAAGCATGGGAGAATTAATCTGCCTCTATCTCTTTCCATATCTTTCATTCTCTCTCTTTTTATGCCGCTCTTTCCATCTACTCTCCATCTCTCTCTCTCTCTCTCTCTCTCTCTCTCTTTCATTATCTTTTATTATCTCTCTCTCTTTTTCCTTATTTTTTCATGAACTTTTAAAATTTTTGTGCTTTTAGCATTTAGAGCTTTAACTTTATTATTATTATTATTATTATTATTATTATTATTATTATTATTATTATTATTATTATTATTATTATTATTATTATTTAATTTAGGACATGTACTTTCATTTTTTTGCACTTAGCTAACAAATTGAATGATAGCATAAAAATGATAACGGGTCATGCCACATTAACACCACATCATACATGGCACTGACATGGCATGATACATTAGCGCCGCATCATACATGGTGCCACATCAACATTCCACGTTATATATATGTGTGCCACATTGGCATGCCACATTAACACCATGTCATAAATGACACCATATTAACATGTCACATCAATATCATTTAATACTGTTAGCAATTTGTCTTTATAGTGCAAATGAAGCCAAAGTTCTTGTCCTTAATTATTATAAAATAAAATAGATGGCTTTAATGCTAAAAAGGCCAAAGTATATGATATTAAAGTGTAATTTACCCTTTATTATATTATATATGGATTAGGGTTCAGTTGTGCTCCCCAGTTATATTATGTCATTGATGTTTATGGGCTGTGAGTTTGAGCAGAACTCTATCTATTCTGTTATACTACATGCCTGATATATTCTAAGTTGCATTTTGCCTTGTATGTTGTGTTGAGGGTGCGCTAAGCTCCTCATTGCAAGTGATTGATGTTTAGCAAGTCATGAATTCTATTCTCCTTTTGTGTGTTCAAATTATGGTCAAATTCTATCCATTTGCACTAAAAGAAATATTAGATTTAGCAGCGATAATTTTTATTGCTAAATGTATATGGCAGCAATATATGGATTGCTGCATATTACTACTATAAAATCATAGTCATAGATATTTTACAATAACTGTTATTGCCAAAAAATTTTAATGATAACAATAATTGCTGCTATATCTTTTTTTATGTACAATAAGCAGCAATTGTTCATTTTGCTGTTGTATTTTAGCTTTATAAGCAACAAAATTAATATTGTTGCAAACTTCTTACTGCTAAATCTAATGTTTATTGTAGTATTGTTTTCTTAAAATTGGACATCCCTATTGGGTGCAGTATTGGATTTGAGTATGGTTAAGCTAAGGTTTTGGGGCCATATGCTGGTATAAGTTTAGTGCTAGTCATAATCTAGGAGATCAAATCGTGACAATTTTAGGACAAATAAAAAAAAATGATAGGAACTTTTTAGGATAAATAAAAATTATAGAAATATTTAGGACATAAAAAAAGATGTAGAAAAAAATTGAAATTGTTAATAGAGTGTAGAGTATTTGAAATTTTAAGAGAGTGAATAATGTATAGAGAATTGTTTGGAGAGTATAAAGTATTTGAAAATTTGTATTGTTAGGGTATTTATAGAAAAAAATAAATGAATTTTCAACTTCCTTAAAAACAAAAACCCCTCCAAATATAATTATTTATTATACTTATAAAAGGCAAAGAGTCATATAAATATTGTTTTTTTGTATTTAAATAAAAAGTAAAAGAAAAAAATTATGCCTCAAATATTTGAGGTCAAAAGGCTAACTAAAATCCATCTATCTATCTAACATAGCAAGCCAAACTTTCTCTAAGAGCTGCCATATGACATGTCCAAAGGAGAGTATGGCTTGTTGCTCCTTTTTAGAGTCACCACGTGGAGTTACATAAATATGTGTTAAAATTAAAATTGGAAAAATTATTAATTTCAAGGGCATAAATATTGTAATTATTTCAAATTATTTAAAATAATAATTATTATTTAACTTACACACGGTTAACTTAGTCATGGTGGCCATTTATTTCACATATGCCAACTGCAATATGGCAATTGATTCCAATATGCAATGGCTTTGGCAGTTGATTTCATTTAAGTCAAATGGCATATTTTTTAAATGGGTAACCTTTTTCTTTTAAATAAATAATTTAATGAAAAAATTAAATTTTAATTTAAATGGCTTATTTTTGGCTTATAAATAGAGAGCATCAATAGCCACATCTATGCACACACCAAGCATTCTTTTCTCATTAAACATTTTTTTAAGTGCTCTAAAGTTTCTTTTGATTTGCTTTATCATTTTTATTGTTTCTTTCAAGAATTATTAGTCTCGATTCTTAAAACTTATTTATTTTGTTAATTCCCAATTTCGTACAATATTAGAAAGAGTTCATTAAATCCTAAAGGGTTAATTGCCAAAAAAATTGAAGTTTTGGCAATTTTTGCATTTAAACCCTAAAGTTTACATAATTACCAATTAAACCTTCACATTTGATTGATGCCTTAATTTGACTCAACTGTCAAAAAACTGTTAATACTTTGTAACACCCCTCACCCATCTACAGTGTAGCCGAGCAAAGTGTGTTACACGAAGTGCCGGAGCACCTGAATCTTATCTGATTTTATTACAGTTCTTGATTTATTTATTTAAAAACTTTATTTAAGGTTTAGGCTATTTTTACTTTTATCAAAATCTAACTAATTTGGAAATTTCAAAAATTTTAACGATAATTCGACAAAGTGTCGGCTGTAATTTGGACTAACAGTTCTTCTAAACTTGCCAAAGACAATTCACAACATATTCAAATTCATAGCTCAATTTATCTCAATAATATCTCATCAGTTTCTCAAAATTTCTTAAACTCAATCTCATTCAGAATCATTATGATTAGATAATCAATTCAGACATCAAAATTCTTACATTTCATTAACTTATATAATTTTCCAATTAAGTACATAAATTTGTCAAGTACAGGATATGCAAATGAAATTACAATATACATAGAATGAACAAAATACATAACATGTATAATTATGAGCCCTATCTACATGCATTGCTGAGGAGGTGACAACCTTGAACTCTTCTAACACTTCTGCAGATCTGGACTCCAAAAATCTCAGTCGATACCATCTGTTTTACCTTCAAGACTGCGAGGAAGCAATTTCATCGCGCTAAGCATTTCTGCTTAGTGGTGCAATAGTATAACAAGAAATAATATATACAAATAAAGAAAGAAATAAATGATAATTCAGATACTCAGGAATCAATTTAATTTGGTATGGTATTTCTAGTATCAACAATCTTATATACTAGTTTGTTCCTCTTTAGAAGTGCTTGGTTTATAACTTTTCAGTAATACTACCCAGTATACAAATTATTCTAACTATATTGTATTTCAAGTCTCTATGGTTCTGTAATTTATATTTTTATTATGTTTCTTTTGCTAATCTCTTTTACTCATTCATTCAATACTTAATTTAATTGTATTGAAATTTCATCATGCTTAACTTAACTGTCTGAATTGAATAATGTTTTAATTGACTGCCCATGTAGCCTATACACTGACCAGACTGGATAAACGGATATACTAGCACTGGGTACCTAGTACCTCGGGCCGTCACACCATCGGTCACAAAGTGTCTCCCGGTGTGCAAATAGTGTGGCTAAAAAGCCATATAATCAATTAGGCATTAAGCCAAGTATAATAACACAATCTGTATAGCCATAGGCTATTAAAATCATAGTATGGCATAATAAGCCATAAAACACTATATGACGTAAAGTCATTTACAGAACAGCTGTCAGAATCCTATTGGCATGCCAACCTATCCAAACTAGTCAACTAGGCAAATTAGGGCATATTACGATGTTACATATTTAATTCTTTATTCATAGGGTTTATACATCTTTATGCCTTTCATTGGTCAATAAAATTATTGACCTTTTTATGCATCATGGATAGGTTGATTCTAGCATCAACATGTCACAATTTATAATTCAATATGTTGTCAATATAATGCAATTTACCCTTTTCACAAGTTGGCATTCATTGCCAAATCACTTCAAGCATCATTTTATGTAATTACCAATTTGCAATTTTAGTGTGCTAGATTGGTCTAGCTTAAAGTCCTATTTCCCTTGGTTTTTAGCTTCTGGTCAAAGAAGCAAAATTGTAGCTCTATGTCTTATTGCACTCGAGGCAAAATTTCAGGTTATTATGAGTTGTATAGACCAAGATATGGTCAATTTACTAAAGCTGGACAGATTGCACCTTTGGTGCAAAATTTGGTCAATTTCTCAATTTTTGTGTGCTAGATTTGTCTAGCTTAAAGTCCTATTTCTCTTGGTACTATTCCCTTCAATTCATTTTATTAGTCAACCTATAATGTTGACCCTTGATGCACTCTACGTGAGTCAATTCTAATGTTACCAATATGTCACATTTTATAGCCCTTTAGTGTTGGTATATGTTACCAATTTCAGTTCCAAGTGTATTGCATTTTATTGCAATTTACTAGATTTCAGTGTGCTATTTTGACCTAGCCGGACGACCTAGTTCCCTCGGTTTTTGGGTTTCGGTCCAAACTACAAACTTGTAGGTCTATGTCTTATTACACGCAGGGCAAAATTTCAGGTCATTCTGAGTTGTGTAGACCAAGATATGATCAATTTACCAATACTGGACAGATTGCACTAAAATAGTAGGCTTAGGTCATTTTTAGGTCACTTTTGGTTCGGCCAGTTTTGGTACCTGAACTTGTGCAAGCTATTTGGCTTGGTTCTAGCCATTTCTGGGCTTTGGCGTCTTCATAAGAATTGTAGCTCTATGTCTTATTGCACTCGGGGCAAAATTTCAGGTTATTCTAAGTTGTATAGACCAAGATATGGTCAATTTATTAAAGCTGAACAGATTGCACATTTAGTGCAAAATTTGGTCAATTTTAGGTCACGTTTGGCTCGGCAGTTTTTGTACCCGAACTTGTGCAAGCCATTTGACTTGGTTCTGGCCATTTCTGGGTTTTGGTGTCTTCATAAGAATTGTAGATCTATGTCTAAACTAACCATGGTAAAAATTTCAGGTCAATTGGACCTGTTTTGAGTGAGTTATGGTCATCCCAAGGACTACTGTTCATATGGTCAAAAATCTGGGTTGCAAGGTTGCTATTCCGGATTTGGTCATTTTTAAGGTCAGTTTCTGGGCAGAATTTTGGCAACATTTCTACATGAAAGTTGGCCTATTTGGTGTCTAGTTTCAACGCCCATTGGCCTCATACCAATTGGGTTCATAGTTTGGCACTTATGGCCTAATTTAGGTACTGCCTTCAATACACAACTTGCACAAAGCACATACACTTCCAATTTGATATTCCTTCTCCTCCTCATTACTTCAATATTCAATCAATAACACTTCCATATAGATATTGTACACAATTCCAGCAACACTTTTGGGCAGAATATTCAAGTGCTCAATGCACACAATTCACCATTAAGTTCAACATTCACTTTCACCAAAATTCAACATATCTCAATGTCAATATTACACATACACTTCAACATAATCATACTTCAATATCATTTACACTTGCTGCCCACAATTTAACATTAGCATATTTCATTAATAACTACATGTTCACATTCAAATTCATGGTTTAATAGGCTGCCAAACATGGCAGTTTGCCCAAAGCATTAAGGTTCCATTACACACCCTTAATTCAAGCACTACATGCACATACTTAGATTTTAATTTACTACTTCCTCCATTTAAGTTATTCAACCTTAATTTTCATCCATTTTAGGTAAGAAAAACTCAACTACAATAAACTTTCATGGCTGTCCAAAATTGAGTATATCAATAACTCATCGAATCCTTCAAATTTCTTCACCATCCAACTCATCTCAACCTTAATACAAACTTTAATGAAGCAAGGGATGAAAAACTAGCACTAATCTTTTTTGAGCTTCACTAAAACTTCATCAAATCCTCTTCTTTTTGCTTCCAACATACTACCCAAGGTGTGTGTGCAAGCTTTGATAAAGAAACTAAGTAGAAATGGTGGCTTGATCATGCACCCATGGAGGTTGCATGTGGGGCATCCATGGTGATTTCCATGGTGAACTTCATTTCTCTTGGCTGGTTATTTCTCAAGGTGGAAGATGATGGTTCTACTGTCCCAAAGGAATATTTAAGTGTCCCAAATTAAGAGTTAGTGGAGCACTAACTTGGATTTTAATGTTAATTATTCAAAGTTTCATAAATTGGATTTTATCCCCCATTTCTTTCACTATTCTTATAATGTATCACAATTTAATTTTTCATGACATTCTCTAAGTGTAATATCATTTATTTTTAATGTACATTGAGGTCAAAAGGCAACCCTAGGTGTCAAATGACCAAAATACCCTACTCCGAGTTATATTCCCGATTTTTGTCTGTTTCTCGATTTTTCGTTTTTCTTTGTACTAATTTATTAATTTTTCTTTGATATTTTTAGTATCAATTCTCGATTTTTCGTTTTTCTTTGTACTAATTTATTAATTTTTCTTTGATATTTTTAGTATCAATTACATTTCAATAAACCTTTATCTATGTCTCAAAATTAAATTTCGAGGGTTCCCTGCGGTCCTAGGGTCGGCAACGGCCTTCCCTGTGCGGTCACCCATCGCTGTGGTGCCGGCTCGTTTAACTTAGCTTCATTTTTTCTCTTTCATTTTTCTTTGATTTTTCTTGTATTTTCTTTTTATTTATTTCATCATTATATGTCTGTTCACTATCGCCGAAGTGTAGTTCCAGACATTCCGACTTTTTGGGGCAGACATTAGCTGTCGGAACAGTAGAATGTACGGACTACGAAAATGAGGATGTTACATACTTAATGTAGTTTCACATTAATTGCCATATCATCATTGGAAAATTCACATTAAAAACCCCAAATTTGTGTTGATTGTCAAAAAAATATGAAGTTTGCCAATTTTTGCAATTAAACTCTGAAATTTGCATAATTACCAATTAAACCTCATGTTTTCTTGATGTTTTAAATTGACTTAATCATCAATAAACCATTCATATACTTCAACAAACTAGAAATTACAAGCCAAAATCTATTTTCTAGATACAATTATCCTATCCCATTCTAATCAACATATACATTCAAGCCAACATTAACCAAGCTTTTTCACATTTACTATACATATGCATAACAACATCATACAATCTTAGAAATAGAGCAAAATAAAACAAAATCAAATTCTTCCTCCTCTACATAGCCAACTCTTTTTTCAAATAAACTATTTCATCCTTTACTTTTTTTTTTTTTTGGGTCTTTGTCATCGCTTTAACTCTGCTTTGCATATCATTAATCAGTGTATCATTTTGATCAGACTTTTCACTGAGTTTAATTCATTTTTCAGTGATTTTGTTGTAGATCTCTTCCAACTCTGTAACTTTCTCCTTAAGAGCATTTCTTTGCCGAAACAAATGTATAAGAACTGATTGCAAGGTGGATCAAACCATTGAAAGAAAGAACAGTCATTCCCCTAAATCAATTACTCATTAATATCAACTATCAACAAACTTATAAAGTATAACTCTCAATCAAAATAGTCAAAATAAAAACTATTACAATTACCTCCCAAGCACCACATACTAACAGTTTATTGACGGTCGAGTCAATTTGAGACATTAATCAAAGGTGAAGGTTTAATTGGTAATTATGCAAACTTTAGGGTTTAATTACAAAAATTGACAAACTTCATGATTTTTTTAAAAATTAAAACTAATTTAGGGTTTCTCATGTGGCTTCTTCAATGATGATATGGCAGCTAACATGGAATTTTCATTAAGTATACTAATGGTTTATTAACGGTTAGATCAATTTTAGACATCAATCAAACGTGAGGGTTTAATTGACAATTATGCAAACTTCAGAGTTTAATTGCAAAAATTGGCAAACTTAAAAATTTTTTTAGCAATTAACCCAATCCTTAAAAAAAAAAAAAAGAGATTTTTGCAAAAATTATTTTTAAGGACAATGTCTCCACTTCTCTTATTAATATTTTATTATTAATACAATAAAGCCAAGCATTAAAGAACACTATGTTAATGGCTGATGACACATGCGAGTTCTTATAAGCCATTATGCAAGTTCTAAAAATGTTAAAAGCTAACTTATACACATACATGTTAAAAGCTAACTTATACACACACACACTTTGAATAATTTTGACCACTTTTAGTAAAATTTTCTTTAGTTACAATTTAAATTTAATTATAATCAACTAATTAATTTATGGCCTAATTAACAATTAATAATAAAATATAAAGAATGCAACAATGAGAGTGGCTAAATACTTAGCCAGGTGCAATTTAAGCTGGGAGTTTGGGACATACAAAATCGGATCTCAAATATTAAGCATAATATTTTTAGACTTGGGACATTTGCTTCATTAATGGAGCAAAATTCAACTTCTTTTTATTTGGTTAAAACCTTAATGCAACGCCCTCATATTGGACACTCTTGTACAGTCTACTGTTCCGGCGCTTGATGTCTGCCCGGACAGTCAAGACATTTGGAGCTATATCTATGACATCCAGAAAAGTCATAGATAAAAATAAATAACAATTATAATAAGGAAAAATATAAATAATGAAAACAAGCATAAAAAGTTAAATGAGCCAGGGGTCACAGCGATGGGTGACCTTACCGGGAAAAGACTGCGAGGTCAATCCCCTACTTTTGAACCAGAAAATGTGACGCCGCGGTCCTAAGGACTATTGCGAACCTAGTGGGAAAGAGAAACTCACAGAAAAGAGCTAATAAGTATGTCAAATAATTAGGTTAGGGATCCAAAAGAAATATCGAATGATTTGCAAATCAGATCAGACCGACGATGGACAAATTGGTCAATTCACCCCTGGAGGTGACTCCTGACCTAACTGTCCAATAAAATCGGATAAATAAAAATTTCGGAATATAGAATTAATGTAACACCTTAGGCAAATCCCACATCGACAAAACACGGGAGAGATGCTGGGTTTATAAGTTGATGGTTCGTAACTCCTAGTGACGCGTTTTAAAACCGTGAGGGTTTCAGCCCAGAGCGGACAATATCACTAGTGGGCCGGGCCATTATATTTGTGGTATCAGAGCAGCTCCGCGTGCAAACTTGAACGATGGTGGGGCAAACCTCAGCGAGGACGCTGAGTCCCATAAGGGGGGTGGATTGTAACACCCTAGGCAAATCCCACATCGACAAAACACGGGAGAGATGCTGGGTTTATAAGTTGATGGTTCATAACTCCTAGTGACGCGTTTTAAAACCGTGAGGGTTTCAGCCCAGAGCGGACAATATCACTAGTGGGCCGGGCCATTATAATTAAATTAAAGAAGAATGGAAAAATTAAAGGAAAAAGAAAAAGAAAAGAAAATGAATTACTACCTCACCATAATGACATCATGCATGATGCAATAAAAGAAATTTAATTAATTAAATTTTTTGACTAAGTCAAAATGTAAAACAAATACATAAAATAAAAAAAATGTCATCTTCTTTATTTTCCCCAAGCTAGCCGTCCCTTATCCCTCTCTCATCTCTCTCATGTTTCCTCCATTGAAGCTTGATTTAAAGCTTCATAAACCCTAGCATCTCCCATAAATTTCCCACTAAATTGTGATAAACCTTGTTATTTCAACTTGAGAAAGAGATTGAAGAAGAAAATAAAGGAAGAAAAGAGAAGAAAGTGAATAAGTGAAAATCAAAGAAAGGTTAGTGATGAAACTTGAAATTTTTAGTTGAATTCCTATGTTTCTAGTTAATTTAACGTAGAATTAAAGTGAAAATGCAAAGAAAATCATCATGGGGGACTAAGTGGGATTTTCAGCCAGCCCTTAAGAGAGTAGAAATTGCATGATTTTGATGCACTTAAAGATGTAGATAAGATGGATTTAATGTGTAAATAATGTTTATATACTTTAATTTTATGGTTTGAAACAAATTGTGTGAATTAGGGTTTTTGGCACTTAGGGTTTAGGGGAAAAATTGTAGAAAATGATCAATTGATGCAAATGACCTTAATTGAGGTTTGAAATGGTCATTTTGAGTCATTTGGAATGTGTTTGAATGAGTGAAAATGAAGTGCAATTCAGATTAGTGAAGGGTACCAATCTGGCAGTTTGACCTAGGTCACTTTGAGGAACCAAAACTAAAATTCTGCTAACCCAATTGGTGTGATGCTAATTGGGAATGAAATTAGACACATAAAGACACAATTTTCATTTAGAGACCATGCCCAGAAAATGACATTTAGATAGTGAACAATTAGGTCAAACCTGGATAATGTGCACTGCCACTGTACAAAAATGACCAAATGAACAGTGTTTGTTCATTTGGCCATAACTTGGGCTAGACAGGTCCAAATGACCTGATTTTTGTGGAATTGGAAAGATATGACATAGTACTACAACTTTTATGAGGAACACCAACCCAAATTCTGCCCATAACCAAGTCATTTTGCCACCCAAATTTGGTTGCCCAAAACTGTCAGAACCAAAAACCTGCCCAGAATTTTGGGTAGATACAAATCCAGCCAGCCTTAGGAAAATGGCCATAACTTGAGCTAAAAAAACTCCAAATAGAGTTATTCAAAAAGAGAATTAAAGATAAGACATTAAGGAACAACTTTGATGAAGGAAAGTTGGCCAAATTTCCACTGTAGGCAAACCAATGGAGCAATACAAACAAATAACCCAAAACTGAAATTTTGAGATTTAACCCTAATAGACTTTGAATTGAATTTGGCAATCAATGCCAACAAAAACATGACAAAAAATGTGGTATATGAGTGCAATTAGAATTAATAAACCTATTTACTAGGAAAAAGTCAACATTTTGACTTGAATAGTGTAATGAATAGTAACCCCAAAATACAAAATTCAAAGGATACCAATTTAAGCAAAATTAAGGCTACAACTAAGCAAGCATTAATGGATTTACTATGAGATATGGTACTGAAACACTGTAAATTGTGTGTTTCAGTTGAAAAAGAGACTAGAAAGGGATCTTCAAGAAAAAACCAAAAGGTGGAGTAAATTAGTCAACAAAGAGGTTTGTGCAGAACTAGTGTTTTTATTGGTTATGTTTCTTCATATGTCTTTTGACTAAATAATTTTATTTCTTATTGTATTATGTTTATCAAATATTGAATCTATCTCAACAATTATTGAAATGTGTTATGGTATGAATGAGTTTAGTTTTAGAAAATGAAATTAGTTATGATTTTATTTTGTCATGAATTGAATAAAGTTAGCTTTAGAAAAATTTTGATTGAAATATACTTGACATGGGAAATGGATAAAATTTTTTTTGAATTGTGATGAGCATAAAAATTATTGGATATTGAAATTGATATTGAATTGAATTGTGTTATGATTTATGCTCACAAAATAGACAAAGAGATTTATGATATTGTTTTATATCTCACGATAGATGCTTGACTAAGTTGTTACCCATCTCTCTCATTTGTTGAGGAGGCAATGGAGTTAGCTTTGTTTTGTTTTGAATACCATAGTATGTGCACAGGCTTAGATTCTCCTCTTATTAAAGGTTAGATCAAAGTTTTTCGTTGGCCCTTTCGGAAGTTTCATTATTGTGTTGTGTACTATGTGCAAGATGATTCGACCTCCCTGACCATAGGGAGTTAGAATCCCGATTCGACCTCCCCAACCATAGGGAGTTAGAATCGCCTCGAAGATGGCCCTTACGGATTAGTCTTGCATAGTTAGTGAGATAAAGAATGAGTTTTGAAAAGTAAGAATTGTGATTTCAAATAGGATTTATGCATAATTGATTTTATTGGAATTAATATTTGTTTCCATAAATTTACTGAAATTACTTTAAATGTTCAGTTATAATTTGATAAATAGAAATTCTTGAGCACAGTCATTTTAACAAATGATTTATTTTATTGGCAACGAATATTTTGATTTTTGGAATTTTGATTGAATTTCAAGATTTCTAAATTCTTTACTAAAATTTTGGTAAGGTATTGTATATTATGTTTTAAATTATGGTTGTGCACCACTGAGTTCACCACTCAGCGATAGCTTTGTATGCTGTCGCAGGTGAAAGTAAAGATAGAGCAGCCGAGTGAGATTTCCGGTAGCTGCGCCTTGAAGACTCATTGGGATTAGCTTCGGGTATATTAGAGGTATACCCTTGTACATTAGATTTTGATGTATGCATGTAATTTATTTGAGCAGTTGTATGAGAACTTTTGTAATGTTATTTTTGGTATGTAATTAAAATGCAAGTTATTATAATATTCAAATTATTTCTGAGTTTTGTAATCAATGTAAATAATTAAATTTTTGTATTTTGTTAATGATCAACTATTTCTTTTACATTTAACATTGTGAGACTGAAATGAGAAGTTTCAGTATAGGTTTAAATAAATTGCATTTGATTGCAAACTGAGTTCTTGCATGGAATTGAGACGAAATTGATTTGTATTGAAGTTATGGTTGAGTAAAAATATTGGAAGTGTGTTTCTTTTCAGGTTTTGAAGAACTGTTTTCTCAAAATATAGCCGGTACTCTGTCGGAATTTTTATAAAAATTGTGGTAGTTTTAAATATCCAAAAATTTGATTTGTGACTTAATATCAATTAAAAGTTTTAATATTTGTAAAAAAAAAAAAAATTACCCACTAGTTTAAAATGAACGAAAATTGTTTTAAAATCCCTTGTAGTATATTTAATGGATTACCGGTAAGTGAAGTACGGTAATTCATTAGGTGTACTATGGGATTATGTTATGCCTTACGGAGAAGTAGGGTGTGACACTTAAGGTATAGTGATATGTTCTTATCAATTCATTTTGATGCATCTACGACTATTTCTTTCTTATATACATAAGATTAACATGTGCACTTCCTTATTATTATAAACATTATTGTTAGCTCCAAGAAAAATATTTAAGAAGTAATTATAAACATCATTCTTATTAAATTTAGAACAACCAATTAAACTGACATATTCAAAATAGTCCAGATTTGTAATCTTATCATATTAGCAAGTAATTCGGTGTAACTCCACTGAATTATTTGACCGGTAGGATCATTAAGTTTAAATGGTTCTGAACTAATCTAATTAAAAGAACTCTTAAATTAGGAATGGTCTATCAACTATAAGTTCAGTTTGATTCAATCCTTGAATGATTAATAAGTTCTAATTTTGAATTCAATCAATTGATTTTGATTCAAAGACCACTAGCGACTAGAGAATTCTAGATGATGAAATAAAAGAATAATCTCTTAAGTTTCATAGAGTAGCATGTAGCTCCTTCTGATATGTTAAAAAAAAAAGTTGCATATAGATTTTTGTCAGGAGCGAACTATTTAAGAGGCCCTAAACTTGGAAAAAAAATTACCATATGTATATATAGTGTGCATTATACGGAAAACATTCAAATAGTAATTATATGATTATTAGAAAAGTTATAAAGACTAATGAATAACAACTCTCTAACTATACTAAGCCCATGAAAATGACAATAGCCAATAGGCCACATAACCCATACTCAAATATCACAATTGTCCTTTCCTAACCAAGAAATCCCTCTCTCTCTCTCTCTCTCTCTCTCTCTCTCTCTCACATAAAGCAAAAGTCGCAACCTCATTTTTCTCTATTATTATAAAACCCTTTTCTACAATCAACGTTTAACATCCTCCATTCTCTGAGCCATTGCAATTAGATCATCGCACACCTAGATTTTCCATAGTGCTCTTACATTGCCAACTTGCTCTTTTCAAAACTGATTAGTTTGGTTATTTTGCTCAGCTCAGGTAATTTCAATTATATCAAGTTCCCTTTTGCTCTTTCTTTTTCAAATTTGAATTAACAGTCTTGTTGTTGAAATTCAAGTTTAGACTTCACTTAAATTTAATTAATTGACCACTAATTATTTGTAACTGATCACTAATTCAACAAATAGCCAAGATTCATGTGCTAGTGGTAATGCTACCTCTATATAAAATAAAGAAAGACAAAACTACTTGCATAGATGTCTAACTTGTTCTTACTTTATACAAATTTGTCAAGTCTCAACTCATTATCATTAAGACAAAAACTATTGATTCTTTTTAAAGAGAAAGGTTGATGACCAACATGAAAGTGTAACTTCAACATCAATTCAAATGGCTAAAAGTACTCCCGAGAAAAGTCCTTTTAAAAGTCAAAGAATTGATATTTAAGAAGATGATGATAATGATATAGAACGTGATCCAGGATTATAAGATGAAATAAGAAGGAAATATTTGAAAAGGGAGCATATCAAATTTGCCTTCAAAGTTATCCTCTTTCTAGTTTTGGAAAACATCTTCATAGATTTTGTGCTGCATGGTTAATAGGTTCCTATGGTTAGAATACTTTGTTGCAAAGGATACTGCATAATATTTTCCATGTTATCTCTTTGGCAAGTCACTAAGTGGTCATCTTGGAGTAGATGTGTTTACTATAGAAAGGTTTCATAGTTGGAAGAAAGTCAATGATGGGAAGAATTGTGCATTTCTTAATCATGTTGGAGATGATCTTTGTTCACCGCATAATAATGCATTGAAATATTATGACACTTTATTGAATCATTTACAACATTTTCATACTATTATAAATGTGAAATCTTTGGAGGAGAAATAAAAAAAAATAGATTGAGACTTGAAGTCTTCATTGATACAATTCGTTAGTTAACTTATCAAGGTTGTGCATAGAAGGCACAATGAGTTGTCAAGTTCTAAAAATTGTGGAAATTTTCAGGAAATGATCTAGTTGTTGGCATTATAAAATGATGATATAACAAAAGTTGTCTTGCAAAATGCCCAATATAATTTTCAATAGACTTCTTCTAAAATTTAAAAAGAGCTCTTACATATCCTTGCAAGTAAGGTTAAAAATTATATTTGTGAGGAGATCGGTGAGTTTAAATTTTGCATTATTATTGATGAAGCATGTGTTGAGTATAAAAGAAAGCAATTGGCCATTGTTTCGAGGTTTGTTGACAAAGATGGTTTTGTCAAAGAACTATATTTTGATTTAGTGCATGGTAAAGATACTACAAAAACAACTCTTAAAAATGAATTGTTTAATATCTTTGCTCAACATTGTCTCGATATACAAAATTTGAGTGGTCAAGGATATAATGGTGCTAGTAGGCTTGGCCATGGTTCGGTTTGGACCATGAACTTGATCGAGACTGGCTGGGACAAACTTGGGATTGGATTAGGTCATCAGTTTCGGTCCTTGAATTAAACCAGGATAGTGGGGGCAAACCAGTTACTATTTACCCCCTTGAACTAAAATTGAAACAAGCTGATTCGAACTGGCATCTTGATCTAATTTCGGTTCAAAGGCAATTTCTTTTTTTTATTATTTTTTTAATTTTAAATGCAATGAATAATAGGAGGCTGCCATGTGGACCACTCTACACACCCCACATGGCATGCCCAGAGGCTACTAGTAGCCTTCTCCTTTGGTCCATCCCATGTAATTTGAAAACAAATGATTGTTGTTGTGCAACGCTCATTTCTGTGGCAATAATTTTTTTTCAATTACAAAAAAGGCAAAACTGCCCTTTATAACAAAAAATAACATCCATAATTTAAGGGTTCTTTTGGGAATAGGAAAATATGCTCAAACCCTATATATACCTATAAACATGTTTTAAGAAATAACAATACTTAAAATTTCTAAATTCTCTCAATTCTCAATTATATATTTTCTTATTATTACAATTTTCAAATTATGCATTTTGTTAATTTACAGAATTTAATTTGTGTTCTATAAAAATATTTATTTTTTTGTTAATATATTTTTAAAGGCAAAATCATTTTACATATTTTTTAAAGCAATATCATCTTATATTCTTTTATTTATATATTTATTAGCAAAAATGTCTAGCGATGAAATACTTTAAGTAGGTCCATATTTGGTAAGGGAAAGGCAAAAGCCCAAGATTTAGAAGATTTAGAGTTTAATCAACTACCAAATATTGACTAAATTTTTCCAGAAGTTGAAGAGATCAATGAAGGGTACCACAAGTAAATATCAAAGAACTAACTATTACTTTTGATGAAAAATTGAAAATTGAGTAATATATGCATAATATTTGAGGGTTATGAGTTTCGTCCCATAATTTAATATCCGCATTATTAGTAATTATACTACAAAGAAAAAAGAAATCATTCAATTGTTAGGACAACTCAAACATAGGGTTTCAAAAATTGGAGCAATCATGGCAAATTAATTATTTTTTTTTTTTGGGAATTACTTGCCATTGGATTGATGATGAATTTATGGTACAAAAAAATTATTATGCTTTAGAATTTTTAATGAGAAATGCATTGCACAAAATATTGCATCGCTAATAAAAATATTTTAGATAAATATTCTCTAATTTATAATAAATTTTCTATTGGTTTTGATAACGATATTGTAAATATTGTATCTTTTGGTACATTAACAAATATTTGTGAACCACTTTTTGGTAGTAAATATTTTCATACTACATCAATTTGCGTATTCAAAATATTTTTAGTATTTTAAATATGCATATTAAATCTATTACAAATATACTTAATTTCTTGTGGGTCAATGCATGGGCTAGAAAAGATTGGAAGTATATTTGAAAGAAAAAAAAATTAATGAAACAAAGAAAATTTTCGAGGATTATTCGCATAAAGTGGAAGTCCACTTATAAAATTTTGTGTCAATCTTTTACTTATAGAAATCATTTGATCTCCTTTTTTGAAAATATATATGCATCATTTACGTGTTATTCAAATAATTGGATAGTCTGTAAAAAAAAATGTTCATTTTGTCAATTTTAATGATGCAATTGATACTTTATCACTTGTTTATGAAACATGTAATTTATTTTTAGTTGAATGTGTAGATATTATTTCTGCTTTTAATAAACATAGTAAAGATCCTAACTTTACAGATTGCACAAATAATAAAAGATAAGTGGCTTAATTTTTATCAAGATATACCAATGATTTATCTTATTAGTGCATTTTTTTACTCCAGAATTAAAATAGATGAAATTTGTGATTTATTAATTGACTATGGGTCAACTGAAATGGAATTTCATGCACCTACATTAACTTTAGAGGTTAGATGAAGGATTTCCTTTCAATGTAGGAGAGGTTCACAATAGCTAATCCAAAAGCAAAAGAGAATCCAAAAAATAGGTGGTCATGATTAAATTGACCTTTATTTATCTATAACTTTGAATTTTGTGACAATGATGATTGTCACTTTCTTATAGTTTAATGGTGGAAACGCTATGAATCATATTTTCCAATATTATAAAAAATGGCAAGAAAAATTTTGGCAGTTGCAGTATCAACTGTATCAATTTATCCATCACTTAGTGCAAAAAATTTCATATTAGATGAAAAACATTCTAGTATGGCTCCACAAACTTTAGAGATACTCCTGTTTGGATGATTGGATAAGAGCTGATACTCATAAAAAATATAACATAATTGAGTCTGAAGATGAATTCACAAGTCATAGCACGGGCACATCCTAGACTACTTAGAGTTAATGGTGTTGCAAAGGTTTTGCGATTGCCAGGCAATTTTCACCGTAGTGGAAAGTGAGAAGTAGCCACTTTAATTTTAAGAAAAATTAAAGAAAAACACTTGTTTTGGAAATTTTATAAAAAAAAAAAAAGGTTTACCACTTTTATTCCAGAGATCCAAAGTTCGGAGTCTTTATATGTGTGGGGAAGGTGTTAGGCGCTCCACAATCGTCCCCAAATAGAGTAGACAAATTTAAAAATGTGCTCATAATAAATTAATGCCAACAACTTTAAAATGGAGTTTAAATTATGAAATTGGTTCGTTATATTTTTTCAAAAATTAAATAAAATGTATCAATTCAAAAACACATAAATGTCTCATTATTAGGGTAAGTCAAATACAAAAGTAAGGAAAGCAACTCTAAAAGTGAATTTCGACTCTATTTATTTTATTTATTTCTTTATTAATTTTCGAAAAAAGTTGCCAATTTTCTAACTAATTTTTTTGAAAAAAAGTGTAAGAAAATAATTAAAATAGCATGGTTAAAAAATAAAAAGGGGGCTTTTAAATTTGACAATTGGTGAATTTTGATGAGAGATAACTATAATTCGAAAATATTTAAAAAAAAAAACCTAAGAGGTAATTTTATAAGAAAATAAAGCTGGATACAAAATTCCATACTGAAAATTAAATTTGATTAGATTTCAAAAAAAGAAAGGTGTGCAGAAAAATAAAAATGGACACTGAGTCCTTTGTAAAGTAAAAGTAAATTTTGATAAAAATTAAAAAGGATGAATTGTTGAAGGCTGAGCCACACTATCAAAAGTGAATGCCATTTTAGAAGAATAATAATATGAAATTTTGATTTTATTAAACTTAAGTATTATAAACAATACATTGAATTAACTTGGACCAAGATTTCCATTCATTTTAATCAGTACCTGATTGAAAGAAACATGTTAATTAATGCCTAGAGAATTTGACTCATTAGTAGGTACTCCACTTAACAATATCAAAGTCTCATTATCAATACTAATTAATCACAATCTTAATCTTGATTAATTCAATCAAATCAAAAAATGTCCATTTTATTAAACATCACTTAATAAAAAGAAAACTTAATACAAATCAAATCTACATATTATTACGCACAGATTTGCTAAAAATTCGGTAAAATTTCTCCTAAAACGGACATTTCTCAATTTTTCAATAAAATACAACCTGCAAAAAATTGTCATTCTGGCTTGCACATTCATTCATGCATCTTCTCTCTCAATACAGACGTCATATAATAATAACAATTAAAGAGGTTCAAATAGAAATTAATTTAAGTTTCAAGTGAGGCATTAATTTAATGAAACTGAACTGAATTTAAGTACACCTAATAGCTATTACATCTAACAATTTATTTTTATTTACTATACTCTAGCAAAATTGGATGCTAAAAGGAAAAAGAGTAGAAGAACTTCACCAAAAGTAAATTAATTTTTGTAAGAGTCATTCTACTGGATAATCTCAAGGAAAAACTTTGAAACTACTAAGGAGAAAATGAATTAGTGATTTTTATAAAAGAATTTTTTATTGAATTAAAAATTTAGAAAATTCAAAGGGTACCGCCCTATTTAAGTAGTTCCCCTATTTAAATAGTTTAAGGGGTACCCCCTTTAACCACTAAAAATTGATATTTTATATATACAAAAAAAAAAGATGACTTTTTTTTCTTATTAATTAATTTCTATTAAATTAGATAATTCAAGGGATACCCTTTTATATTTAAGTAAAGTAGTTTAAGGGGTATTTAACCTTATGAATTTAGAAGAAACAAGGGGTAACCCCTTATTTAAGTAGTTAAAGGGTACCCCCTTAACCACTAAAAGATTTTATAATAAGAAAATGATTTTTTTTATTTTACAATAAGAAAATGATTTTTTCTTATTTTACAAAAAGAAAATGATTTTTTTTTTTTAGTAAGAACACCTTTCTCTACCCTAAGCCTATTTTCTAATTACCATTACAAAAAAAAAAAAAAAAGAGGTCTCTCACAAATAAAGAGAAATCTTAATATATAAGTGCAAAACCATCCCATAATGACCAAAGCATTCATTTTCAGTATCCAAGCCATCACATTTCAACCTCAGTGTTTAAATCTATGAATGAGCAAGACTCCATTGCTCACCACTTTCACTTTCAACAATCATCAAGACATTAGTATTTGATAAAAAGCAATACTAATGGCCAATAACATAGAGGATATTATACTAATGCAAGACGTTACCATTTAATTTTTATAAAAAAAAAAAATTCAATGTTGATTAATTTTATTAAAATTAGACAATTCAAGGCATAACCACCTATTTGAGTATTTAGAGTAGTACCTGTAACACCCTCACTGTAGCAATTCTGTACATTCTACTGTTCCGGTGACCGGTGTCGGTCCGGACAGCTAGAACGTCTGGAAAAATATTGAAACTAAAGTGTGGAATCATAATTAACTCAAATAATAAAAAGAAAAATATAGGAAAAAAATTTTAGAAATAAAAAATGAGCCGGTGTCCTAACGATGGGTAACCTAGTGGGAAGTTACGGTCCTCGCAACTAGGAGCCCTTAACCCAGGAGAAAATTCATAAAATAATTTTTGGGACTCCAGAGAATAGTCATTGAGGATTCTATGGCATTAGAATGCCAAGAAAAGGCTTAGAAAAATTTTTCAATCGGTACACACAATTTTAGCTCGTTAATCCAAACGAAGAGCATTTTGGTCATTTCGTCTTCAGAGATGATTTTTGACCAACTTGTCCATTTATTTAAGTGAATTATATGACATAAAATATGAACAAATATTGATGAAAATTTATTTAAAAATGAATAGCAAGAGAAAGGAAAGAAAAAGAAATAAATTGGAATTATGACATCATTATGATGTCATTAAAATCCTCCCACCCAATCAAATGTTGACACATGGCATTAATTTAGTTAAAAAGACTTAATGGGCAGAAAAAGAAAAGAAAAAACCAGATGCTTCTTCTTCTTCCTTCCCTTGGCCGAAATCTCTCCCTCACTCCAAACCTCCATGGAAGCTTAGGAAAGCTTGAAATAACCCACTAAATTACCTTGAAACTCAACTTTATCTTCACAAAAAACTGTTCTTACGTCTTGGGCAAGCTAAAGACAGCAAAAAGAAATAGAAAGGAGGAGCTTTGATAAGCTTGGAATTTACTTCATTAAAGGTTAGTAACTAAACTTGTTTTCTTTCTTTAAATTCAAGTGGAAGGAGTAGAATTAGTAGATATTTACAAAGAAATTTAAATGAAACCATAAGCATACCTTCCCCAATATTTTCGGCAACCTTGAACTTGGTAGGGTTTTGAGGATTTCATGGAATTAAAATGGTATTGTGGTTGCCCTTTAACACTAATCTATTGTTAGGATAATTAAAGGTAAGTGAATGCATGATTTGAGAAGAATGAGCTAGGGTTTGGGTATAAAATTGAGACTTTGATCATGAAATGGTGAAAGTAAGTTTTAATGGTCAATTAGTGACCATTTGGTTATGTGTGAATGAGAAATGAAGTGGTTTGTTTAGTGGGAAATGAAGTTAGTGTTGCTGCCCTTGGTGACCTGCAGGATTGGGCATGAGTCCAGCAGGTTTGGGAAACAATAACTAGAGTTGTAGAGGTTCAATTGGTGCAAGGCCAATTGGACATAAAACTAGACATAAAATGGCACAACTTTGGTGAAGAACCCATGCCCAGAAAACCAAAGCAAGTTGACCTAAGGATTGCCCTAATCTGGGTGACCTGCATTCTGCCTGGGCAAAATGACCAAATAAATAATGTTTATTCATTTGGTCATAACTCAGTGTAGAAAGGTCCAATTGACCTGAAATTTTACCAGCAAATAGTTGAGACATAGACCTACAACTTTCATGAAGAAACTTAACCCAAATATTGATCATAACATGTTCAAAAGGTGACCTGCAATCACTGCACAAAACACTATAGATTTGGTCAGTTTAGAAAATCTGGGAAATTGGCTATCCGGCCAGTCATGGTAATTAGGCCATAACTTGAGCTACAAAACTCCAAATAGAGTGATTCAAAAAAAGAAATGTAACTAGACACAATAAGGAACAACTTTCATGTTGACAACTTTGCCAAATTCCCACTGCAAAAATAACTAATGGAATAGTAAATACAAGGCTTGAAATCTGAAAATTTTGAACAACTAACATTAAGCTTATTGGCAACCAATACCAACAATTTTAGAATGCAAAATGTGGTATGTTGGGAGTATTAAAACCAATGTACCTATTGTCTATGTAAAAGTCAATATTTTTATTGACTAATGAAATGAATAGTAATACCTAAACTTAAATTTCAAGAATTGTACAATTTAAGAGTGTAACATGCCCTAGTACACCTAGCAAGATTGGTTTGGATAGGTTGGCATGCCAATAGGGTTCTGTTAGCAGTACTGCATATGGCTTCATGCCATTCTGTGTTTTATGGCCTCACGTGCCATTCTGTGTTATAATAGCCTTTGGCAATGTTGATTGAGTTGTTATACTTGGGTTTATTCCTGATAATTATTACAGCTTATTAGCTATTCTGTTGCACACTGGGAGACACAATGTGACCGATGGTGTGATGGTCCGAGGTACTTGGTACCCAGTGCCAGTTTACCCATTTATCCAGTCCAGTCGACTAGTATGGGTTACTCGGGCAATGAAAATAAATTTTACTAAATTTTAATCGAATAATACTGTAATAAATGTCAGAAATTAAGTCTACCTTAAATATAAACATTCATTCTGTATATTTATTTTATTTTAGTTATTTTATTTTATATTGTCACCACTAAGCAGAATTGCTTAGCACATCACTTTTGCCACGCGCAGGTACTGGAGACATAGCTGGGGAGTCCAGCAAACCTTAGACCGGATGAACTTTCAGATCTGCACGCAGAGTCCAAAGTCACCTCACATTTGCAGTGCATTGGTAGGATATTAGGTTACTTTTGGTATTTTGTATTTTGTAAACTTTTATAATGTATATTATAAACTCATGTAATTATACTTTTGATGTAATTATCTATGAACCATGTTCAGTAATAAATTTGAGCATTTCTTATTGAATTGAGTATGACAAGAAATGAATTGAATTTTGAGATATTGAAGACATTTGAGAAATTGTTGAAAATATGTTAGTGGTTGACTGAGATTGAAATTATAATTATATTGGAAGTGTTTTTAACAGATTCAGAAGAGCTGTTTTTACAATTTACAGCCGGCACTCTGCCGGATTTTCTATAAAATTTGCGAAAAATTCAGATTAATTAAAAATTATAAATAAATGAATTAAAAAGGGTAAATTATAATGGAAATATGAATTGGTGCTCCGACACAGTGTGTGGCATATCTTGCTTGGCTACACTGTAGACGGGTAAAGGGTGTCACAGTACCCTCCCATAACCACTAAAAAAAAGGATATTTTTAATAAGAAAGAAAACTATGTTTTTAATAAGAAAGAAAACTTTCTTTGAAAATAAAATAAATTGGTTTTAACTTAATTGCATACTTCCTCTAATTTGACAAGACCACTATAATGTTCATAATGCAATCTCTTAAGACCAAATCAACATGATATTTCATGGAAAACTCATATTCTATAGTGAAAAATTATAATAGCAAGGCCTCAAATAGATATTTCAAACTTCAATTCAATAACACCCTGCTTTATCCAACATTAGGCATACATTTTACCCATATATCATTACTCCAAACATCCTCCATTGGTAGCAATAGTGATAGCATAAATATTCAAATGAGAAAATATATATTCTCATAGTACATTAGAATCTCAACCAGTCACAACATCTATCAACCGAAGCATACTATCAAATGCATTTTTGTAATGCTATCAATTTCAGATTGTGAGAACAAAGAAAATGAGTTGGGTAACAGAACAACAATACTACTATAGTTAGTTTTCCATATTGTGAGTAAGAATGATGATATGCCTAAATTCCTCCTAATAAAATCATTCCCCTATTCTCATAAACACATATTCTGCATCAACCCACATCAAACTTTTTTACGTATAACCCACACAAATTGATCGACTTCAAGTATATTGGCCATGAGATTTAATATTAGGAGCCTAACTGTGAAAACAATTTTGACCAAAGGAATTTTTGAAAAATAGAGAATGAACGCTTTCAATAATAAATTACAATATGAATATAATAAGAGATACAAGAAGAAAATAAAATTAAAAATATTAATAGTCTCATAGATTAAAATCTATAATCCATACCATCATGAAGACTCTTACCAAGACCCATCTAAGCGAAAGTGCAAGTGAGGAGAATGCCTTATCAAGGTGAGCACGAGAGTGCTTAAGGACTGTCAATGGCAATAACAAGGAGGCTGTGAAGACTGTGGTAGGCATGAGCACCATGTGTGCCCGAGTGCTATTTCAGGTATGCGAACAATGATAAAGACGTGCAAGTAGAATGAGGGGAAGTAAAATGCTGATGTTTGAATCCAAGCCATGGAAAAAGGGCTGAACTTTGAAGGTCCAAAGATGGTGAGCTATTGTGTGGTGTCATAGATGGAAGAATAAAACATCGAATAGGAGACAAAAGGGAATGGGCTTCTTGAAGCCAAAGGAAATGAAGGTAACAGTAAGAAGAAATGGGTTCCGTATATTTCTCTGTTGGCTATGGTGAGTGTTGTTGGGGGAATATCATTGGGGCAGTAAGGCTGTAAAGTGAATGTATGAGTGCATGTTAAGAATAATAAGGGCTGAGGTATTTTCTTTTGCCAAAATTTTTATTTGCCTCCTTTTACAAATATGCTCTCTCCTCCTTTAAGATGAGAAAAGAAATGGAATTTATAAAAGGTAAATCAATGGTAGATATTAAAATGTACTAAATTTTTCTTTTTTTTTTTTTTACTTTAACTAATTATGATCCAAAGGTAAAAATCAAACCTCTAAAAAAAATTAAGTGCTAAGATTGATTTGAGACCTTTTTATTTTTATAACTTTTTAAATCCTAAGGTCTAGATTTATCCTTACAAAAATGAATGGCATAGATTAAAATAGACAAAATTACTTTAACCATCTTCTATTCCAAAGGTATAAAATTAAACCCTAAGAAAATAGATGGCTAAGATCGCTTTGTACCATTTTGTCTTCTATCTTCCTAAATCTAATGGTTGAGAAACAAAGTTAAAATGAAACAATTTTGCCCTCTTTCTCCAATTTTTATAAAAACAAAAATCCTAAATCTAATGGTTGAAAAACAAATCCCACCAATTAAAGGTCAAGATCAATGTTTTTCATTTTTTTTTTCTCTCTTTTTTTTTAACTAAAACTAAATTAAAATTAAAGTTGAAATGAAAATGGAATTAAAATTAAAATCCAATTAAAAATAAGACTAAGTGAAATAGAAAATTAAAGTTAAAATTAAAACAAAAATCAAAATATGAAATGAAATTGAAAATTAAATTAAAACTAAAGTAAAGACTAAAAATAACAACTTGATTAATACTTTTTTGATTTATTATTATTATTATTATTATTATTATTATTATTATTATTATTATTATTATTATTATTATTATTATTATTATTATTTCTTTGAACTTTGAATTTTTAGTTTTCCTTTTTTTTTTAAGGCCCAGATAAATATGGTGTCTACAAATGGGGAAAAGTTGTAAAAACACAATAAGCGAACTACAAAGACTTTGATTCCTTTATCCTAAGAGTATGTGTATGCAGTTTAATTTAATAATATAATTAAGTTCAAGTCCCTTTTTTCCCCTTCCTATTCAAATTGTACAATTTTTGTTTTGTTTCCATCTAAATCAATATATTTGCATAATTTCAATTGTATATTTTTTATTCTTACAATTCATTGAAACAAATTTGTGTATTAATTAAAAAAAAGTCCAAATAAATTTATCTTAAAATAAAAATCGATTTTATTTTTTCTTATAATCAATGTACTTGATTTTTATTATTGATAAAAAAAAATGTTCTTTGAAAACCAATGTCATCTTGAATTGGACAAAACTAGGCCCAATTGGAACATAATCATCAAAAACCAAAACTGAAGCCAAAACTACCACCACCTTCGAACAGGATTGGAACTAGGAATGAATTGGAATTGGCTCTATCTATTTACAAAAGAGCCAGTTTCAGTTCAACCCTACCAAGGGCCAGGAATCATCAAAACCAGTCCTTGATCATGTTTAGGCGCTAGCAACATGCGTGGAGGGTTTAATGTGTTGCAAGCATTAATTCAGAAGGAATGTCCATATACAGATTATGTGAATTATTTTACTCACATGTTAGAAATTTTGATTAGTTTTATTTCTAGATTCTATTTAGTTAATAAATTTAATTTTATTAATATATTATTAATTTATTATAATATCATTTACAAATTACGGCTTGCACTTATTATTGCTTCTAGAGAGGTTATCCCCATTTATGAATTCTTTTCAAACTTGACTTTCATAATAAATCTAGTGTTATTTTTTGTGGCTTTGAATTTTTGGATATGTTTTCATGGGCTCGAATTGTGATCGAACCCGAAAATTTTGCGCTGCGACCCGATTGGGATAAAAAGTGAGATCCGTGGTGGTAGTGTAGGGCACGGGCCGATAGGCCAGAGCTCGCAGCCCACCAGTGATCTCCTTGGGGGTGAGGGGCCAATGCCCCCTCGATATGGACCAGTATAAATATTGTAATATTCTACCATTTGCGATAGAGTTGTGAGATATTCGAAAAACACACTAAGGTTAGGGTTTGAGAGATCTGATTGATTGTATCTTGCTCTTTTCATCATAGTGGAATCTTTTTCTCTTGTTTTGTCTGTGGATGTAGATCATACGATTGAACCACGTTAAATCCTGTGTTATTCTTCTTCTCTTTTTAATACTGTATGATAGTGTAATTTGTATGTGTGCCTTAGATTTGCATGCTTGTTATAACAAACTGGTATCAGAGCTTTGTGTGCAAAACCTAGGGTTTACAGATGGCATCATCTTCAACGAAGTATGAGATGGAGAAGTTTGATGGTGGATCGAGTTTCAGTCTGTGGAAGATTAAAATTAAATCTTCCTTGATCCTACAAGGTCTATGGAAGGCAATCGAGGATAACTTTCCAGAAGGTATGAAAGAGGCGAAGAAGGCTGATCTAAAGGAGAGAGCCTTGAGTGCGATTTTCATGAGCGTAACTGATAATGTCCTACGCGAGATTGCTGGTGAAAGCTCAGCATCTGTGGCATGGAAGAAATTAGAGGAGTTATACTCTGCCAAATCGCTGACCAACCGCCTGTATCTGAAGAAAAGACTTTACAATCTGAGAATGAGCGAAGGTATGCCCATTAAAGAACATCTGGATGAATTCAATTCAATCATTATGGATCTGAAGAATATTGATATTGAGATTGATAGTGAGGATCAGGCCCTTATTGTGTTATGTTCTTTGCCACCCTCCTATGAAACTTTTGTTGATACTCTATTGTATGGGAAAGATAGTATTTCACTAAATGATGTTAGTAATTCTCTAAAATCGAAGGAGTTAAAAAAGAAATTTCCAGATAATAGAGAAAGTTATAAGGGGGAAGGTTTGGTGAGCAGGGGAAGAACACATTCAAGGGAGGGTTCTTCCAGCATGAAGAAATCTAAGGTTAGATCTAAGTCAAGAATGAAAAAGGCCAACTATTTTGAGTGCGGAGAGCAAGGTCACTACAGAAGAGACTATCCCAAGTTGAAAAATGAAAAGGGAAAGTAACCAAAAAGTTCTGCAAATATAGTTGATAGTTTTATTGATTCTAATGGTGATGACAGTGCTGGAGAAATTTTATCCATGAGTTCAGATCATGGACAAAATTCTTGGATTCTTGATACTGGTGCTACTTATAACATGTGTCCACACAGAAACTATTTTGTCACTTACAAACAGATGAGTGGCAAGGTGTTTCTGGGCAATGATCATGCATTATCTGTTGAAGGAATTGGTAACATCAAATTGAGGATGTTTGATGGCGTTATCAGAACTATAGAGTGTTGGCATGTTCCAGGACTAAAGAAGAACCTAATTTCTCTTAGGACACTTAACTCTCATGGATTCAGATACCATACAGAGAATGGAGTTCTCAAAGTGTGCAAGGGCTCTATGGTACTCATGAAGAGCAGTTTGATTTCAGGATTGTATTTTCTTCAGGGCAGTACAATTTCAGGGGAAGCAATAATCAGAATCAGACTCAATTGTGGCATATGCGTCTTAGTCATATGAGTGAAAGAGGATTATCTGTGTTAAGCAAGCAGGATTTGTTGAACGAGCAAAAAATAGAATCTATGGACTTTTGTGAACACTGTGTGTTTGGCAAACAGATTAGGGTGAAGTTCGATAAAAAGGCAGAGCGCAAGACCAAAGGAACGGTGGATTACATCCACTCAGATCTATGGGGTCTTAACAAAATCCCTTCCAAGAGTGGTGCTAGGTACTTCATGACTTTGATTGATGATTACTCTCGGATGGTGTGGGTGTATTTTCTGAAAACAAAAGATGAGGCATTTTCAACCTTTGTAATGTGAAAGACAATGATTGAGAAGCAGACAGAAAAGAAGGTTAAGCATCTTAGAACTGATAACGAGTTGGAATTTTGCAATCATGAGTTCGATGCATTCTGTAATAATGAAGGTATAGTGAGACATCGCACTTGTACAAGGACACCATAATAGAATGGTATTGCAGAGCGCATGAACAGAATGCTTTGTGACAAAGCACAAAACATGCTCTCACATTCAGGATTGGGAAAGGATTTCTGGGCTGAAGCAATTAATACAGCCTGTTTCTTAGTTAATAGATCTCCATCGACAGCCGTTGAGTGCAAAACTCCTTTTGAGATCTAATCTGATTCACCTGCTGATTACTCTCAGCTGAGAGTATTTAGTTGCCCTACTTATGCTCATGTGAGAAATGGTAAGCTTGAGTCGAGGGCAAGAAAATGCATATTTCTAAGGTATGCATCTGGATTGAAAGGCTATAGGTTGTGGTACAATGATCCAAAGTCTCTAGGATTAATTATCAGTAAGGATGTGACATTTAATGAATCTGCTTCATTAAATAGTCAGAGGGAGAAGTCAATAGTAGAATCAGATCACGATGTCAGAGAACAGGTGGAGATTAATATTGATACTTCAGCAGTTCAGTCCAGTGATTCAGAGGATGAGGTGCAAGATCCTGATCAGCAAGAGGATGCACCTGAGCAACAACAACAGGAACCATATAGCATTACAACTGGTAGAGAGAGAAGACAGATTAGACCACCGCAGAGACATGCATATGCAGATCTAGTTGTGTTTGCCTTGTCAGTTGCTGAGACAATTGATGTGCATGGACCCAGCAAGTATAGAGAAGCTATTTCTTGTTCAGATGTAGATCAATGGGTCGGTGCTATGAGTGAAAAAATTGAATCTCTTCACAAGAATCAAACTTGGGAGCTTATAACATTGCCTAAGGGACAAAAAGTGGTAGGTTGCAAATGGGTGTTCAAGAAAAAGGAAGGTACTCCAGGGGTTGAAGCACCTCGATATAAGGCACGGTTGGTAGTAAAAGGCTTCACTCAAAGGGAGGGGATTGACTTTAATGAAGTGTTTTCTCCAGTTGTGAAGCACAATTCTATCAGAGTCTTACTTGCTATGGTTGCTCTTCATGATCTAGAGCATAAGTAACTAGATGTGAAGATAGCATTTTTGCATGGTGAGTTGGAGGAGCAAATTTATATGAGTCAGCCTGAGGGATTTCTCATTCCAGATATGGAAAACCATGTTTGCTTCCTTAAGAAATCTTTATATGGTCTGAAACAGTCTCCTAGGCAGTGGTACAAAAGATTTGATACATTCATGGTTTGTAATGGCTTTAATCGTAGTTCATATGACAGTTGTTTGTATCATAAGAAGCTTTCAGATAATTCCTTTATTTATTTTTAGTTGTATGTGGATGACATGCTTATTGCTACTAAAAGCATGTCACGAATTAACATTCTGAAAAAGCAATTGAGTGATGAGTTTGAGATGAAAGATTTGGAAGCTGCAAAGAAGATATTGGGAATGAAAATTACCAAGGATAGAAGTGTTGGGAAGCTTTTCTTGTCTCAACAGGCCTATGTTGAGAAAGTGCTTAAGCGTTTCAACATGAATAATGCTAAACCTGTGACTATTCCATTTGCTGCCCATTTTAAGTTATCTGCAGACATGTCACCCAAAACAGATGAGGAGATGGAGCACATGTCTAGTGTTCCCTAGTCGAGTGCTATTGGTAGCATCATGTATGCTATGGTATGCACCCTACCTGACATTTCACATGCAGTTAGTGTAGTAAGTAGATATATGGCATGTCCTGGGAAAGAGCATTGGCAAGTAGTGAAATGTATTTTGAGGTATTTGAAGGGTACTACAAATGTTGGTCTGACACTTGACAAGGCCAAGATGAGTGATTCAGTTGTTGGCTATGTGGATTCAGATTTTACAGGGGACTTAAACAAGAGAAGATCTTTGAGAGGTTATTTGTTTACTCTTTCTGGAAGTTCTATCAGTTGGAAGGCAACATTGCAAGCTACAGTTGCTTTGTCTATCACAGAGGCTGAATATATGGCCTTAGCAGAGGCAGTAAAGGAAGTTTTATAGTTATAAGGTTTGGTGGGTGATCTTGGGTTGATACAAAACAAGGCAACAGTGTTTTGTGATAGCCAGAGTATAATACATCTCACAAAGAATCAAATGTACCATGAGCGAACTAAGCACATTGATGTCAGATATCACTTCATTCGAGACATTGTATCTCAGGGGACTGTAGTTGTACAAAAAGTCTCTACACATAATAATCCAACAGATATGATGACCAAGGGAGTCCCAGTCAGCAAGTTTAGGCATTGCCTAGACTTGGTTGGTATTTTTAGTGCTTAATAGTGCCCTTGTGAGGGCATATGGCAAGATATAGTGTTTTTTGTGATTATTTTATTGATGATTGAGAGAATTCAAACCAAGGGGAAGAATTGTTATTTTTTGTGGCTTTGAAAATTTGGATATGTTTTCATGGGCTCGAATTGTGACCCGATCTAAAAGTTTTGCGCTGCGACCCAATTGGGATAAAAACTTGAGGGTGTGGGGGCAACGCCCCTGTGGTATGGACCAGTATAAATATTATAATATTCTTCCTTTTGTGGTAGAGTTGTGAAATATTCGGGAAACACACTGGGGTTAGGGTTTGAGAGTTCTAATTGATTGTATCTTGCTTTTTTCATCATAGTGGAACCTTTTTCTCTTGTCTTGTCCATGGACATAGACCTTACGGTTGAACCACGTTAAATCCTATGTTATTCTTCTTCCCTTTTCAATACTGTGTGATTGTGTGATTTGTGTGTGTGCCTTAGATTTGCGTGCTTGTTATAACATCTAGCTTGTAGTTCAAGCAAATGACATGATGAATTGGAAGTTGTTAAACTTGAAGAAATTGCATATTTGTTAAAATTTGATGAATTGAAGACTGCTAGAGTGGCAAACCAAAGAACCACATTAAAATGAGCTAGTAATACTCATTGGAGTGCTGCTTTTGATTCTGTATGAAGTTTAATTACAATGTTTAGTGCAACTTCTTTTGCTCTTTAAAGCATTTCTAAATATGGAGCCACTTACTCTCAACTTGGAGATGTTGATACTGCTTGCAATTCAATGAATTCATTTGAATTTGTCTTCATTCTACTTTTAGTAAAAGAGATGATGGGAATTACTAATATTATCAATAATGCTTTACAGCAACAATCTCAGGAGATTGTAAATGCCATGCAATATGTTGTGACAACAAAAAATTATCTCATTCAACAATTAAGAGATAATGGGTGGGATGCTCTGCTTGAAAATGCTAAATTGTTCTATCAGCAACATCTTATTGATATTCCTGATGTTAAAGCTCCAATGATGGCTTCCAGAGGACCTTGGTAGTGATGTATTTATATGAATATTATTAAATTGGCCCTTAGAAAAAAAAAAATCCAAAACTTTAGGTGTAATCACAATTGTGGCCAAAACTTCTAATTTTGTGTATTATGATCAAAACTTAGTTGTCAGAATTGTAGTCAAATGGACCAAATTGAATTTGAGGAAGTTAAAGATAAATTACAATATAGTCCCTAAAGTTTTATTTGATTAATAAAATAGACCATTGATTTAAACTTTATGTTTAAGTTCTTTAATTTATTATATAAAATATCTTATAATATAAAATATAAAATATATTTATTTTTATTTGAAATTTTATGCTAAAAAAAATTATTTTTATTCATTATTCTTTAAATTTTCGATAAGTGATTAATTAAGATTATAATCAAATAATAACTTAGAAAATTGCCTTTTGTTATTTTAATTTTTGCCTACGCCTTGTCACACCTTACCCTTTTGTAAGGCATAACATAATCCCATAGAATACCTAATGAACTACCGAACTTCACCTACCGATAACTCATTAAGTACCCTACAAGGGATTTTAAAACTATTTTCTTACTTTTTAGAAGTGGTAAGCATTTTGGTAGGAATTAAAAACATTTAATTGAAGTTTCAAAACTAGTAAAAATTTTTGTCCTATTTTATTTTTTCGCAAATTTTAATAAAATTTCGGCAGAGTGCTGTCTATATTTTGAGAAAATAGTTTTTCAAAAACCTGTAAAAATACTTCCAATAATTGTTTCCACAACTCCCAACCATCAAAAGAACTCAAGTCAACACAATTCAATTTAAGTCCATAATTCAACCAAAATTGTCATCTCAAAATACTTCACAAATTCATTCACATTGCAAATAGTACTTAATTTACAAATACAGATCTTAATTCACAAAAAGAAAATTTAAAATATCATTATTATAATTTATTATACAACTGCTCAACTTTACATTGATACATAAGCCATTACAATATTTACATCAAATAACTACAAGGTATAATTAAATATCCATACAAAAAGATCGACGAAGGCCTTGCCAATTCAGCAGCTCACTCTACTGCTTTGTCCTTGCCCTTATCTGCGACAGCGAAATAAGCTATCGATGAGTATAAAAATACTCAATGATGCACGATAAAAATTTGAAATGCAATACATGAAACATTCATTGATAAATCATAATTTAAATATTTCACAATTATAAAAACTCATTATAGCACAATTTTGGTCAAACAATTTAATAAACATAGTGTTGCCAATTCATACATAACTTAAGCCATAACACAAAATTTCCTATCAATGCCGCATTGTACACTACGACAAAGCGATCTACAACCCCACTAATCGAAATCAATGAGGGAGGTGGCTAGCTAGCTAATGAGTACTCATCCGATCTACAACCTTAACTGGTAAACCAGAGAGGGAGGAAAATAATCGATCTCAACCCCATAAATGGAGGAGGAATAATAAGGCACTGTCATGCTAAGTGTGAATCCGAAATCAATTTAAAGCAATTTGTTCAAATATTTCTTGCAAATCACACTAAATTTTCAAAGTCACCTTTTCATTCACAAAGTGGCAACACAAAAATTCTTAAACTCATAATTAACACAGAAATTTCATAATGCGTACTAAATCTATTTTTCAATGATAAAATGCTTAAATAAGGTTTATTGTGTGCAATCATAGTCTCCAGATCTTAAGAGCAAACACAATAGCTGCTAGCTCCAAATCATGTGTCGGATAATTGCTCTCATGCGATTTCAGCTGGCGTGATGCATAGGCAATAACATTTCGATCTTGCATCAATACACAGCCTAACCCATTGTGAGAAGCATCACTGTAAACTGGATATTCTTTACCCAGAGTAGGTAAAGTCAGGACTGGAGCCTCAGTCAAACACCTCTTCAATTTATCAAAACTCTGCTGGCATTTATCCATCCATTGAAATTTCACATCTTTCCTAAGTAGCTTGGTCAATGGAGATGCCAAAATGGAGAACCCTTTCACAAATCGACAGTAGTATCTAGCTAACCCCAGAAAACTGTGAATCTCAGTGATATTCTTGGGTGGTCTCCAATTAAGGACAGCTTCTATCTTGCTAGGATCTACCTTAATACCTTCTGCTGATACTATGTGCCCTAAAAAAGGATATCTCCTTCAGCCAAAATTCACACTTCGATAATTTGGCGTATAGCTATTTCTCCCTCAAAGTTTGCAATACAATCCGCAGATGTCTATCATGCTCTTCTGCACTCCTCGAATAAACCAATATATCATCGATGAACACCACTACAAACTGGTCGAGATATGGTCTGAAGATAGTGTTCATCAGATCCATAAAAGCAGCCGAAGCATTAGTTAACCTGAATGGCATGACTAAGAACTCATAATGGCCATAGTGGGTTCTAAAGGCAGTTTTAGGAATATTTTGCTCTTGTACTTTCAGCTGATAATAACCTGATCTGTTAACAGACCATTACGAAGCTACACACGCAGGAAGCCACGTGTGAATATCCAGGAAATTGAAGACTAGTTCAGCATTTAGTTATTTTTGACTCTTTCTTAATTTGTTATTTTTTTCAGTTATTTTAGGAGATTTATGCTCCATGTAATCAAGTTGTGATTCCTTTGATTGTGAAGGTTGTTACCTACAATCTGTATAAATAATCAATAATAATCAATGAAGAGGGACTTGAAAATCAATTAGTCTTGAGTACTTTACACTCAAAGGTCTAGGTTCCCTTTGATGAATCTAATATTATAAACATAGGTCGAAGTAAGAAAACCCCTGTTCCACCTTCCTCTCCTACTCCATCTTTCCCTGCAAGCAGACCCGTAACTCGATCCTTATCTCGGGTACATAACAAATTGGTATCAGAGCCTGGAGTTATGGGCGATTCAACGCAGGAGCAGTTAAACAAAATGTTTGAACTATTACTTTCTGAACAAAAAGCGAATCAGAATCGCAGCGAACAAATGGATCAATTCCAAGCTCAATTGGATGCAATTTCGCGAGACCTGCAATCAACCAAACTCAGTTTATCGTCTTCCAGCACCGAGAGCCAACACCGTCCTCGCAAGGAAAAAGGTACGATGGGTGCAACCAATTCCGAATCTTCCGGAGAACATTTGGTTGTTCCTAAGTACACAAAGCTCGATTTTCCCCGCTACAACGGATTGGAAGACCCATTGGGTTGGCTCAGTCGTTGTCAACTCTTCTTTAAGCATCAATCCACACTAGAGGAGGAAAAAGTTGGCCTAGCATCCATCCATCTAGAAGGAATTGCCCAATTGTGGTACTTACAATTGATTCAAGATAATCCCGAACCCACCTGGACTGATTTTGAGAGTCAGTGTAACAAGCGTTTGGCCCCCCAATTCGCAGCAATAAGCTCGCGAGTTAGCAAACCGAAGCGCACTGCCCGTTGAAGATTACCAAAACAAATTTGAAACTCTGGTTTCTCGTGCAGGTACCCTAACGCAACTTCAAAAAATCCAACTATATATCAGTGGTTTGCAGGAATACATAGCTGTGGAGGTTGAACTCCATCAACCACAAGACCTGGTTTCGGCCATGAGCATGTCACGCCTGTACGAAAGGAAGCTGAATTCTCGACTTCCCTCTAATCGAGATTTCCGGCGACCTTCAAACCCACCTGAACCACGTACAGCGCGTCCAATCAAGCGGCTCACTCCCGACGAGATGGATGACCGCCGGAAGAAGGGATTGTGCTTCAACTGTGATGAGCCATTTGTGCGAGGGCACCAATGCAAACGTTTGTTTCTCATCGATCTGGCGGAAGAACTGCAATCGGATGAAGATATGGACTTGGACCCGTCCCCAGAAATTTCTTTACATGCCATCACAGGAACACAAACTTCTCAGTCCATGCGTTTGCGTGGAGTTTGGAATGGTTTACAGGTCTTGATACTGGTTGATTCCGGGAGCACGCACAGTTTTATTTCGCTGGCTAAACTCTCAGAAAATGGGGTGAATGTCGACGCCAAGGCAGGATTTAGGGTGAAAGTAGCCAACGGCGAACAATTGCACAGTCCTGGTATTTGTAAAAAAGCTACAATTAATCTCTACCCCATTTTCTTTAGGGTGGATTTATTTGCTTTATAACTAACGGGCTTTGATATAGTGTTGGGTGTCAATTGGTTGAGAACATTGGGACCCATTTTGTGGGACTTTGAAATTATGCAGATGTACTTCTATTTGAAACCAATTGGTTGAGTTGCGAGAATAAATTCCAAATCGAGCGAGCCAATCGCACTCTCTCGGCGCATCCAACCCTGATATGCAATTACAGAATTTATTGACAGAATTTGCGGCGATCTTCGAACCTCCAAAGGGCCTTCCTCCAGCACGCAACTGCGACCATCGCATTCCCTTGGAACCCAGATCCAAACCGGTGGTAGTGCATCCGTACAGGTATCCACATGGCCAGAAGGATGAAATCGAAAGGCAGTGTTCTGACATGCTCAATCAAGGGATCATCCGACCGAGTCGTTCTCCCTTTTCCTCACCGGTTATCCTGGTCCCTAAAGCCGACAAGACATGGCATCTTTGTGTGGATTATAGGGAGCTTAACGCCAGAACTATAAAAGACAAGTTCCCAATCCCAATTATAGAAGAACTTCTGGATGAATTAGGAGGGGCACAGTTCTTCACCAAACTTGATTTGCTTGCAGGATATTATCAGGTTGCCATGTACCCGCCGGACATTGAAAAGACGGCCTTCCGAACACATCATGGCCATTTTGAATTCCTGGTAATGCCGTTCGGGTTGTCAAATGCCCCATCCACTTTCCAATCCTTGATGAATGAGGTATTCCGGGATTATTTACGCAAATTCGTTCTGGTTTTTTTTGACGACATTCTGGTTTTTAGCAGTTCTTGGGCAGAACACTTACAGCATCTTCGCCAAGTATTTCAACAATTGGCAGCTCATAAGCTTGTCCTGAAGAAACCCAAATGTTCGTTTGCACAACTCCAGGTGTCCTACCTTGGCCATATTATTTCACAGGTTGGAGTTCAAGTTGATAATTCAAAAATTTCGGCCATCACCGATTGGCCTCAGCCTACAACTCCACGAGGGCTATGCGGTTTCCTGGGGCTTACTGGATATTATCGCAAGTTTGTATACAATTACGGCTCAATTGCTGCACCGCTAACAGCTTTATTAAAGAAGAATTCTTTTCAATGGACGGCTGCCGCAACTCAAGCCTTTGAATCCTTGAAGAAAGCTCTAACTTCCACTCCAATTCTGGTTCTTCCCAACTTTGATCTTTTATTTGTAATCGAGTGTGATGCCTCTGACACAGGAATCGGCGCCGTACTGCTTCAAAACAATAAGCCAGTGGCCTTCTTTAGCCGAGCAATGGCTGTCCGTCACATTAGTCTTCCGGCGTACGAAAAAGAATTAATTGGTCTGGTCAAGGCAATTCGACATTGGCAGTCTTATTTATGGGGGAAGCAATTTGTGGTGCGTACAGATCATTATACTTTAAAGTTTTTGCTCGAACAGCGTTCACTCTCCTCGCCCCAACAACATTGGGTGAGTAAGCTACTACCATTCGATTTCAAAGTTGAGTACAAACCGGGCAAAGCTAATACAGTGGCAGACGCCTTATCACGCCGGGATGTTGACCAACACAGCCTCTATGCTATATCACTGCCTCAACTTGATTTATTTGATGACATCCGAAGGGAACAACAGTCTTCGTCAGATATTCAGCAGCTGATTACTACAGTATTAGCTGGTACCGCAGCCGATGTGTGGAGCTTTAAACAGGGGTTACTGTTCTTCAAAAATCGAGTTTATATTCCTCCAGAGTCACCTTCGGTTACATTAGTCATGACAGCACTACACAATCAAGGTCATGAAGGTTATCAGAAAACTCTCCATCGCATTACCAGGGATTTCTATTGGAGGGGCATGAAACATATGATTCAAGATTTCGTTCGTGCTTGTGAAGTCTGCCAACGTAATAAAACTCAGACCTTGCAACCAGCTGGTTTACTACGACCATTGCACTGCTCGCAAATGATTTGGGCGGATATTTCACTAGACTTCGTTGAAGGGCTTCCCAACTCCAAAGGTAAAAATGTTATCTTGGTAGTGGTAGATCGGTTCTCTAAGTACGGGCATTTCTTGGCACTTTCTCACCCATATACTGCCATCACTATTGCTCGTTTATTTTTTGATAACATTTTTCGATTGCATGGGCTGCCTGAGTCTATGGTCAGCGATAGAGATGTTACTTTCACTAGTTCCTTTTGGAGAGAATTGTTCAGGTTGTGTGGAACGAAATTATGTTTCAGCTCAGCTTATCATCCACAATCGGACGGGCAAACCGAGGTGACTAATCGTACCGTCGAGATGTATTTAAGGTGCTTCACCAGCTCTCAACCACACAAATGGTGCGACTGGCTTCCGTGGGCTGAGTTTTGTTATAATACAAGCTTCCATACTGCTCTCAAGTCCACTCCATTCGAAACAGTCTATGGTCGGCCTCCACCAAGACTCCTTTCTTACTTACCAGGTAGCTGTGCTATTGAAGCTGTGGATGTTGTTCTCCAACAGCGGGATGAAATGCTACAGCATCTACGCTCTCACCTGTTGGATGCTCAAAACCGGATGAAAATTCAGTATGACCGCCACCATAGGCCATTGGAATTTCAAGTGGGTGACCAAGTTCTCTTGCGCCTTCAGCCTTATCGACAGTCTTCTATTGCCACAAGAAGAAATCAAAAGCTCGCTGCCAAGTTTTATGGGCCATTTCAGGTGCTTGAACGGGTTGGAACAATGGCTTACAAGTTGCAGCTTCCTCCGGAGTCCAAAATACATCCTGTTTTCCATGTTTCTGCACTCAAACCATTCCATTCGGATTCTGATGCTTTGCTACAATCCTTCCTCCTTTGGACGACCCAGCACCGTAAGCTCCTCTCACTGTTCTGGGTCAACGAATTCGAGCGGGCATACATGAAGTGTTGATCCATTGGAAGAATACAAACCCTGCCGACTCATCCTGGGAACGTGTCTCAGACATCAACAACTGATTTCCCGAATTCAAGCTTGAGGACAAGCTTGCAGTGGGGGTGGGGAGTATTGTTAACAGACCATTACGAAGCTACACACGCAGGAAGCCACGTGTGAATATCCAGGAAATTGAAGACTAGTTCAGCATTTAGTTATTTTTGACTCTTTCTTAATTTGTTATTTTTTTCAGTTATTTTAGGAGATTTATGCTCCATGTAATCAAGTTGTGATTCCTTTGATTGTGAAGGTTGTTACCTACAATCTGTATAAATAATCAATAATAATCAATGAAGAGGGACTTGAAAATCAATTAGTCTTGAGTACTTTACACTCAAAGGTCTAGGTTCCCTTTGATGAATCTAATATTATAAACATAGGTCGAAGTAAGAAAACCCCTGTTCCACCTTCCTCTCCTACTCCATCTTTCCCTGCAAGCAGACCCGTAACTCGATCCTTATCTCGGGTACATAACATGATCTCAGGTCAATTTTGGAGAACACAGCTGCACCCCTCAACTGATCAAACAAGTCATCAATACGGGGCAATGGATATCTATTCTTTATTATCACCTTATTCAACTGCCGGTAGTCAATACATAAGCGGAGAGTGTCATCCTTCTTCTTTACAAACAACACTGGCGCTCCCCAAGGTGATACACTAGGGTGGATGAAGCCCTTGTCAAGCAGCTTTTGCAACTGCACTTTTAATTCTTTCAATTCTGTTGGAGCCATTCTATATGGAGTTATGGAGATTGGGTCAACAATAGGCATAACCTCAATCTCAAAGAGCACTTCTCTTTTTGGAGGAAATCCTGGCAATTCATCAGGAAATACATCCGAAAAGTCACATACTGTGGGGATGTCCCTCAATGCTGGACTACCCACTTGGGTGTCTATCACATGTGCCAAGTACGCCTCACACCCCTTCCTAATCATTTTTCTAGCCAGTGTAGCTAAAATGACGTTTGACGGTAGTAAATGTCTCTCCCATGTATTACCACATCACTGTACAGAGGAAGACCAAAAGTGATTGTCTTCAGTCTACAGTCAATCATTGCATGATGCCTGGCTAACCAATCCATGCCCAAGATAATATCATAATCTCTGAAGGGCATTTCAATCAAATCTGACAGAAAAAAATATCCTTGGATCACCAAAGGACAATCTCTATAGATTCTGTTGACCCTAACCTCCTGACCTAATGGACTAGTTACTAGCACATCATAGTCCATTTGTACACACTGGATAGCAGTAGAACACATCACACTAACACTGACATATGAATGTGTGGAGCCAGGATCAAACAACACATATGCATCTTGGTCAAGGATAGAGAAAATACCAGCTATTACATCTGATGTTTCAGCCTCCTCTCTCTGTTTCATGGTATAGACTCTAGCTGGTGCACCACTTGGTTCTGGCTGTTTAACAGTACTCTAACTTCCATAGTGCTACCAGGACCCCTACCTCTGCCTCTACCTCGACCAGCTAACTGTGACCCTTTAGGTGCAGAGACTTGGGTTGATCCCTCAGATGTGGTAGGAGGTCCAGATCGGTGAGGACTAGTACATTCCTTAACAAAATGTCCACTCCCTCCACAGTTGAAACATGAACCAGTGGCCTTGAAATACACCCCACCGTGTGTTCTACCACAAGTCTCACACTATCGGACTGATAAAGCTCCTCGAGATGCCTGCTGGGTCTGTTGACCAAGCTGGGGTGGTCTTTGGCCAGAGTATCTACCTCTGCCAGATCTGCGAGAGCTGGATCTCCCAAACTGTTTCCTCTTCCTAGAATCACTCTCAGTAGCCTGGCCCATAGCCTTTTCAGTCTTTTCTTTCTCTTGAGTGCCCTTCTACACTGCCCCTTCCGATTCTATCTTTTCCAGTTCCAGGGCTTATGAAATTAGCTCAGAAAAATTCTGGTGTCTGAATCCCACAACTTACATTCTTAAGCTAGGCCTCAATCCAGCCTCAAACCTTTTACATCTGTCTCTGGGGGTGGAGACTAAGCTTCCAGCATAATGACCTAGCCTTAAAAAGTCCCGCTTATACTCTGCTATTGTTCTGTCTCCTTGCTTCAAGCTTAAGAATTCTTGTAACTTCATATCCACATAAGCATCAGGGACCTACTTCTGCCTGAATTCCCTCAGGAAGTCTGTCCATGTCAGCATAGGTGGCTCAACCAAGCTATGGGGCATGGTCTTCCACTATTCATATGCATCCCCTTGCAATAGAGAAACAGAGTACTCAAAATTTAGCTCTTCTACACACTGCAATTTTCTGAAAACCCATTCCATTCTCTCTAACCATTGTTCTGCCTCCAGTGGATCCATAGTGCCCTTAAACTCGGTGGCCCCAAATCTCATTAATTATTCATATTGTTGAGCCAAGGGCTGTGGTTGTGCTACAGGTGCTTGCATCTGAGCTTGAGGTGGCACATTTCTCACCATTTATTGGAAAAACGCAGCCATCTGCTGTGCGAACTGAGCAAGAAACTGTGGTACTGGAGTAGGATCTAGAGTGGCTGACCCACTCACGTTCTGGAGTGCTGGGGCTTCCCCTTGGACCTTAGCCTCGACAGATTGCTCCACAGAATGATCTCCCTCTTCCACTCCGTTTCCCAAAAATTTCTACTTCCTGAGATCAAACACACATATTCATGACGTAAATATGGCATATGTATCAATTAAAGAAACTTGAGCAGTTGTACTTATCAAAGAAATATTCACATACATAGTCAAAATTTATTGCAAAACTATGCTCTGATACCACTAAAACATGTCACACCTTACCCCTTTGTAAGGCATAACATGATCCCGTAGAATACCTAATGAACTACCGAACTTCACCTACTGATAACTCATTAAGTACCCTATAAGAGATTTTAAAACCATTTTCTTACTTTTTAGAAATGGTAAGCATTTTGGTAGGAATTAAAAACATTTAATTGAAGTTTCAAAACTAGTAAAAATTTTTGTCCCATTTTATTTTTCCGCAAATTTTAATAAAATTTCGGCAGATTGTCATCTGTATTTTGAGAAAACAGTTCTTCAAAAATCGGTAAAAACACTTCCAATAATTATTTTCACAACTCCTAACCACGAAAAGAACTCAAGTCAACAAAATTCAATTTAAGTCCACAATTCAACCAAAGTTGTCATCTCAAAATGCTTCACAAATTTATTCACATTGCAAATAGTACTTAATTTACAAATACAGATCTTAATTTACAAAAAGAAAATTTAAAATATCATTATTACAATTTATTATACAACTGCTCAACTTTACATTGATACATAAGACATTACAATATTTACATCAAATAACTATAAGGTATAATTAAATACCCATACAAAAAGATCGGCGAAGGCCTTGCCAATTCAGCAGCTCACTCTGCTGCTTTGTCCTTGCCCTTATCTGTGACAGCAAAATAAGCCATCGCTGAGTATAAAAATACTCAGTGGTGCACGATAAAAATTTGAAATGCAATATATAAAACATTCATTAACAAATCACAATTTAAATATTTCACAATTATCAAAACTCATTATAGCACAATTTTGGTCAAACAATTTAATAAACATGGTGTTACCAATTCATACACAACTTAAGCCATGACACAAAATTTCTTATCAATGCCGCGTTGTACACCACGACAAAGTGATCTACAACCCCACTAATCGAAATCAATGAGGGAGGTGGCTAGCTAGCTAATGAGTACCCATCCGATCTACAACCTCAACCAGTAAACCAAAGAGGGAGGAAAAAAATCGATCTCAACCCCATAAATGGAGGAGGAATAATAAGGCACTATCATGCTAAGTGTGAATCCAAAATCAATTTAAAGCAATTTGTTCAAATATTTCATGCAAATCACACTAAATTTCCAAAGTCACCTTTTCATTCACAAAGTGGCAACATAAAAATTCTTAAACTCATAATTAACACAGAAATTTCATAATGCGTACTAAATCAATTTTTCAATGATAAAATGCTTAAATAAGGTTTATTATGCACAAACTTGACGTGAGTCGTCTCTAGGCCTTGACTCAATCCCTTAGACCTTTCGGGTCTTTTTCAGCTGAAACAAAAAATTTATAGTGTCTCAGTATCTTTGCCTCACAATATCTCCAATAATTAATCCCAATATGCTTAAACTTACATTCTTGAAAATTTTCATGTTGAGGTTACTATTCATGATACTATTCAAGTCAAAATATTGACTTTTTTATGCTTAAAAGGTATGGGAAATCCAACTATACTCACATACCACATTTTGGTTATCAATTTTATTGGTTTTGGTTGTTTTCTCAAAGCTTAAGTCTTTTAGGCAAAATTACAAATTTTCAGTTTTTGTGTCCTATTTTGTATTGTTTCATTGGTCATGTTCCTATTAGAATTTGGCCAAGTTTTCTTCATAGAAATTGTTCCTTATTGTCTTAACTTTATTTCTCTTTTTGAATCACTCCATTTGGAGTTTTGTAGCTCAAGTTTTTGAACATGGCTGGCCGGATTGGCCTAACCCAGATTTTCTGGGCACCAAACCTGGTTCTGGTAGTTTTAGGTCACTAAATTTGGGTGGCTAAATGACTTGGTTAAGGGAATAATTTGGGTTTGTGTTCCTCATGAAAGTTGTAGTGATATGTCTCAGCTTTCGACTGGTAAAATTTCAGGTCATTTGGACCGGCCTAGCCCAAGATATGGCTAAATGAACAAACACTGTTCATTTGGTCACTTTTGTACAGGGCAAAACACCCATTTCTGGATTTAGTCAATTTGTTCACTATCCTATGGTCACTTTCTGAGCATGATTCCTAAATGAAAAATATGTCATTTTGTGTCTAGTTTCATCCCCAATTGGCCTCACACCAATTAGGTTGGTAAATTTTCAGTTTTCACTTTGGTTATGCTGCGTGCAGAATGACCATATCCAATCTGAATTTCAATTTGGTTCTAACACTTCCAACACTCCACAATTGGTCACATATGACCATTTTTCAGCTCAAACAAGGTCAAACACACCATTTGACCAATTCTCAAAATTTTGTCTCCCAAAACCCTAGGTCCAAAACCCTAACTCACTAATTTTGTTACATTTTACTAATTCAAAGCATATAAATATACTTTCTCAACTCATTCAAGCTTTCTAACATGTTTAATTCAATCAAACTCATGCAAATCTTTTCCCTACATAGGCTAGCCTAATTTTTCTTTGGTCCTCCAAAGATGTTTTTTTTTTCATTTTAAATTAAAATCTAAGCTAAAGTAACTCAAAACATATATTTTTAAACATTAAATTTCAATCTAATGCTTACCTCAACTTGGAGTTTCCTCTTCCTCAATTCCTTCCTTTTCCTCTTTTCTTTTCTTATTCAAACTCCTTTTCAAGTGGCCCAAACAAGGTTTAACTAAGGAATTTGAAATTTCTATAGCTAAATTTTTGGTTTCTTCAAGCTCAAAAATGAGCTTTCATGGATGTTTTGAGAGGGAGAGGGTGAGAGAGAGTGAGCCGGTAATATGGGTGAGGAAGACAACTTTTTTTTTCTTTTCTTTTATAAATTTTGACTTAATTACTACATAATTATCCCACTTTTTTTTTAATATTTAATGATTAAGTTTATTGCATCATGCATAATGTAATAACTTTTTCACTTTTTCTTTTTCTTTCTTTTTTTATTTTTCCATTAGTTTTTTAATTTAATTCCCAATTCTAAAATTTTCTTTTCTCTGATTTTATTTGACAGCCAGGTCAGGAGTAAGCTCTAGGAGTCAATTGACCAAATTGCCCCTCGCCGGTTCAACCCGATTTGCAAATAATTCAATATTTCTTCCAGATCCCTGACCTAATTATTTGATCGGCTTAACAATTCTTTTTCATGATTTTCTCTTTTCCACTGTGTTCGCAATAGTCCTAAGGACCGCGGCGTCACATTTTACGGTTCGAAATTCTAGTTTAAATCGACCTCGCAGTCCTTCCCGAGAAGGTCACCCATCACTGTGACTCTCGGCTCATTTAACCTCTTATGTTCTGTTTTTCTTATTTATACTTAACTATTGACAATTACTAATTATTTGTATTTAGGGCTTATCTAGTTGTCTTAGATGTGGTTCTAATTCCCTTGATTATCCAGACAGACACCGGTCACCGGAATAGTGAAATATACCAGGCTATGCAAATAGGGGTGTTACACGCCTAGTATGTATAAATGCAAGGGATGGTTTTTTTTTTTTTTCTTTTAAGCATCATGAAGAATTTTAAAGGAAAATGGGAACGTGAAACTTTATTTTTTTATTTTACTATTAAATTTAAAACTTCATTTATTTTATAAAAAATAACTTATTTATAATGAAAATAAAAGAAAATTATTTTCTCTTGCTATTTAGAGTATAATAGATAATATTAATTTTCTTTCACTTTATAATATTATAAAATATTTAGACTATAAAAATTTTAATTTTACTTACAATTTTTTATTAAATATGAAAAAAATAATCAAGGGGATAATTTTGGCGGCTGTTACCTAAATGATGATCAATAGATTAATGAATACATATTTCTTAATGCATTTATGTTTCTTCACTTTTTAATAACTTTGTTAAAATACGAAAAAAAAATTTAATGTTTACTTTAATATAAAAACATTATATTAAAATATATTTTAATGAATAAAAAGAATTTTTAATATAAAATTTTGATAAAAAATAAATATAAAATATATCTTATATTATAAATATATTTTATATAATGAATAAAAATAATGAACTATAAAATTTAAATTAATGGATTATTTTATTAATCAAATAAAATTTCAAGAATTATATTTTAATTTATCATTAACTTTCTTAAATTCAATTTAATTTCTTTAACTACAATTGTAACTGTAGCACTCACTATTTTTCGATATCGGAATTCCTATCGTCAATGGGAAATGCTTTTGAAATTGAGGTTTTCATGGATACGGAAGTGGTGATAGTGAATCATGTATGTATATATGTATATATATGTATAAAATGGTGTGATAAAGATGTATTTTAAAGAAAAAATATTTTAATTGTTTTGATCAAGAAAGGTTTAAAGTTTTGTTATTTTTGGGCAGAAGGTTGGACTTTCGGCAGCCGAAGTTTTTTTTTATCATTCAAATGTTCTTTTGGATAGAATGGACTTCAGTAGCTTTTGGCAACCGAAAGTCCTACAAACAGCAGAGATGTAAATAGCCCACTTCAGTTCGAATTTCAAATAAAAGTGATTTCTCTCTCTCTCTCTCTCTCTCTCTCTCTCTCTCTCTCTCAACCACTATTACATGGCAAATAGTGGTTCTAAGTTTGCTTGGAGGTTTTGATGTTTGGTTACTTTGTTTTTTCTTGGGAAACTTAAGATTCAAGAATATTTGAAAGTTTTATCTCCATTTTCCCCAAAGTCTCTTTTCAAGGAAGAAAGGGATCATCATCTCTTTTAAATTTCTATCATATGATTCTTAATGATGTTTTCATGAGTAATTTTAATAGCATGGTTTTGCACGTGGGAAAAGAGTGGTTTAAGCTTGTTTAAAAAGGGTTAGACGTCTAGTTTTAGATGCATATATGTTTAAGGGAGTTTTAGAGCTTGACAAGGTTAAGAGTGATGTTTTGCAAGTTGAGTTTTGATGCAATTTCATGTGTTTCCTTGAGTTCCTATCAAGCTTTCAATTTATAGGCCTTAAATGGCTAGTTTCCTTTGTTGAATTTAAGAATTCCTTGTCAATGTGATGTTTGAAGTTTGATAGAACCTTGAATAGAACTTTGAATTCAGGTTCATGTTGGTTGCATGTGTAACTTGAGCTTGAATTCAAGCTATTTTAGGCCTTAATTATATATTGGGATGTTTGAATCATGTTTTGGGGGCTTAGACTGTGTTTTAGCGTTATGGAAAGTGAGATTCTGTAGGCTTTCAACTTGGGAATTCTAGAAATTCCCAAGTTCTGCTACTGAAAACCATTAGTTTTGTAGTTAAAGCATGCAATTTCTAGAGGAAATCTGGAAAATTTCTAAGTTTGGCAGCGGAAGTCTAAGACTTCAATAGCTACAGTCACTTCTAAATAAAAAGGAAAAATAAGACTTAAGACTTTGACAGTAGAAGTCCAAGACTTCAATAGCCAAAGTCCCTTACTTCGGCAGCCAAAGTTAGTTCTGCTAGCTTTATTCTCCTTTTGTCCAAATTTATTTTTTATGATCCAAAAGGACCTAGATGATCTACATTAAATGTCCTTTACATGTTTTAGGGAGTCTAGGATATAAAATTGACGTGTTTGTTATTTCACCACTTGATCAGAGTTGGTGATCAATGTTTAAGGGAGTCGGGTCCTAAGTTGTCCCTAAGAAGCACACATGAAATCAAGTCTACCTACCATATCTAGGAGGTAAGAGTAAATGAATAAGTACTACAAGAGGTAAGTATAAGCTGCTTAAATCAATTTCAAATGCTTTTTTATTATTTTAATTTATACCTTAAGCATGATCATGCATCATGAAATGCATTGACATTAGGGTGTAATGCATTATGACCATACTTGATGTAATTGCATATATATTTATAATGTGAGGTAGATTATGGATGACTCATTAACTCCCAGATGGTATATGGTATTATGTTATATATGTTATGGATCCAAAAATCCTGGTGATGTCCCTATGAAGCCCTTAGTACATAGCACATGCTATGTTTTAAATGAAAGTTTTTAGGAGCTTCTGTATGAGGCGGGCACATTGGATCTAATAAGCGAAAGTTCTAAGGAGCCTCTATATGAGCCGAGCACATTGGATTATAGGGGAGTCACTAGTGATATAACTACCATGATTGCATATGTTTGATGATTGATGCATTCATTTGATTGACAACCATGTGTATGTAATTAAAAGTATATGTAATTGCTTTAAGAAGTTTATACTTACTCAGCCTCCTAGCTCACCCCCACCCCCAACCAAAGTAGTTTATACAAGTAGTAGGAGCACAAAATTCTAAGAGTGGTTGTGGCATGTTAGAAGAATAGTTATTGTGAAGTATTAGCAGTCATCATGTATGCACAAATGTATTAATAGAATAGAAGTATGTAGTTATGTCATGTAAGTGAATGTATTTGATGTATTATGGTTGCATGTTAGGTCTATGATGTGGCCATGTATGTCTAATGTATGATGAAATTATGAAAATGTGCTTGCTAGTAGGTTGTTTAGATGCATATGTAGCGAGTTGTTCCCATGGAAGAGTATGATAAAATTTGAATGCATAAGCTGTATCTGAATAAGTACAAGAAAGGAATGTGGAGTCGCCTAAAAGAATTAGTTAAAAATAAAAAAAAATGAAAAATGGTAAAGATTAAGACCAAAGGTTAAGTCCTCTCTATGATTAACTAGCTTATGTTGCATAATCAAGTAATGAAGAAAGAGTAAAGTAATGCTCTAATAGTCACACTAATGTGAGAAATTTAATGAAAGTCTACTGGGGCAATCGATGACCCTCTTAGGTATTCCTACACCAAGGGTAGACTTAATATGCATAAAGAAGTAGTGTGATTAATAAGATGTGGTTAACGTTAAATGCTTTGACTAAGAAAAACAAGTTCCTTAAGGGGAATATTTCCAAATTTTACATATGAAAATAATGAATAGCCATAACAGAGATAAGAAAATAAAGTTTTATAGCTTGCTCTTTCTAGAGAATCAATTTAAAGAAAGTTATGAGCTTTATAGTAGTCATGTAAAAGTTACAGAAAGAGCTTAGTTTTGTACAAATGAAGTTTAATACAATAATAATGATAATAAAAATAGAAATAGAAAAAAAAAATTCACATAATGCACTTAAAGTTTTAAGCTTTTTTTTTATAAGTTTGACTGATAGGGAGGAAAGAACCTCCCTTAGACTTTATAAAAAGTTCCAAAGTAGTTATGTGGGCCCTTAGAAGGTCAAAGTCTATAGTTTTAGGATTATTACAGGTTCCAGAAGTCTTAAGCTGACCTATTCTCTAGTGCTAGTTATAACCCTCTAACTGGATCGTGGTAAAGTAGTATCAGACCTTTAGGCTTAAAATGTCAAACCTAAAAGCAAAAGATTTTATGTATAGGAAGTTAAGTGTCTAGTTATGGCAAGCACAATAATATACATGCCTTTTAAATATGTAAGGCTTCGGAAATCTCTACAAGGATTAGAAATACTAAATTTATTTTATGCTATGTGTATGATGACATGATTTGATAAGTGTGCAATATATGAGTTCTATAATGGTTAATTTTAGGTTTGTCTTTCTCTTTGAAGGGAAAGTATACCTAATAAAGTAGTGGGTTAACCTGTGAACCTCTACAAATAGGAAATATGGAGGGTTATCTCCTATCATAGACCCTAAGAAGAGGTGTGAAGAAATAGTAAAGTATGAGAGATAGGTCATATGTAAAAGGTAGTTCCTCTTATAGTTGTAATAGATGAAGGAAAGATGAGAGAAAGTTAGTGAATGGAAAGAGTGAGAGGATGGCAAGGCCTCTCTATAAGGTATAGGAGGAGGACATCGAGGATTCCCTCATATGTTCTTATAGAAAGGTAGAAGAGCAAAGAATGAGTTGAGGTAGATGACATGAGAGAATGATGGAATAAGAGCAAAGAATGAGAATTATAAGTGAAATATAAGCAAAAAAGTAAGTTGAGAAAAAGGTAAGAATTGAATGAATGGAAAGAAATGGAAAGTAATGAAAGGAATAGAAGTAAGGTTTAATGAGAAAGAAGTAATAAAAGAATGAAAAGAGAAAATAGAATTTTAAGATATGTTTCGAAGGAAGAGATGAGTAAGTGAGGGTGTTAGTGTCATCATCAGATAGTTATGACACTTTGTGTACCATAAAGGAAGATAGATAAGGTTGACGTATAAGGAGGGTCTAGGAAGAGTTACTATTATTAGAACCCTTCTTCACCCCATTGTGAGGGAGTTGTGACCTTAGGAACCTTATCATGGGAATATGCTTCTCTGATAGTGGAGGTATTACTCCATGATGTATTAGGAGTAAGGAATAAAAAGTCTTAGGATGGACCACTCTGCTCAAAAGGCAGTGGCAGCCTTTATCAAAAAGGGTGGAGGCACACCTATGTAATAGAGAAAGAGAGATATTAAGCTATAGTGAAAGGTTTTTACTAACTTCACTTAAACCAAAAGTGTAGTAAAAGTTATGAGAGTGCACAGTGAAAGCATAATGTTGCTTCAGTGTCATCAAAAGAGGTAGGGTGATGAGTATTAGAATAGATAATAGAAGAAAGACATGTAATGTGTACGATAAGAAGAAGTAAGAAAGGAAGTTGCTAGAAAGGAAATAGAAAGAGTGAGATAAGGAATAAGTTGAAAGGCATGAAGAAGCATGTGATTAATGAGTCTAGATGTAAAGAATATGTATAAGGTGTTTTGTGTTGTGGAATCTCCAATGCTAGGAATAACCATTAAATGGAAGGATGAAGAAATGTTATAGCTTAGCATATAGAAGGAGATTCTACAGCACTATTAATTTGAGGTGTTTCTACGTGAAAATCATATTGTCTTGTGATGTTATGTGTTGGGTTCTAAAGAGTAAATGTTTTTTCTTAGTACACCCCCAATTGTTGAACATTTGGGGACGATTATTCTTAAGGGAGAAAATTGTAACACCCACCATTTTTTGATATCGGAATTCCTATCATCGATGGAAAATTCTTGTGAAATCAAGGTTTTCATGGACAAGGAAGTGGTGATAGTGAACCATGTATGTATATATGTATAATATGGTGTGATAAAGATGTATTTAAAATAAAAAAAATGCTTTAATTGTTTTGATCAAGAAAGGTTTTAAGTTTTGTTATTTTTGGGCAGAAAGAACTTCGGTAGCCGAAGGTTGGACTTTTAGTAGCCGAAGTCCTTTTTACTATTCAAATATTCTTTTGGACAGAATGGACTCCCCAGCTTTCGACAGCTGAAATCCCCTCAATAGCAGAGGCATAAATAGCCCAGTTCAAATTTCAAATAAAAGTGATTTTTTTTTCTCGCTCTATCTCAACCACTATTACATAAAAGAGTGGTTCTGAGTTTGCTTGGAGGTTTTGATGTTTGGGTATTTGGTTTTCCTTGGAAAACTTAAGATTCAAAAGTATTTGGAAGTTTCTCTCCATTATCCCCAAATTCCCTTTTCAAGTAAAAAAGGTGATCCTCATCTCTTTTAAATTTCTATTAAATGATTCTTAATGATGTTTTCATGAGTAATTTTAATGGCATGGTTTTGCATGTGGGAAAAGAGTGGTTTAAGTATGTTTAAAAAGGGTTAGATGTTTAGTTTTAGATGCATCTATGTTTAGGGGAGTTTTAGAGCTTAATAAGGTTAAGAGTGATGTTTTGCAAGTGTTTTGATGCAATTTCATGTGTTGCCTTTAGTTCTTATCAAGCTTTTAGTAAATAGCCTTAAATGGCTATTTCCCTTGTTTGAATTTAAGAATTCTTTATTAATGTGATGTTTGAAATTTGATATAACCTTGAATTCAGGTTCATGTTGGTTGCATGTGTAACTTGAGTTTGAATTCAAGCTGTTTTAGACCTTAATTATATGTTGGGATGTTTGGATCAGGTTTTGGGAGCTTCGACTAAGTTTTGGTGTTGTCGAAAATGAAGTTCAGCAAGTTTTTTACTTGGGAGTTCTAGAAAGTCCCAGGTTTGGCTGCTGAAAACCATTAGTTCGACAGCAGAAGATGCAGTTTCTCTACAAAATCTGGAAAATTTTTAGGTTCAGCAATCGAAGTCTAAGACTTTTGCAACCACAATCACTTCTGGACAAAAAAGGAAAAAAAGGCTCAAGACTTCAGCAGCTACAGTAGCTGCTGCTTGAAAAAGGTAGTCGATCTTCAAGACTTCGGCAGTCGAAGTTAGTTCTGCCATCCTTATTTCTTCTTTTGTTTTAAAGCTCTAAAACGTGATTTTTATTATTGAAAAGGTCCTAGATGATCTGCATTAAAGATCCTTTATATGTTTTATGGAGTCTAGGATATATAATTGGTGTGTTTGTTGTTTCACCATGTAAAGTAAAGTAATGTTCTATTAGCCATGCTAATTTAAGAAATTTAATGAAAGTCTACTGGGGTAATCAATGAACCTCTTGGATATTCCTACACCAAGGGTAGACCTAATGTGCACAAAGAAATAAAATTGGTGTGATTAGTAGGATTCAGTTAAAGTTGAAGTGCTTTGACTAAGAAAATGAGGTTTCTTGAGGGGAACATTTCCAAAGTTTATGTATGAAAATGATGAATAACCATAATAAAGATAAGAAATTAAAAGTTTATAGCTTGCTTTTCCTAGGGAACCAATTCAAAGATAGTTATGTGTTTATAACAGTCATGTAATGGTTACAGAAAGAGCTTAATTTTGTACAAATAAAGTCTAATACAATAATAATGATAATAAAAGACAAAAACAGAAAAAGAAATTTTCGCATAAGGCACTTAAAGTTTTAACTCTTTCTGATGAGTTTGAGCCCTAGGGAGAAAAAAACCTCCCTTAGACTTCATGAAAAGTTCCATAGTAGTTATGCGAGCCTTTAGAAAGTCAAAGTCTATAGTTTTAGGCTTGTTACGGGTTTTGGCAACCATATGCTGACCCGTTTCCTAGCACTAGTTATGACCCCTTGATCGGGTCATGACAGTAACAATTAACTTAGGTTTGGCTATAATAAATAAGTTTTAGCGACAATTGTAATTACACTTAAAGTTTTAAATTTTTGTCCAATTAGCCTATTAAATTTGTATTGTTTAAATAATTTTTTTTGTTAAAACTCATATTACTTATCTTAATAAATGAATATTGATTATTACTTAATAAAAGTGCAATTTATAAATTTTTAATTATAATAATAATAATATAATCATTTAAAATTTGGCTCCCTCCATATTTAAAGAATATTTGTCTTGGCTTATAAGTAGGGGTGAGCATTTAGTTCAAACCGAATCGAACCGAATTGAATAAAATTATGAAAATTAAATTACATATTTTGAAAATCGAACCGAATTGAAATAGATAAAAAAAAACCCAATCTAACCGAATCACTCTATTTCGGTTTGGTTCGGTTCAAACTGATCGGTTTTGATTTTTGATTATTTTTCATTTTAGACATGATTTTCAAGTTATTTGGTCTAATTTTGATTTTAGTTTGAATCTAATAACCATTAATCAATGAAATTAAACAATTTATATATATAATTAAATATAATTCATAAATTCCCCATAAAAATAAATCAATTCAAAAATTGATTCGGTTTAATTTGATTCGATTTGAATATATAAAATTACTATTCCGTTTGATTTGGTTTAACCGATTTTTTTCTCTTCAAAATCAAATCGAACTGAAATAACTGAAATTTTTATAATATAAAACCGAACCAAACCATTTAAATTTTAAAACCGAATCGATTGAACCAAATTGATTTAGTTCGGTTCGATTTTTTAATTTGAACCGAAATCTGCTTACCTCTACTTATAAGCTAGTTTGACTAGGTTATAAACTATAAAAGTAAGTTTACCTATCTTTTTATAAAGGCTTATAAGGTCAACTTATAAGTTAAAAAATAATAATAATAACAAGTTAGGGAAGATTAACTTTTCATTATGGTACTTATATGCTAGTTTAATTAAGTATTTTATTATATTATTCTTTTTTAATTTTTAAAATTTCACTGTATATCTTATTTAATATCTTTTTTAATAATTTTAACAATAAATAAGCTACTTTTTCGCTAAACATGTTAACTACATATTAACTACTTATAAACACTTTAATTAAATATACAATTGTTAAAAATTTTAAATACTTATAAACTGGTATTAGCTTAGTACTTATAAACTAATTTTTATAAATTAAGCCAAACACTCTGTTAATCTTGCATATGCTCTACATGCGTCCCATGTACAAGAAAATTATTACAATAATTATATTAATTTTGATTATTCATACGATGAATCCTATATAGAATCTCAACATAATTATCATAATTAGGCACGAAAATATATAATCTCAACATAATTATCATGATCAGCCATAAGAATATATTTAATCTAATCTGACTTAATCTAATGTTGTAAGGCATATCAATGCAAACACTATTCTAGTTCACACTCTCCAAATCCCCCACTAAAAAAACAATAAGAATGTATTAAATTTATTTTATATATGCACTAAATAATTATTCCAGTCTACGTCTTCCTTATTATTAACAACTTAAAATCATGCATATAAAGATCAGTCAAACCCAAATATTCGAAAATGACTCTCTTCTCACCTCTCTTTTAACTCTATTTTTCTTCACTCTTTTAATCTTAAGTACCGCATGCAATTATCAAAACAAATGAGAAATTAGCTTTGATTAATGGATTGTTCTAATGATTTTGCATCACATTCTTTTGCTTCTTGTTGGAATAATACATCAGAAATGACCAAGCAATCAATTGGGTTGGCGCAAAGAGAAAATCTCTCTAAAGAACAACTCAATAAAATGGTGGCGGTGGTGGAGATGCATATGGGGCGCCAATAATTGGTGGAAATGGACCATTATATACTGGAGCTGGCGGCGGTGGTGGTTTATGAATTAGTGGAGGTGATGGAGGTGGTGGTGGTGGCAGCGATGGTGGTGGTGATAGCAATGGTGGAGGCGAATGAACTGGTGGAGGTGGAAGAAGAGGGGAAGGGGATGGTGGTGGTGGTGGAGGTGGAGATGGAAGAGGAGGGGGAGGGGAATAAATTAGTGGTGGAGGAGAGGAACGTGGCGGTGGGGGAGGGGAATGAACTGGTGGAGGTGGAGGCGAATAAATAGGTGGTGGAGGAGAGGAAAGTAGCGGTGGGGGAGGGGAATGAACTGGTGGAGGTGGAGGCGAATATATAGGCGGTGGCGGAGAGGAAGGTGGCAATGGGGGAGGGGAATGAACAGCTGGTGGAGGTGGAGGGGGATATATAGGTGGTGGAGGAGAGGAAGGTGGTGGTAGGGGAGGTGAATAAACAGGCGGGGGAAGTGGTGGTGACACAGGTGGAGAAGGCTGAAACTTGTGACAATTGAAAGCTTTACAATCAACTAGTGGTCTAGACAAGAACATTTTACATTGCAAACGAGATCTCTGCATTGGCGTATCTCTTAAACAATTCCTGCTATCATCAAAATCCTCCAATGTCAAGCACACGAGTGGCTCACCACTGATGAAGTTATAAGCAAAGCTGAAATTTCGCAAATTGGGAAGCATGCACAAGCTCTTGGGAATAGTTCCCAAGAACATATTATGAGACACATCAAGCTGCTCCAACCTCTTCATTCCTCTTAATGCATCAGGCAACACACCCACCAGCTTGTTATAACTTGCGTCAAAAACCTCCAATTTCTTAAGCAATCCTATCTCCTTAGGCAGACATGAATGTAGCCCATTGTTCGCTAAGATCACTTCATTCAAAGTTTTCGACATGTTTCCAAGACTTGCAGGAAGGCATCCATGGAACTTGTTGTTTGCAAGAACAATAACAGATACTGGTGAGTTACCAAAATTGTCAGGCAACTCGAAAGCAAACCTATTATTGTTTATAAATATTGCATCCAGATTCTTATCAAATAGCTCCCTTGGAACGTTACCTTCGAACTCATTGAATCGAAGGTCAAGGTACTTGAGCTCTGGCAAATCAAGAACTACAGAAGGAAACCTTCCTGCAAAACGATTGTTGCTTAGATCTAGCTCGTAAAGGAGTTTCAATTTCTTCAAACTTTTTGGGATTCTTCCACAGAATCTGTTGGAATTGATATGGAAAAATGCCAGGTCTGTAAGGAGTCCTAGCTCTTCAACCAATTGACCAGCAATGTCGCCTTGATTTAGATCGATCCCAGCAACTGTTTGAATAGATGAATCGTCAGGAGCAGACCAGCAAAAGATGCTGGTGTAGTTACAAACGTCGGATCCCGCCCAATTGGAAGTTACGTTCATTGGATCAGAGATGATGGTTTGCTTCCATGCTTGGAGGGCAATGTAAGCATTTTGGAGTCTTGGGTTTTCAAAGGTAAGGGAAGGCAAGGTTACTTGATCCCGTACTTTAAATTTCTCTTTGGAACTCAAAAGCTTTCTTTGATTGTGTCTAATATATGCTGGTCTTGATGACTCTGTAAGATCTGCATTGGTAGAAAGAAAGAGGCAAATGAGAGTAAAGAAGTAAGTAAAGAATGGAAGAATCTGAATCTTTCTCTTCATCAGATGGTAGTTAACTTCAATGGCTTTTTCTTCTTTCTTTGTTTTTTTTAATGGAATATGGGATTTTGTTCAAGTCTAGAGAAGGTGGTCTTGTTCAAGAAATTGAAGTAGTGTTATTATTATTATGAAAATTTCAGAAGAGAAGGCAAGTAGGAATACTTGTTTGCTAGTTTTGATGTGAGACCAAACTTTGTTCTGTGGCTGTGAGTAAAATTCTAAACAAAAGTAGTGAAAGTGATTGTGATTTTCTAAAATTAGAGTAAATATGACCAATAATCTATCTCTGATGTGAGAAATCAAATACGTTTTAAAGGACATCTATAGATCCAACTTCTTTGACGACTTCTCATCAAAATAGTAATTCTTACGCTAAAAATAGGATGATAGATTACCTTACTAATTTATTGTTCCTAATTTTTTTATTGTTTAATGTCAATCAATACAAAAATTAATTTTTTTTTCAAATTAAATGAAATTTGATTTTGAATTCAATTTAACTTTATCTTTTTTTTTAAGAGAAAAAGCAATTAAAAAATGTGAAATACCAATAACAAATAATTTATTTGGTTTGTTTATATATTTTTAAAAGTACAGGAGTTAAAAGTATAGAATTTGAATTTTTTTTTAATTTATGTATTTTTAATATTTATTATCTTTGTAATGAGGGATAATTATAGTAGGGTATATGGTTCCGTTTCAGTTCGGGATCTACCTAAGAACTAGAACCAAATCGAAATTTTAGTTAGGTTTTGATTTGGTTTTTAATTGTTTCGATTCTGGTTCGGTACGGTTCTCGGTTCTTTAATTCCAGTACAATTTCGATTCGATTCTTAGTTCTTGAAATAATTTTATGTAATTATTTCTTAAAAAAATCGTATTTAAATTAGCATTTAAGTTTTAAATTAAGTTATTAATATATAATATATCATATCATATGTCTTTTAACTATTTCTAAATTATATAATCCTTAACTATAAATTGCATAAATAATTTAAGATTAAATATATTATTTAATATAATAACATAAGTATATCATATAAAGTATATTTTAATTATTTGTTAATTATTTAATATTTAACTATAAGATATAAATATAAGTTTAGTATAATAGTACATTTACAATTAATAATTATAAGGTAATTTAGTGTATACAATTAATAATTATAAGGTAATTTAGTGTATTTATAACTAAAATTATTAAGAAAATATTAAAAAATGAAATATAATATTATGTTGTATTTAGTTTATATATATATATATATATATATATATATATATATATATATATATATGTAAAAAAAATAGAAAAACATAAGTATAATTTCAGTTGGTTCGGTTTTGGTACGATTCAATTTGGTTCTTAATGAGAAGCCAGAACCGATCCAAAACATCAAAATAATTTCAGTTCAATACTGTTCTTATTAGTTTGGTATGGTTCTTTAGTTCGGTTCAGGACCCCCGAGAACCGTGCACAACCTTAATTTATAGGGGGGCAATGGGTCAAGTATTTGCGGGTGCCTAGTCCAATCAAACTTTAATATTTCAAGTTTAGGTACATAATCAAGTTTGGGATTGATTCATATTTAATAAATAATATCCGTGATGGATTCAGGTCAGGTTTAGATTTTACATGTTGGGAGTTGGGTGTCTATTATTCACCTGTTTAAGTAAATATTAATTAAAAATGAAATATATATTTTTTATTATAATATTTGTAAATTTTTATATACTATATTTTAAATAAATAAACTTTAAATATTTTATAGAATTATTAAAATTTTAAAATATAAATTAGTACTAAAAATATTTTTTATATAAATTATTAATTAAAATATATAAAATTAAATAGGTTCAAATATTTTTCAAGTAACAATAATTGGGTTTGGGACAGGTTCAGATAATCGAGAGTTTGACAAAAGTTTGGGTATAGAGAATTTTAATCGGAGTCAGATAAGGTGATTTTCATGAGTATCCTATCCATTGTCATCCTTAATTATATAAGATAAATGAATATCTCACTTTACATAATTTAATACTCTCTCTTTTGTTTTTAATTATAATTCAGTAGTTCGTTTAATTTAGGTAAATTATACTAACTATGTTTGAACTTAAGAGTTGTTCATTTTCTCCTCTAAACTTCAATTTGTTACAATAGAATATCTAAACTTTCATTATGTTTCAAAAAAAATGCTCTTAACCTACTGCAGCAAGTTAGTAGATAAAACAAATATTGAATTACAATTTTGCCACTCTTTAAAAAGGAAAATCCAACGTGGTGCAATGAGTTTCAGTCCAAAAGGAGCATCATTATTAGCCAACCCATAGGAGGGAGACTATCCCAACACCTAGTCTAACCATGCAAGTAATTGTCGTCCGGGAGGTCACATGTAACATCTTGCAATCTAGTGAGCAGAATAGCCCTAATTTTAGTTGTGTAGATGAAGGGTGACGTAAGATGGATTGACCCAAGTGACAACATGGGGGGACAAGAATGGATTGCTCCACATCAAAAGGGAGGAAAAGTCAAAAAAGTATTCAAAAGGGCAAGGCCTTCTTAATTATATAATGCACTTTTGGTGTAACACCCCTACATGCATAGTCCTGTGTATTTCACTGTTCCAGTGACAGGTGTCGGTCCAAACAATCAAGAGGATTAAAACCATATTTAAGTCACCTAGAAAAGCCCTGAACAAAAACTAATAGTCATTACCCGAAGGTAAAATATAAATGCGAAAAACAGAACATAAAAAGTTAAATGAGCCGAGGTCACAACGATGGGGGACCGTACCGGGAAGTGATTGCAAGGTTAATTATAACCCTAATTTCGTACGGGACATTGTGACACTGCAGTCCTAGAAATTATTACGAAGCTAGTGGAAATGAGAAAAACATAGAAAAGAGTTGAGAAGTAAGTCAAATAATTAGATCAGGGTTCCGAAAAAATATACAAAATTATTGATTAACCGGATCAGACCGATGAGGGGCAAATTGGTCAATTCATCCTTAGAAGTGACTCATGGCCTAATTGTCAAATAAAATGTAAGAAATTAAAAATTCAAAATATAGATTTAAATTGAAGAAGTTATGGAAAGAAAAGAAAAGAAAATGAAAAATAAAAGAAATTCAAATATATAATGCTTTATGACATCATTCAAATGAGGTAAGCATGATGCAATAAAAGAATTATTAATTAATTAAAGTATTAAAGAGGGATAAACACAAATTAAAAAGAAGACAATAAACATCTTCTTCTTCAACATATGCCGTCCATCTTTCCTCTCTCTCTCTTCACTCTAATTCCTCCATTAAAGCTCAAATTCAAGCTTTGGCAACCCTAAATTTCCCCATAAATCACTTCTAAAACTTATAAAAACCTTTAAATTGAACCTCAACAAGAAGTTGGGAGAAAGAAAATTGAAGGAAAGAGAAGGAAAATCAAGTTTTGCAATTCAAGAAAATTGGACAAGTGAGGTTAGTGCTTGTTTCCCTTTCTTTTCTTCTTTAAGCTTTGAAATTAAGTTGAGATGAGTGTAAATTATATGAAAATTTAAAGAAAATGATAAGTTATAAAGGGACAAAAATTCGGCAGCCATGAGTGTTGGGGGAAAGTGATATGTTTTACTTCAATAAATCATGCATGCAAGTCAATCTAAGTGGGTAGGTGTTAGTGCTACACTTTAATTTCATGAAATTGTGCAAATTAGAAAATTAGAGTTCTTGAATCATTGAAATTGGGGGAAAAATATGGTGGAAATTGGTAATTGATGCAATTGGACCTAATTGAGACTTGAAATGGTCAATTGGAGTCATTTGGAATGTATTTGAATGGTTGGAATGGGATTAAAATGGTGAATGTGATGCTGCCTCAATTGAGCAGTTTGACCTTGGTCAACTCAAGAGGGTATAACTGAAAATTGGTTGCTCTAATTGGTGTGAGGCCAATTGTAGATGAAAATTAAGACCCAAAGCTACAATTTTGGTGAAGAAACCTTGCTCTAAAACCAAACACAAATTAGTGAAAAGTTAGGTCAAATCCGAATATTGGCACACTGCCCTGCACAAAACTGATCATATGAATAGTACTTATTCAAATGGCCATAACTTAGTGTAGGAAGGTCCAAATGACCTGAATTTTATACCGATGGAAAGCTGAGACATAGCACTACAATTTCTATGCGGAATACAAATCCAAATTCTGACCATAACCCATCCAAAAAGTGAGCTGCAGTTGGCATACCAAAACTGCCAGAACAGAATTGGTACCTAGAATTCTGGATTAAAACCAATTCGGCCAGCCACCTTGAAATTAACATAACTTGAGCTACAAAACTCCAAATGAAGTGATTCAAAAAGGGAATTAAAGTAAGACAATAAGGAACAACTTTGATGAAGGAAAGTTGGCCAAATTCCCACTGTAACCAGACCAATGGAGCAGTAGAAAACAATGACCTAAAATTGAAAATTTACAATTTCTCTTAGGGAGCTTAGAAATTGCAATGGCAACCAATACCAACAAGTTAAACACCCAAAATGTGGGATGTGAGTGTATTTAGGATTAACATACCTATTAAGCATGAAAAAGTCAATATTTTGACTTGAATAGTATAATAAATAGTAACCCCAAAATGCAAAATTTAAAGAATTCTATATTAAGCAAATTTAGGAGTATAATTAAATAGGTATGACATTAATTGTTGGATTAATTATGAGATATGATACTAAAACACTATAAATTGTGTGTTTCAGTTGAAAAAGAGACTGAGAATGACGATAAGGAAAAGTGAGTCAAGATCTAGAGGCGACTCATACAAGGTTTGTGCACAACAACTAAATTCTTGTGGAATTTTAATTGATATTTTAATTTGAATTAATGTTGAGAAATTTATTTATATGCAACATTGATGAATGCTTTGAAACTTGGAAATTGTAAAATAGTTTGAAACCACAACAATCATGATTATGTGATTGAATTCCTCACTAACTTGCCTAGTAGGATGAATTGGTTTTGAATTCCCTCTCTAGCTGAAGTGTTGAGGTGTGCGCCAGTTGAGGACGAATAGAATGAGTACTAATATATTTTGCTAGCTAGCTATGGTATTCCTCATTAGCCTTAGGCTATTGAGATGAATTGAACATTGGTGTCATGATAAAGTTGTGTGATTTGTTAAAATCATTATTTGGTGAATTTTGAAATGAAATTGGATTTCTTTAAGAAATTTTCTACCTTTTGTAATTGAGCATGATTTTTTGAATCAACACCTCAATTGATTTAATTGTGATTTATTTATTGTTTAAATTATCTTTTTTTTTTTTTATTTTGTGCACCACTGAGTCTTTGGCTCAGCGATAGCTGTTTATTACTGTCGCCGGTAAAGAGGTAGATAAAGTAACAAAGTAGGCTGTTTATGAGTTGAAGTGACCAGTATTTTGGATCTTCACCGGATATATAGATTATACTCTTGTAAATTTATTTTTGATGTGTATGTAACTGTATGAATGTACTTTTGACATGAGCAGTTGTATAAATAATTTTAGAAATTTATTTTTGATTTGTATAAATCCTTGTACTATAAAAATGTTATTCTTATTTAATGAATTATGTAAGTTTCTTTTTTGTAATTGTCAAATAATGAGTTGATTGAGATTCCAAATTTGATTTGAGTTGTATTGAACTATATTGGAGTTGGGGTTGAGATTGAAAATTTATTGGAAGTGTTTTCACAGGTTTTAAAGAATTGGTTTTTCCCAATTATAGATTGCACTCTGCCGAAATTTTTATAAAATTTGTAGAAACTTTAAATTGGTTAAATATTTAATATCTATTTTAACTTCTATCAAAGGGTTTTAATACCTATCAAAATTGCTCACCACTTTAAAAAAGGAATAAAAATTTGTTTAAAATCCCTTGTAGTGTATTTAATGGGTTATCAGTAGGCGAAGTTTGATAATTCATTAAGTATACTACGGGATCATGTTATGTCTTACGGAGGGGTAAGGTGTGACATTCAGACTCGAAGTTGGCAAGGCAGGTGTGACATTCGGACTCGAAGTTGGCAAGGCCCAAGGGACAAATCCGTGAAGTTAGGTGGCCAAACAATATTATTTTGTTAGATTGGGTCATGTTAGTTGATATTAGAACTGGACTTCCACAGTATGGTGTGCTTCTAAGACAAACCAAGCGAAAACTAATGGGCTTGGAACACTTATGATTTGGTGAGAGGAGTAGTTCCAACTACAATCATGTTGAGAAAGTGTGGCACAAGGTGGTTTAACTCAAAAGATAGCGTAGGGAATTGAAATAAGCCATTTTACATCGAAAAGGGAGAAAAAGTGAAAGGTATTCAAAAGAGCAATGCATTCCTAACTGTGTAAAGAACTTTTGAATCCAATATTAGCGAGATCCAATAAATAAATTTATAAGGTCAAGTGGGTTAAAGCGGACGATATTGCACCATTGCTCCAGTCCGTTACATAACATATATGTCATTACTAACCATAACACTCTTCCACATGCATAGGATAAGGTGTACACACTAAACACTATGGTTAACCATGTTGTGCCTCCACCTGTTCTTGCACCTCCATTTCCACCACCACTTGAACCTAATGTAAACCGTGATACACTAAGGATTATGTTGTAAGAATTTTATGGGCCTGACCTTAGATAGATAAGCCGCTTTGAATTTCTAAAATGTTATTAAAATTTTAAGAATATGAATTGATGAGTCAAAATTATATCTATTATTCCATGCTTTTAGATTTTTTTTTATTCTTATTATTTTGACCAATTGAGGCTGAGTATTTTAAATTTTTATGATTTAGGTTGAAGTTGAAGAAATTGGTGAAAGATAAGAAATTTTAAACTGAATTTCAGAATTCTAACACTAAACATGCTTCACTATTTTAATTATTCCGGAAGCTACAGAAAAGATTTTTGAGTGATCCCACTACTTGCATAGAAAATAGACATCCAAAGGTTTCTAACGGTGTAATATTTGTTCAATTTGGACAAGTAGTGAAGGATATGAAGGGATTTGCATTTGCTGCACTAAAGCTATTGCTGAAAAACTGGCTAAATTGTTGAGATTTATACATGTGATATCTGAATTTCTAAGTAAGCCTGGACCTGGTATGAGTGCATGAGACATTATTGAAGGAAGATAAGGTGTGCAAAAATTAATTAGAGCCTTCTAAGTCAGTGATCGTCTTCGCTGACTAGCTTATAAGTTTTAAATATAGGTTAACTTATTTGTTTATAATAATTTTTAACTTTATAAGCTAAAAAAATAAGTTGAGGACCCAACTTTTGATTTTGTGCTTATAAATCAAATATTTATAAACTAATTTGATCAAATATTTTACTTTATTATCCTTATTTAATTTCTGAAATTTCATGTTAAATCTTATTTAACATCTTTTTAATTATTTTAATAATAAAATATACTTATAAGCCATTTTTTTTATCAAATTATTAACTATTTATCAATTATTTATAAGTACTTTAATCAAACACGTAATTACTTAAAATTTTAATGCAAATAAGTTAAGTCAAACACTCTCCAAATAAAGCAAGCAAATCATAGGAAAACCCAAAAGACAATTAGGTTTCTCCCATAAACGTGTGGCAGCCTCCTACATGAATAGCTCAAAACCCAAACAAAAGAGAGTGGAGAAGAGAAATTAGAAAATATATGAGGTTATTTAATTACATTATATGAGATTATTTTATAAATTTAAAATATTTTTTAATTATAAGTATTTTTATAAATTTATGAATTTAATTTTAATTTTTATCTAATTCAGAAATTTTATTCATAGATTGATATATGTAGAGTATCATCAGCAAATGAATGATCTAATACTTGAATGAAGTGCTTATATGCATAATTTTTAAAAAATACAATGATCAAATTGAGTATTTACCTATATATATTAAATTAGGATTTTAAATTTTAATAATAATTTTTAAAAAATAATTCATTATATAATTTAATAAATTTTTAAAATATATAAATAAAATAAAAACATATAACTGAAGTTTAAAAAAAAATATAAGACTACACAAATCGAAATTATTATCTTATTTAATTGGGGGTAAATGAGTTAGGAAGTTTTAAACTTTTAAAAAGTATAAAAGGTTAATTAAAAATAACTATCTATTTCTTACAAGATAAAAAATCATTTTTTCTCTGTTTTTTTATTAAATAAATTATTTATCCTAAATTAAATAATTTACTTATTAAGAAATAAAATTTTCGTTCATTTAACTAAGGTTGGAGACCTGGGTGCCGTGGCCCCAATTCTTAAAACTCACATTTTCCCTAAGTATCTTACAAGGCTTGTATATGTACATATATAAGCTGTCAGGCCGACAAAGACGCGTGTCAAACGCCAACTCGTCAAATTTAGCAATATAAGCCGTTTAATGTCCAGCTTTCACTCCAGAAATAGCTATAATCGCATCAAGCTGATGTCTATCTTTATCTTCGTCTTAAAATTAAATTGCATAAATTTTAATTATAAAAATATTAAAATAATAAAATTATTTTTTTAAATTATTTTTCTTAATAAAATTTAAAATAATATTTTTATTTAAAAAATAATTTAGACCCTCCAAATTCAATATCAATCATAAACTGAGACCATCACGCACAGTGAATATTAATCAGATTACAAATGACCAAACTTTAAAGTGTTCTTTAGCTTTTTGGTTTGCTGTCTGACGAGAAGCAACACCGTTGCTTTACCGTGAATATGCCTGCACTGAATCTTAACAGATAAATTTTGATAATTGTTCTTAAATTTATTTAATTTAATATTATAGTTCTTCAATTAAAAAAATATAAAATAAAATTTCATCAATTTTTAAACTTTATACAGTAAAATACATTTAATCTTCAATTATTAATTTTTTAGTTAAACGCTGATCTGGATAGTTCTAGCATAGAGTTTAGTTTGTATTTCTCTTTTCTCTCTCAAGTCATGTGTAAATTGAATCATTCTTCTCTCTATAGAGAAAATAATTTTTTATGTGTAGAAAGAATAATTTTACACTTTGCATAAGAGAGGAAAGAGAAATATTGACTAAGCACAATACATGAGTTATTCACGTTATTTTTTAACTGAAAAATTAATAATTAAGAGTCAGAGGGATTTTATTGTGTAAAATTTGAAAGTTTAGAGGGTTTTATGTTACATTTAAAAGTTGAAGGATTGTAATGTTACAATTATATAAGTTCAGAAATAGTTATTGAAATTTATCCAATCTTAACTGATTTTAAATCAATCATGATACTTCTATCTCTCACAATCAATTTGGTTTCATGCCCGGTCGTTCAACTATGGAAGCGATCTTTCTCATTAGAAGCTTGATGGAGAAATATAGAGATGTGAAGAAAGATCTACACATGGTTTTTATTGATTTGGAGAAGGCTTATGATAGTGTTCCAAGAGAGGTCTTATGGAATGTGTTAGAACAAAAGAGGGTATCTATTAGGTACATACAAGTATTGAAAGATATGTATGAAGGAGCAACTACTATTGTGCGCACAGTGGGAGGGGTCACAAGAGATTTTTCGATCTCAATTGGATTAGCCATAAGCCCTTACCTTTTTACATTAGTTTTAGATGAACTGACGAAACATATACAAGAGAGTATTCCTTGGTACATGATGTTTGCGGATGATATTGTTCTGATAGATGAGACACGAGGAGTCAATAGAAGGCTAGAACTTTGGAGAAGTACTCTAGAGTCAAAGGGTTTTAAGTTAAGTAGAACGAAGACAGAATACATGCATTGCAAGTTCAGTAAAGGCCAAACTGGTGATAGGGAATGAGTTAGTTTGAATGGAGTGATACTGCTCCAAAGTAATCACTTTAAATATCTAGGCTCAGTCCTTCAAGTAGATGGGGGATGTGAGGAGGATGTTAGTCATAGGATTAAAGCCGGATGGTTAAAGTGGAGACGTGCCACGGGAGTTTTATTTGATCGTAAGATTCCCAATAAATTGAAAGGAAAATTTTATCGTACAGCCATACGACCGGCTATGTTATATGGTAATGAGTGTTGGGCACTGAAAGAGTCGTATGCATCTAAGATAAGAGTTGCAGAAATGAGAATGTTAAGGTGGATGAGTGGCCATACTAGACTAGATAAAGTCCGTAATGAGAGAATTAGAGAAAAGGTAGGAGTGGTGCCAATTGAAGATAAGTTGAGAGAATGGAGATTGAGGTGGTTTGGTCATGTGAAGCGTAGACATACGGAGGCTCCAGTTAGACAAGTAGAGCACATTAGGTTAGAGGATAGAAAGAAAAAAAGGGGTAGACCTAAATTGACTTGGAGGAGAGTAGTACAACATGACCTAGAAGAATTACATATTTCTGAGGATTTAACCCAAAATCGTTCAGAGTGGAGAAAGCGAATCCATATAGTCGACCCCAAATTTTTGGGATAAAGGTTTAGTTGAGTTGAGTTTTAACTGATTCTAAATCTTAATAAAGTTGCTTAAAACTAAGAGTATGAACTTTTTATAAAAATAAATGTAATAATTTCTACCTTAAATATTTATATTAAAATGTATATAGTTATTATTTTAATTATACATATTGATACTATTTGCTTTATCCAAGTCAAACGATCAATACTTAGAACAAAATGTATAGTGTAGTAGTCAAAGTGTTAAAGCCTTAATAAGAAAATCAAAATCGAGCAGTCTCAAGCTGAATAAAGATAATTAAGTCTAGACCAAGACCAAATAACAGTAAGTTGAATGAAGGTACAATGAAATCGCTCACTCAATAAGCCAAGCAAAACCTACACCAAGCAATTGCAATGATTATCATAGATCAAGTTGAATTTTATAAGACAATCTCAGGATGTCAATTCAAAATTATCTTTGTAATTGAGGCAATAATTATTTTTTTTCAAGACTATAAATATTAGAAATAACCAAGGATGAGGCAGCATACATACTGTTCAAATCAATACTAAATTATTTTCTTCTCAAATTATTATTTTATAACTAGAGTGCCAAATTAGCTGATCAGAAAGTTATAAATCTCACATTTTCTTTATTTTATAGGCTTAGGTGGCTATAACATTGGTCTCTTAAAACTTATGGCAACATTAATATTTAATTAAATTTATACACATTTTTAAATTATACTTATTTAATATAAAATCATTTCATGTAAAATAAATTTACAATTATTAAATTTAATATTTGTATTAAAAACTTATATAAAATTAATTAAAATTTACAAAATTAGTATACAACTAATTATATTTTTATAATTATTATTAAAAACTATATTTTTATATTAATCAAATTTAAAATAGCTGCATTTAAATTTTTAATTTAAAAATATTAGCTGGCTCTTTAAAAAAATGGCAAGATATTTTTAAGGGTATTGAAGTAATTTCGAGTGCAACCTGTCGACGACATTCGGAAAGCTACAAAAGGGATTGGAAAATCAGTGAGTCACAGCTTTCGCTTTCGTCTAATTTCGAAGGCTCTGGAATGCCAAAGCCCCAATCCTTCTAAAACCTCTACCTAAACTCTGATTGTGATCTCTTCCTCTCCATCACTCTCACTATCGCTTCACGACCCAAAGCAAACAAACCAAAATAAAGACGGAGTGCTAGATTTTGACCGGAGCTCCGGCGATCACGTCGCATGCCTTGTCGTTTAACACTTACATTCCGGATCGGCAACGTTGTCATTGTCTCTCCAGATTGAAAGTTCGTTATTCTGAAAGAAAAAAAATTCCTTATTAATTTCTTAATCTGTTTTGATTCTCTCCCTGTCTGTGTTTTTGCTCTTATTTGTGCACTTTATGGTAATGTATCGAGCTAATGCTGTAATTTTTTTTAATAATTTTTGGTTGCTATATGATTTAGGTAGGTTAACTTGTGTGTCGTCTTTGGAAAGCACGGTATAGGAGAAGGAAAGTGTGATTTGAAACCCTTTTTTTTTTTTTGCGTGGTTTCTGAGTAAACCAAAATTTGGATAAGTTTTGGTAGAAATGTTTGAGGTTTTGAATTACCATTCGGTTATCTTACTTTCATGTAATTAGATATGGAAAACATGTGGCTCAATAGGACGAGTTGTCGAATTGGAAGAAAAGAGGAATAGTAGGTGGTTAATCAAGAGTTTGTTCGAGCGCAATTTGGTTTGCCATATGTTTACTTGATTTGTATAATCCATTGATTTCATTTCGTTTAAAATCTTGGTGTGGAGTGATGCATGTTCTTGCTTCTTGTGTGAAGTTGGTGTTGGTGTTGGTGTTGTTTCTATTTTTGACAAAATGTTTCGAATGTCATGCATCGTTCGCAAATATTACGTGTGTGCAGCTGTCTTTATTGGATAAACTTGTTCTGTCGGCATTTAATGGAATCAGCTGTGTGCATTTGTCGTTTTCTTTCTTTTTCTAGATAGTTTATCTTTATTATTCCAAAGAATACAGTTATGGTGCAAACTTATAGTTTTTGCTGATATTTTGAGAAAATTATAAGTGTTCGGTCTGTGAAAGAAGCCTTTTTGTAGATCCAATTTTTTCCTGCAAATCATATTTTAGTTTTTTTACTTTGTCTCTGTTAAATTTGATAACTTGTGTTTAAGTAAATTTGATTGTATAGTTAATCGAGTCTTGATTAACGGGGAGAAATTGCTAATGAAATGGATTCTTGAATCTGGTTCTGTAATATCTGATATTATTATGAAAGATATTTTTGGGGAAAAGAAAACACATTTTTTTAGAAGAAACGAAACTAAGAAAACACATCGTTTTGGTGATTACAGGGTTTCATTGTGTTGGACTTCAACTTCATTTCTGGCATGCTGCATTTTTCATTTCTGGCATGCTGCATTTTCTCCATGTATTCAGGGTAAGTTGTAGGTAATTTAAAAATGAAGCATCTAAAAACAAATATGGCAATGAAACTGATCACGTGGAGAGTTCTAGATAGAACTTCACACTTGATGGTAGTTTTCATTTGCTACCATGCTATTATGCTTATTGATTACGGATGCAATTTATTGAAAACATGGGCCCTTCATGGAGTTAGGAATTTAACTCGTAGTGATGCCTCAAGCAGATAAATTCTTATTTTACTTTCTTTAAGGTATTGTAGTCTCTATGGGCTATGGGCAGTTGCTTTGATCATGTGATCAGGGTAACTGAACTCTTTCCAAATTCAATAAAGAAGAAAGCTGAGTTGGATAAGTTGTGGAAATTTCTCTTTTCTTGCTTGTCCTTGAAATCTGGCTGACTAAACAAAGAGCAGCTATCAAAGATCTACTCGGATGGTCATGGCTGCAAGCGGTCCTTAGGTCAGGTTGGCTTTGTTTATAGAATACCGAGTGAGATCCACAAGAAGTTTATGGGAACACAGTTAGGAGAGTGAGGCCAGACTCTTTTCTCTAATTCTTCTTAGTCATTGCTAGGAGAGGCGCTGTTTAGGGATTCTCATTCGAGAATGAATGCTTTTTTTTTTTTCTTTTTTTTCTTTTTTTTTTTTCCGATTATACATATCATCATATGAGATTTGGGTATTCAGGATCCTCAAGGTTGGAGAGTGCCTGTGTAGAATTAGGAGCTCTTTTTCCATGGTAGTATTCTGTATGCGTATGCGATTCTAACCAGTTTTGGAACGTTAAAGCCAGGAATACATGTTTATTTCTCATATTTGTGAACAATGAGTTGTTCTGCAATAAGGCAAGGGAATTGAATATGTCGGACGTAAAACGTTGATGTACCTTCTCTTGTAATGGCATTCCTCCAGAGTATGAACCTGGCCTTTGTTCTCTTTTCCTTCATCAGTAACTCCACTCACATTCTCTATATCTATGTCATTTTCTTTTAAATGTTAATTGAAATTATGTCCATGGGCCATCAAACCATTTGAGTGGAAAGCAGGTAGTAGCCATTAATGCTTAGATCTATATCCTTTTTCCAACTCCAATTCTTGGAAAACACATCTTCCTTGGTAGAGACGGAGATGTGCTTACTGATTTAGGGATGTTGGTAGTTGAAGAAGAGCAAGATCCCTTTCTGGTTTGGGCTGTAGTGTCATGAACCTGCTAGTTGTATCAAAATTCCTCTGATTTTAGATAACAATAGAACCATCTGAGATTCAATTAAGCTTTATTTTACACAAGTGAGGCCGCTTTTGTTCTGATGATACTGAATTTTTTTGGGTAAGTTCAGTGTAGAAAGAGATGATTCTCATATATTTCAATTAATCTGTACATGGGTATTTATATACAATTGATTCCTATAATTGTGTTATACTAATTAGGAAGAAATCCTAAATAAGAAATCCTAAATAGGAATACAGAATACAGAATATACACAGAAATAATATAATGATTGACTTTCCATAACACTCCCCCTCAAGTTGGAGCATAGATGTTAATCATGCCCAACTTGTTACAAATGTAGTCAATCCTAGCTCCATTCAGAGCTTTTGTGAAAATATCTCCTAACTGCTCTCCAGTTTTGATATGTCCTGTTGAGATGATCTGTTGTTGAATCTTTTCACGAACAAAGTGACAATCAATCTCAATATGTTTGGTTCGCTCATGAAATACCGGATTAGAAGCAATATGGAGAGCAGCTTGATTATCACACCACAATCCACAATTTCGCAGGCAGGGGGGTCTTAAAACATGTCTCATCTAGTAATTGAAATATCCACATTACCTCACATACTGATTGTGCCATGGCTCTGTATTCGGATTCAGCACTAGATCGAGAAACTACACTCTGCTTCTTGCTTTTCCAAGACACCAAATTTCCTCAAAAAAAAACGCAATATCCAGTAGTTGACCTCCTATCAACCTTAGATCCAGCCCAGTCGGCATCTGAAAAACATTCAACATTCAAATGCCCATGATTACCATATAACAAACCTCTTCCTGGAGCTCCCTTCAGATAGCACAAGATTTGTCCCAAGGCTTCCCAATGAGCAACTGATAAGGGTGAAAAGGGCCCAAGGCCTTTTAAGGTATATTCTAGAAGAGCTAAAGGGCAGGGCAAAGGGAGTGGAATCTCTCTGTTAGCTGCACATGCGGAATTATCTGATGGAAAGAACAAAAGAGAGAAGGACACATGGCTAGAGGTGGTTATAACGGAAGAATTAGTTCCAGAATTTAAGGGGGGTAGCAGGGGAAATGAGGTATCGCAGCTCTTGAGAAAAAGAGGGCAGGGTGTTGTTTCCTCTACACGGGATTCTTATCCTGGGGGCTGGATGCCAGTCATTTATCGTCTCTTTATTTTCTTTTGATTATCGTCGACTGAAGAAGTGTCATAGGAGCTGTTATGTCATACTGATTGTATTCCTTGTTCTGTAAAAAGTTTGTGAATCAATACAATCAAATCTATCTTATTTCTTTTCATTTCCATTCCTAGCTTGTTTTCTTACTCTCTACTCTATCAATTTGGTCCGACCTGCCGGATTCACATGACCAAAACAAGGATGGAGGGAAGAATGGATAAGGTAGAGGGGAGTATTGCTGATTTGGAAGAAGCCATCACAACTATTCGGTTGAATCAAGATCGATCGATGGACCAAGAACAACGGTTCAGTAGATTGGAAAATATGATTGCGGCATTAGCAAGAGGTAAAAGTAAATCTGAAATGGAGGGTACATCTACTCCATCTTCTCCACCGCATCATCAAGGGGATACCCTAGTCACCAAGTCTAACGCTAGAGCATTACTTTTGGAGGATGTGTCTACTATTACAAAGAAGGTCGAAATGCCAAGCTTTGATGGGGCTGACCCAGAGGATGGGTGGCAAGAACGAGCAAGATTTTGAAATCCATGGTATTCAAAATGAACTCAAAGTGTCACTTGCTCTCGTGAGTATGGAAGGGGCACCTTTGCATTGGCTTCGATGGTTGAGGCAGCGTAATCCACATTTAACATGGGAACAACTTCGAGAAGAGCTTATGCAACGGTATAGTGACGAGATGTCCGACAATCCATATGAGCACTTGGTCGCACTAAAACAACTCGGGACTGTAGCAGATTATGTTGATGAATTTGTAGCAAGGGCTTCTCGGGTTCCAGATATCTCAGATAGACAATGTTTGGGATTCTTTTTGAATGGCTTGAGAGAAGACATACGGTTGCGTCTGCGTTCTCATGAAACCACGGATTTGTATAGAACAATGAAACTGGCTCGCGAAATTGAGAGACAGCGGTGGCACTCTTCCAAGGATAAGGTAGCACGAAATTTCTCCGATGGGATGAAGATGAAGATGAAGTATCCCTCACATGGGTTAGGACCGAAAGCCCGAATTTCTCAGGACCAACGTCCATATTTTGGCCCAAGTTCTGATCAAAAGCGAGATGGGCCCTTAACTAAACCACCTGATAAAAAACCCATAGCTCTTCCAGCTCCTCCAGCAAAATCTTCGACAACTCAACTAAAACAGAGAGGTACCAGGCAGTATTCACATCAGGAGTATCAAGAACTTAGGGCAAAAGGGTTATGTTTCAAATGTAAACAACCCTATTCTCCATTGCATGAGTGTCCTAGCAAATCATTGAGGGCCTTAATTGGAGGGGAAGATGAATATTTGACTGAGGAAGGGGAACTTGTAGAGATGGAAGAAATTAGAGGTTCGAGAATGGTTACGGAACTGGATGAAGCCCATTTCTCCCGATTGGAGTTGCCCTTATTCTCAGTAGGAGGGATTCAGCGACCAAGAACCATGAAATTTCAAGGGTGGATCGCTAATCAACCCGTGGTCGTGTTAGTGGACAGCGGTGCGAGCCATAATTTCATTTCTAATCAATTAGTGCAGCGCCTACAATTGCCTGTTTCTGCCACACCCTCTTTTAATGTCAAGTTAGGTGATGGGTGCAAGGTTTCCTCAACTGGATTATGTAAGCAACTAGAGCTCCAATTACTTGATTATACTGTTAATACTGACTGTTATGTGTTTCCTTTGGGGGGTGTTGATTTTATTTTGGGAGTAGCATGGCTGGAAACTTTGGGCGAGATACATGCTAATTGGCGACAGATGACCTTGAAATTCCAAATGGGCAACCGCACTGTAATTTTACAGGGAGATCCATCTTTGAGTCGTACTCCAGTTTCTTTACGTGCACTAAGGAAAACTGTTGATGTAGAATTTTCTGCTATTTTGTGGCTCGTGGAATCTGATGGGGGCAATAATGAAGTAACAAATCACTTGGACTCTGGTCAACAGGAGGCTATGCAAACCATGCTTCACCAATTTGCTGATGTCTTTGCTGAAATCAAATCCTTGCCACCTCAAAGGCAAGCTGACCACCAAATTCGTCTTCTACCCGCAACAGGACTTGTGTCCGTACGCCCTTACAGGTATGGGCATATTCAGAAAGATGAAATTGAGAGACTAGTATCTGAAATGCTTTCGGCTGGAATTATTCGTCCTAGTAGCAGTCCCTTCTCCAGCCCAGTATTATTAGTTAAGAAAAAAGATGGGAGTTGGCGTTTCTGCGTTGACTATCGCCAATTGAACAAGGCTACTGTGCCAAACAAATATCCAATTCCGGTGATTCAAGAGCTCTTGGATGAATTACATGGAGCTCAATATTTTTCAAAGCTTGATTTAAAATCCGGATATCATCAGATTCGGGTGGCAGCTCCTGATGTTCACAAGACAGCGTTTCGGACGCATTCGGGGCACTACGAGTTTCTTGTAATGCCATTTGGACTGATGAACGCTCCAGCGACTTTTCAAGCTGTGATGAATGATATCTTCCGTCCATATTTACGGAAATTTATACTTGTGTTCTTCGATGATATACTTATTTACAGTCGTGATTGGGATTCTCACATGCAACATTTACATAAGGTTCTAGAGCTTTTGCGGCAACATCAATTACATGTGAATCAAAAGAAATGTTCTTTTGGAAAAACTTCAGTCGAATACCTTGGTCATATAATTTCTATTAAGGGAGTGGAGATGGATCCTGCCAAGGTTTCCAGTATAATTAGATGGCCTATTCCGAAGTCAGTGAGGGCAGTACGTGGATTTTTGGGGTTAACAGGATATTATAGGAGGTTCATCTTGAATTATGGGCACCTTGCACGCCCTCTTACAGCCCTGCTTAAAAAAGAGGCTCAAGTTTCGTTTCAATGGAATGCTGAAGCACAACACTCCTTTGATGCACTTAAAAAGGCAATCGTATCCTCACCTGTTCTAACCATGCCTAATTTTTCTTTGCCTTTTGTGGTAGAGTGTGATGCCTCAGGAAGTGGTGTTGGAGCTGTTTTAATGCAACAGAATCGACCAATTGCCTATTTCAGCAAGGCAATATCCAATAAGTCTACTGCTCAATCAGCTTATGAGAGGGAATTAATGGCACTAGTTTTAGCAATACAACACTGGCGACCTTATCTCATTGGTCGAAAATTTACAGTGAGGACAGATCAACGGAGTCTGAAGCACTTTTTATTGCAGCAAGCTAGCACCCCAGCACAGCAGTATTGGCTTTCAAAACTGATGGGATATAGCTTTATGATTGAATATAAAACTGGCATCTCTAATAAGGCAGCCGATGCCCTGTCTCGTAGGGATGAAGAAGTAGAATTGCAGGCAATCTCAGTGCCTCAATGGGTTGATTGGGAGGAGATTGCGCAAGAAGTGAAGAAAGATAAACAATTGAGCAAAATTATAGCAGAATTGTCAGCTGGATCAAAGGTGCAACCTGGATATTCACTTATTCATGACAGGTTGTACTTTAAAGGCAGATTAGTTTTACCAGCTCAATCTGATTGGATATCAAAACTTATTGCCGAGTTTCATGACACACCGCAAGGAGGGCATTCTGGGGCATTCCGCACTTATAGAAGGATGGCATCTAATTTTTATTGGAGGGGAATGATGAAAGCAATACAGACTTATGTAGCCTCTTGTCTAATTTGTCAGACGCATAAATACGACACTCAAGCTCCTGCAGGTTTATTACAGCCTCTTCCAATTCCGAAAATAGTATGGGAAGATGTCTCCATTGACTTTGTAACAGGTCTCCCTCGATCAAATGGGGTAGATCAGATACTTGTAGTAGTGGATCGTCTCTCCAAATTTGGGCATTTTATTCCTCTGCGCCACCCTTTTACAGCAAAATCAGTGGCTGAAATCTTTACTAGAGAAGTGGTGAGGTTACATGGCATACCAAGGACTATTGTAAGTGATAGAGACCCTGTCTTCCTTTGTAATTTCTGGGGTGAATTATTTAGATTGCAAGGCACTCAGTTGAAGTTTAGTTAAGCGTATCATCCTCAAACGGATGGCCAAACGGAGGTGTTAAATCGATGCTTAGAGTGTTATCTTCGATGTTTCTCCTCAGAGCAGCCAAAGGGATGGTCGAAATGGTTATGTTGGGCTGAGTACTGGTATAATACTAGTTTCCATATTTCTGCAGAAAACCCCTTTGAAATAGTATATGGTAGGCAACCTCCACCCTTCAACATTATTTACCTGGAGAAACTAAGGTGGAGGCTGTTTCACAACACTTACAAGATCGGGATGAAATATTGAAACAGCTTCAGTTTAATCTTCATCGAGCTCAACAAAGGATGGTGAAACATGCAAATAAGCATAGAAGAGACCTGGAGTTTGCTGTTGGAGATCATGTTTTCCTTAAATTGAGGCCTCAACGACAACAATCTGTTGCCTCTCGAATCTGTCCTAAGTTATCTGCCCGTTATTATGGACCATTTGAGATAATTGGGAGGATTGGGGCTGTGGCTTATAAGCTAAAGCTACCTGTTACTTCAAAGGTTCATCCTGTATTCCATATTTCCCAACTTAAGCGGGTTGTTGGTAATCACCCGGTTCTCACTGATTTACCAAAGACACCGGAAGAACAAGGTGAGAGTATGGTGGAACCAGATCACATATGCCAACAACGACAGATTCACAGAAATAATCAATGGGTTTCACAAGTGTTGGTTCAATGGAAAGGGCAATCTGCAGAGCAAGCAACTTGGCTAGACGAAGCTGATTTTCGTGGGCAATTCCCTTACTTCAGCCTTGAGGACAAGGCTGCTTCTCAACAGGTAGGCAATGATAAGGGTGAAAAGGGCCCAAGGCCTTTTAAGGTATATTCTAGAAGAGCTAAAGGGCAGGGCAAAGGGAGTGGAATCTCTCTGTTAGCTGCACATGCGGAATTATCTGATGGAAAGAACAAAAGAGAGAAGGACACATGGCTAGAGGTGGTTATAACGGAAGAATTAGTTCCAGAATTTAAGGGGGGTAGCAGGGGAAATGAGGTATCGCTTGGCTACTGAGAAAAAGAGGGCAGGGTGTTGTTTCCTCTGCACGGGATTCTTATCCTGGGGGCTGGATGCCAGTCATTTATCGTCTCTTTATTTTCTTTTGATTATCGTCGACTGAAGAAGTGTCATAGGAGCTGTTATGTCATACTGATTGTATTCCTTGTTCTGTAAAAAGTTTGTGAATCAATACAATCAAATCTATTTTATTTCTTTTCATTTCCATTCCTAGCTTGTTTTCTTACTCTCTACTCTATCAGCAACAGTTGGGGAAGACATAAACTGACTTACCACACTAACGGCATTAGCAATGTCAGGACGAGTGACAGTAAGGTAGTTCAATTTTCCTACCAATCTCCTGTATCTCTCTGGATCTTCAAACAACTCACTATCCCCTGCTAACAGTTGTAAATTTGGAGTCATTGGTGCACTACAAGGCTTAGCACCTAATTTTCCTGTCTCTGTCAATAGATCAAGGACATATTTTCTTTGAGACAAGAAAATACCCTTCTTACTTCTCATAACTTCAATACCCAAAAAATACTTTAATAATCCCAAGTCTTTGGTCTGAAACTGGGTTTGGAGGAAGGTTTTAAGAGATGAAATATCTGCAGAGTCACTCCGGTGATGATAATGTCATCCACATAGACTACCGTGAGAATTAGACCACCTCGATTGCTTATAAAATACTGAGTGATCACACTTACTCTTTTGCATACCAAATTCCTGTACTGCTTCACTGAATCTCCCAAACCAGGCCCTAGGACTTTGTTTCAAGCCATAAAGAGACTTCCGAAGCCTACAAACTTTACCCAACTCCCCCTGAGCAACAAACCCAGGTGGTTGCTCCATATACACCTCCTCCTGAAGATCACCATGAAGGAAGGCATTCTTGATATCCAATTGGTGCAGGGGCCAATCATATGTAGCTGCTAAAGAGATAAACAAGCGAACAGAAGTAAGTTTAGCTACAGGAGAAAAAGTGTCAGAGTAATCAACCCCATATGTCTGAGCATATCCTTTTGCTACAAGGCGTGCTTTTAATCTAGCCACAGAACCATCAGGATTTACCTTTATCAGAATACCCATTTGCAACCAATAGCTTTCTTACCGGTGGGCAAAAGGCAATTCCCATGTACCATTAGCATCTAAAGCCTCCATTTCCTCTTTCATAGCAAAGAAGACACCGGGATGAGACAAAGGCCTCACCAACAAAGATTAGGGATGGGAATAGATTCTAAAGAAGTAACAAAACACCGAGAACAAGAAGACAATTGATTATAAGAAACAAAAGAAGAGATAGGGTAAGTATATGAACGTTTACCTTTACGAAGAGCAATGGGTAAGTCTAGATCAGAATCATGATCAGTATGAGGTATAGGATCTCCCAACGAAGTAGCTGGTGGAGGATCTGAGTCAGGAATCTCCAATCTCCTGGAATAAACATGAACAACGGGAGGCCGAGTAGGTCTAGAGACGGAAGAAATAGGCTGTGAGAGAGGACTAGACATTGGTTGGACAGTATATATTAAGATATTATCTTCCTCCCCCTGACTCTCATACACAGATGATTGAGAAAAAAATGGAGTGGACTCAAAAAAATGTGACATCTGCAGAAACAAGATAACGATTAAGAGTAGGAGAGAAACAACGGTACCCTTTTTGGATCTGGGAGTACCCATGGAAGACACATTTGAGAGACTTTGGATCCAATTTAGTAACCTGCGGACGAACATCACGTACAAAACAAGTACAACAAAAAATACGGGATTCAACGGGAAACAAAGATTTTGTAGGGAACAAAGCAGTATAAGGAATATCCCCATTAAGGATAGAAGAAGGCATACGATTGATCAAAAAACATGCCGTAGAAACTGCATCCGCCCAAAAGTGTTTAGGAACTTTTATCTGAAAAAGAAGAGCACGAGTTACATAATGCCGATTTTTTCTTTCGGCCACGCCATTTTGGGATGGGGTATCCACACAGGAAGACTGATGAAGAATGCCATTTTGTGTCATATAAGACTGAAATTGTGCTGAAAAATATTCTTTAGCATTGTCACTTCTTAATATGCGCACAGAAATATTAAATTGAGTTTTGATTTCATTACAAAAGGCACAAAAGATAGAAAACAACTCAGAACGATTCTTCATTAAATATAATCAGGTAACACGAGAGTAATCATCAACAAAAGTAACAAAATAACGAAATCCAATTTTAGAAGTAACAGAACAAGGACCCCAAACATCAGAATGAACTAACTCAAAAGGGGATGAAGCCCGTTTATTGACTCTAGACACAGAAGGCAAACGATGATGTTTTGCAAACTGACACGACTCACATTCTAGTACTGATAAAGACTGAAACTGAGGACACAACTTCTTCATGGTAGACAAAGAAGGATGACCCAATCTACAATGAGCTTCAAGAGGTGTTAAGGTACTGGAGCAAACAAGCGATCGCGGTACATGATTTTCCAGAATGTAGAGACCACCTGACTCACGTCCTCTACCAATAATCTGCTTCGTCGTAAGATCCTGAAACAAATACTGATCAGAAAAAAAGGAAATAGAACAATTTAAGGTACGAGTAAGTTTACTAACAGAAAGTAGATTAAAAGAGAAATTTGGTAGACACAAAACAGATGACAAAGAAATTGACGAAGTCGGATTCGCAGTTCCAGAACCCATGACACAAGAAGTAGAACCATCAGCTAAAGTAACAGTAGAGGAAGTGGGATTAGACTGAAAAGTAGATAGAAGACTAGAATTACCTGTCATGTGATCTGTTGCACCAGAATCAATAACCCATTTGGATGAGGAAGACACAAGGCAAGAAGTGGATTTAATCGACTCATGATCGCAGATGATTGGGGAACCGTAGGCTTTAGAGATGCTCGACATCGGGAAAATCGTGCAAAATCCTCTGCAGATACCAAAGCTTTTCTCGAGGAAGATATCAGAGAATCCTCTCACGCCATATTTGCCATCTGTGATCGCTGATTTTTCCTCTGAAGTTGCGGACAATTATATTTTGTATGGCCAGGCTCATGACAATAATAACAAATGACTCCTCTTGAGTCCTGATTAGAACTAGCCTCTCCATTACGCTGACATTACATTGCTGTAATTCCTCCTCTACTTCCTCTTCTATTACACTGTTGTCCATTTGGATTACGGCTAATAAGAGCACTACTAGCAGGCTGTGAAGATTGAGTACTCTCTGTACGAAGGACCCGTGTGAATGTTTCATGCAAAGAGGAAATCTCAGAACTGGAAAGAATCTGAGATTTAGCAGTCTCATACTCTGAAGGAAGGCCTGCAAGAAAACTCATAACAGCCAGTTGCTCCCGTTGGGCCTGCTGAACTTTCACATCAGAACTAAAAGGCAACAATATATTAAGTTCCTCATATACCTGTTTAAAATCCATAAAATAAGCCGTGATAGACTTGTTCTCTTTCTCAGCACAGTAGAATGCCTTACAAACATCATAAATACGGGAGATATTCCCTTTACCAGAATACAGAAATCTAAGTAATCCATCAATTCCTTAACAAATTCACAGTGATTAATTAAACTAATTACCTCACTGTGAATCGAGTTCCGAAGCTGCAAAAACAACCGAGCATCCTCCCTTAGCCAAGTTTGTTGTGTATCATCAGTAGGTGGATCTTTAGTAAGGTGATCATCCTTATCAATGCTACGCAAATAGACCCTAACAGTCTTACTCCACTCCAGATAATTCGAACCATTAAGTTTGTGTTCCGTGATCTTAGTCATCATCGGAATCACATCAGAAATAACATTCTTATTGTCTGCCATTTGTTGAGACAAAGAAAACTAACCGAAACGCTAATCCAAAGTGCTGACAGCAACAAAATAATCCAAAATCACAAATCAAGCAAATACCGAAATAGGATCTGAGAGCCAAACCTCAGAAGTCCTTTAATGGTGTACTGGATCAGGCAACAGCACACAGTGGTGGAATGAGGGGATTGAGGCGACGCTGGCAATGTTGATCGGAGTCGAAACGGCCGGTCGGCGGCCAAGGTCTCTCCTGAGCTGGGTGGTGAGAGCAAATAATCACCCTAGATAGATGACCTGCTCTGATACCATGTAGAAAGAGATGATTCTCATATATTTCAATTAATCTGTACATGGGTATTTATATACAATTGATTCCTATAATTGTGTTATACTAATTAGGAAGAAATCCTAAATAAGAAATCCTAAATAGGAATACAGAATACAGAATATACACAGAAATAATATAATGATTGACCTTCCATAACATTCAGTTTTCTGAGGAGACTTGGTCAGAGTTGCCATCTGAGGTAGGCCTGTCCTTGATGGACAAAGCAGATTTCTGCACGCTTCTCACACTCTTTCCTTCATGTTTTGTTACTTGTTAGAATGCATTTGATTGTGTGATGTATTGCTTTTACCAAAGGTTGGGGCCTCTAATGGTCATGTCCAGAATAATTGGACTTTGTTTCTGGGACTTCTTCAAGGAATCAAGTTATCAGGCAATGCAATTGTTACTAATCACAGCTGAAGGCTTTGGAGTTCCTCAGTGCTGCATTTAGTTATAATACGGGTTCTTATAGATCTACTTGTTTTATGATTCTTCTCTTGGAGTATTGCTGATTGGACTTTGGAGCTGTCCAGCCTTAATTGGATTATGTTTTTGCTGATTTCAATTGATCTGCAGCTGTATAGAAGAAAGCAACAATCTCATGGGATGTTTGCATGGCTTGAGCAGGTGACTATTTGAAGTTTAAGAATCTTTTTGCTAAGTATGTTCCTACATGCAGGTCATCTAGCTTTGTTGTCCACTCATAGAGAGTTGTTATTGTCGAGTTTGAAGACATTTTATTTGATGGAGGAAATCAAGAGTTTTGAGTCTCAGCAAATGATGTCAACTTTTCAACATGAAGCTAGCAGAGACAATGAAATGAAGCCAATGGATTCACACTTTCAGCAGGTGAATGATGAGGGCATAGTAACAGAACAGTCAAACAATATGAAGATTTTGGAAATGCTAGGTAAAGGTTGAATGAAATATGGATAAGGTCCTTGCCTGTTTGTCTTGCAAGTTTTACCCGTTCCTTTCACTACAATCTTGTTTTTATCAATATCTTTTCATTGCAGATGCTCTCATTATCACAGAAGGTGCCACATTAGAGCGCCTTGTTGTAATGAGATTTTTGATTGCCGTCACTGTCATAATGAGGCAAAGGCTAGTTATTAGTTTACCGTTGCTGTATTATGGAATAATTTATCAATTTGTTTGTGTTGCTTTCTATAATAACAAGGATCCAGCTTGGCTGTGATTGGCTTGTAACTCAAATGCTTTGTGGGAAAAGTAGCAACATCGGTAGAATTATTATTTTTTTTATTTTTTATAATTCTCTTTATTATTTGGACCTGACTCTTTCAGATTTTGATTTAAGAGTGGTTACAACTTGTGAGAGAGGAGAGTATTTGCAAGGAATATGGGCCCATACAAGCCAAATTTGATCAGGAATCATATAATTCCTTCCTCCCACTTCGTATATAAAATTTGGGGACGGGTGGGCAAATGAAAAGCAATATGAAATGATTTGAGAGGGAATAGAAATTAGTTATCATGGCAAATGAGAGAGTTTCTTTTTCCATAATTACCCTTTCGTTGCATTAAACTATTTCTTTTCTGTTCAATTTCAAATCAATTTTTCTTAAGCCCATATCAGTTTGCAATTGTTGGCACCTGAAGCAAAATTCTTTTACTTATGAGTCATTCAAGGACAGACAGTGGCATGCCTGCAAGAAATTCCTGCATCTAACTAGTTGAGAATCAAGTTCTATATATTTCACTTGTGATTAGGCATTTGTATAACACTTTCTCTGAGCTATTATCTTATTTGTTGTGGAATTTAACAGTATGATTCACTGGATTTCTATCTTTTGTTCTGGCATGCGACTCTAGGAGAGTTTTTTTTGGATACAATTAATTGCAACTCTCTTATCTGTTTAGATGCTACCTGATGTTAGCTCTGGTAACAAGCAATTCTCTATTTGTTGAATGTTTGTGTTGGTGAATTTTAATATCATCAGATAGAACTAAAATTTTTGTTTGGTACAGAATAATATCAATGTTAACCAGAACTTAGACATGACATTCCATGCCATGAAGTGAGACAGGTACTTATGAGTGTTCATTCTACTCACAGGTTATTCTTGTAAATTCATCATGATTGTATTGAATATAGTAACACTCCGATAACATTTTTCTTTTCCAGGTGATATGTTCACTTTGTGGCACCGAACAAGAGGTGAGTGCTTTTTGTATTCATAGTGTCATATTTAAGCAAATTCATGTCAGAAAATCATGGAAAATGAATACAAGGAAAAGCAATTGATGATCTTGTACTTCGTAAAAGTGGCTCCTAGGTGTATTATAGTTTATTTAATCTTGGCTAGCGTATTGTCATAAAATGAAAAAATTATTAGACTTTCCTAACATGGAAGATTGCCTTATGTAACTTATGTCACTTGGGTGCTGGTTTGCTGTTATGAATAGGTTCAACAATTTTGTATTAACTGTGGGGTTTGCATGGGAAGGTACTTCTGTGAGACTTGCAAGCTGTTTGATGATGATGTAAGTGGCTAATTCTATCTTTCTATTGGTTTGGTTTCAACATGATTTAAGAATATTGGTTTGGAAGTTTGCAGCATGAATTTGGTGCCAAATGTAGCATTGAGAATGTGTTATTATGCTATTAAAGGATTTTCTTACAGGGTTCTGCATCAAGGTGTAGTTCAAATTCATGATGTATTCTTCCCCCTTTTGGCAAATCTATTATGAAGCCCTTGAAATTTTGTAGTTTTTGCTGTTCAGGCCTCCAACTGATAGTGTATTCTACTAGATCCTTGGAACTATTTAATTTGGTGTTATTGAGTGTTAGTTTATTTACAAAAAAATATAATATTGGGTAATTACCAACATTTCTGAGTTTTTTGTCTTTTAAAGTGTAAATATCATGTTTGTGCCCTGAATATATGAATATTGTATTACCTGGTATTAGATCCTTCATCTTTCTTAATGAGCATATAGGCCTTTTTTTGTGTTAAACCATTACTTAATAGCTCCAAATTGGACTGTTTAAGGGGCCAAAGGGGTCAACAAAATGTAACTTCAGTTAAAGAGATCAAAACCATAAACTTCAAGGGTTCTTTAATGCATTTTTCCTTTTTATTTTGAACTATTGGGGTTGACATGCTAATTTAGTGTTGTGTGTTACCATGCAGACATCTAAGAAACAGTATTATTGTGATGGCTGTGGAATTTGCAAGTATGCTCATCTCTGTGCTGTTTAGCTTGTCTTTACGATAAATGGAGAAAGAACTGCTTTTCTTTTAGCAGCAGCTAAACTATATCGCTGCTTATCTTGCATTCCATGACAAGAACAATGAAGCCAATAGAACAAAGATGATTGCCATATCTTGGGCTCAGACTATAAACAAACCATCCTTTGAAATCTCCAAGCTTTTTCCATTTAATCAAACATTATTGATCCTGAGTGTATCATTTGGCAGAAGATTGATTAAATTATGTAACTCATTAAACATGATTAAGGTTTGCCTGTGGATAACAAAAAGAGACCTATCACTAGATGACCAGGGAACTTAGAGGAATTGTTTACCACTTAGTTTTTCCTACCTAATAAAAAACATTGTCCATTCACTTGCACCTTTTTTTTTTTCTTGAAAAGCAAGCGTTCTTGGTTATATATATCTGACAAGGATGTACTCCTTGGCAGAATCGAAGGGCGTGAGAATTTCTTCCATTGTTACAAGTGTGGTAAAGCTGCAGCTTACATGAATTTTGCAACTTTTTTCTTTTAAAATTTTTATCATTTGAATCCATATCATAAGGTGTGACGAAATTTTTACGCTGGTTGTTACCTACTGCAAGCCTCCTCTTTTATCTAGAACCGGCTAAGCGCAAATTATTTAGGCGGAGTTTTATGTGATCGCAAGATTTTCAATAAGTTGAAAGAAAAATTTTATCGTACAACCATATGGCCGGCTATGTTATATGGTAGTGAATGTTGGGCACTGAAGAAGTCGTATGCGTCTAAGATAAGAGTTGCAGAGATGAGAATGTTAAGGTGAATGAGTGGTCATACTAGACTAGATAAAGTCCGTAATGAGAGTATTAGAGAAAAGGTAGGAGTGGTGCCAATTGAGGATAAGTTGAGAGAAGGGAGATTGAGATGATTTGGTCATGTGAAGTGTAGACATACAGAGGCTCCAGTTAGACAAGTAGAGGGATAGAAAGAAAAAAAGAGGTAGATCTAAATTGACTTGGAGGAGAGTAGTACAACATGACCTAGAAGCATTACACATTTCTGAGGATTTAACCCAAAATCGTTTAGAGTGGAGAAAACGAATCCATATAGCCGACCACAAATTTTTGGGATAAAGACTTAGTTTAGTTGAGTTGAGTTTATCTTTTTAAATTTTTCTTTAACTCAAGCTGTTATGGGATGATTAATATGCTGAGTTTTTCTGCTTTCTTTGTATGCTATGAAGGCTGCTGCTACTCAATTCTTCTGAAGGGCAGCCATCCATGTGTAGAGGGGGCAATGCACCATGACTGACCAGTTTGTTTTGAGGTAGATTATAACCCTGTTGGCCCTTTTCTTGGTTATTCCTCATGTATGCTGATAGATCAGTGCACTTGGACAATGGCTAGCGGCTAATCTGCAGTTAACAATTCAAATGATTGCCTGCAGTTTTTATTTGAGTCAAGATGTGAGGTGACTGTATTGCAATGTGGACACACAATTCACAAGAAATGCTTGAAGGAGATGAGAAAACACTACCAATGAGTGCCTGTGCAGCTATTTCAGTTTCTGTTCTGTATAGTCATTTACTCTTTTCCAAACATTTTGGTGCAGATTGTTGATTAAAGTGATATATTTTATTGTAACAGATATGCTTGCCCTCTCTGCTCCAAGTCAGTCTGTGATATGTCCAAGGTATAGGAGAAATTTGATATGGAAATTGCAGCGACGCCAACGCCAGAACCTTACCAGAATGAAATGGTTTGTTCTCTCTGCCCAAACACTCCCCAGCTACTTTTATGATCTCTATCTCTACAATTTGAAGCTATTCTTTACAAAGCAGTATGATGCTTGCTGTCTGCAAAAATACCGATGGGTGTTCTGTTTAAAACAGGTTTGGATCCTTTGCAATGATTGTGGAAAGACTACTCGAGTGCAATATCACATTTAGCTCATAAATGCTTGAATTGCAAGTCGTACAATACTCGTCAAACGAGAGGCTGAAGTGACATACAATGAAACTTGGGACAGTGATTCTGCTACTTGTAGTCCCGTATTTTTGTTCTTTCGGTCTTTTGTTTTCTTGGTACTTGTCGTAAAGTGAATCTTCTAGGGCCAAATGATAGTCAAGATGTTGATTTTTTTTTTTTTTTTTAAGTGGTTCTTGTGTTTCGGTTGTAAAAGTTGGAAGGGTGTAGGGATGATAACAAGCAGGATATTCGTAAAATTTAAAGTATCTGAACCTGAACCCTCGTAATATTTGAGATTCATGAACTCTTCTTGAATACGAATAAAAAATATCTTTTAATATTTGAATTTATCTCGAATCTGATTAATAATATCTGCATACTGCATAAATCTGATTGACCTCGTTAACTTTATTATATATTTTTCCTGGATGGATAGCTTGAGCTTGAAAATTAACATTCTAAACTCAGTATTTAACAAACAATAAACGTAATACTAAATATTAAGCGGTAAAATTTAATACATAATTCAAACAAAATAAATATATGAAATATGATAAAATTATCTTATAATATGTCAAAATCATATCAAACTAAATTCCTCTCAAAACAAAAATAAATTAAAACACATTGCGAAAACAAGTTCAAAAATACAAGGCTTTTAAAATAACTCATAAATCTCATAAAAGCACAATCATAGAATTCCAAAAGTTTAAGGCGTGATGAAAATTTTTCAATACCTCTAAAAATAATCATAAAAAAAATAGAATATTACACTTTTTAAAATAATATATGTTATGTACAATAATTTAAGAAAAAAACATACTCACATTGATATTGAAATTGTAAAATGCATGATTCAATCTACATCTTCAACATTACATAAACAATTTACTTTCTCAGTTGAACAAGCAGTTAAAACATGAAAAGAAAGAAAATAAAATTTTTTAAGCATCAGTCACTTTTACATTTAAAGTGAAAAATATAAATATTAAAAAAATAAGTTGAATAAGCAGCTAAAACGTTAAAAGGAAGAAATTAAACTTTTTTAAGCATCAATTAGTTTTACATTTAAAGTGAAAAAACATAAATATTAAAAGAATTTATAGATATGATATTTACCTTCAATTTTTGTCCATAACCAATTTTGTTGGCACATTAATGCTTTTAAGGTATACTTTCAAAGCCTACTTCGATGAATACTAAATACTTTGCCACTAGGGCTAAAAGCAAACTCAGATGCAATTGTAGACATTGGTACAACTAAGAAATCTCTAGCAATCAACTGTAATGTGGGATATTTCATCACATTTGTCCTCCACCAATTAACAATATCGAATTCTTGCATCCAAGGCATAGCAGGCTCATCAAGATAATGATCTACTTCAGATTTCATATGAACATTGCTAGAGGAAGAGCTAAGAAAGGCAACTAGATTACTAATACTTGGTGTTATAGAAGCCTGAGTTTTTGTCACTTGAGTAGACAAAATTGAAGACATTCCGTGAGATTTTGACTTATTTGAGATTGATAATTAGTGAGCAAATTATAACTAGTTGTCTTAACTTGCTCAATCTCACCCATGCATTCTCACCATAAATCATGGAAAAATAAAACTCCACCACTTTCGTCTTATACTGAAGATCCAATATCACAGCAACAGCTAAAACAATATGAACCATATTCTAATATTTCTCGAACTTTCTCTAACATTGTATTGGACATGACCTTTATAATCTCATCATCAGAATTCATCCATTCTACCATGTTAATTCTCAATTCACAAATTTGAATAAAGAAACAATTGGCTATTAGATATTTTCTCCCATAAACAATTGAGTGATGGTATAAAAATTTTGCAATTTTTTTGCAACCTTGTTTGCAAATTCCCAATCAAGCTCAGTAGGTACATTAGTATAATGTTTTTTTCCTAATCCTCAATCTAGGAAAGACATCCTTATACTAAATTGTTGTTTGAAGCATCAAATATGTTGAGTTCCAATGAGTTTTACAATCTAAATTCAACTTTTTCCCATATGAAAGCTTCAATTGTTTGGCCACTTCTTCAAAATTTTCAATTCTTTGAGGATTGGCTGACCAAATGCTACACTATCCCTAATTCTTGCAAGTGAATGCTCAATAGTGGACAACCCATCTTTCATAATAAGATTTAAAATATGCGCACAACACCTCATATGTAATAAGGTCCCATCACATAAAAGATCACCATAAAATTTTTCAAGAACTATAGAGATCATACCATCATTTGTAGAGCAGTTATCTATTGTGATTGTAGACATCTTTATCTTTATATTCCATTTGGTATAAGCATCCATCAAATGTCTTGCAAGCTCCTTGGTATGAGGTGTTGGTGCATAAGCAAATCTACATATTCATAATGAAAAAAATATAAGAAAAATCAATATGTAAAAATATATAATCATTAAGCATTTAAGAAAGATAAGCAAATTATAGTAAAATACGATTTTGTAGCACCCAAGCATCATCAATATAATGTGCAGTGATGGACATATAACCTTTCTTTTGATTTGATGTCCACATGTCTGTGGTGATTGTTATTCGACTAAAGTTCTCCAACTGTTTGTATAGTTTCTCATAATTAATATCTTAGATATTCAAAATATCTTTCTATATATTATTATGAGAAACTATTTTGAAAAGTGGTTGAAGACTAGCGACAAATTTTTTAAATCCCAAATGTTCAACAATTAAGAGAGGTTGCTCATATAATATGATAGCAGATGCCAACTCTCTTCTTAAAAGCTCTTAATCAAATGTAAAATTCCTAAATTGTATCTTCCTATCATTTTTTCTATCTAAAGAAATATGTTTTTGTTTCTGTAAACATATGGATATCTCTTGATTGTTCTTCTTCCCACACTTTTCTATATGATTATGCAAAGACTAGGTGCCATTTTTGCTATTAGCCTTAAGGCTTGACTTGCAATGATGACAAATTGCAAAATCATCCCCATTGCGATTAAGCCTATCAAAATGATCCAAAGCAGAGGATGTCAACTTCCTTTCTTTCCTGATTGGCTAGTTGGAGGAAGGCTATGGATGGTATTTGTATTTGCAATAGCTAATTGGGTTTGGTTGGGATTGTTTGGTGCTACTAGATTATCAAGACTAGTATTATTAGATGATGGGATAGGGATACTCTCAGTTGGCTGAGAAACAGAGGGAGTATCTTTACAACTATCAGATGTCTGAGTAACAGATGCAACATCACTGCTAGCATAATAACTAATCTCAAAATACCCTAAATACAAATAATAAAAGCGAAACAACAATGTTAATAAATCATAATTATAAGATTGTCACAATATCGTGAAAACTATCAAATCTAATAACCCAAAACCCAATTGCACTATATCTTAGTACTAATTGCAATATATTTTATCCCTTAAAATCAACTAAGAATTCAAGAAACAAAAATTTAGTACAAATTGCAGTATATTTTAGTATCAATTACAATATTATTTATCACTTAAAATCAACTAAGAATTCAAGAAGCAAGAATTTAGTACCAATTGCAGTATATTTTATCATTTAAAATCAACTTCGAATTCAAGAAAAAAAAATTTAGTACCAATAATATTAATTTTCAAATTTACAAAGTGCCATAAATCTAAAAGCAGCAACATCAGTAAATCACAATATTTTAGAGAGAATATTATTTCCTAAATTTACAGAGTATCAGAAATATGATAGCAACAGCAAATCACAATATTCCAATATCACAATTTGCAGTATATTTTAGAAAGGATACTAATAATATTTTCCAGAGTACCAAAAATATAAAAGCAGCAGCAGTCAATGACAATATCACAATTTGCAATATATTTTAGATAGGATATTAATTCCTTAATTTACAGAGTACCATAAATCTAAAAGCAACAGCAGTAAATCATAATATTTTAGATAGGATATCATTTCCTAAATTTACAGAGTACCAATCATATGATAGCAGCAGCCAAATCACAATATCACAATTTATAGTATATTTTAGATAGGATACTAATAATATTTTACAAAGTACCAAAAATATAGAAGCTGCAACAGTAAATCACAATATTTTAGATAGGATATTGTTTCCTAAATTTACATAGTACCAGAAATATGATAGCAACAGTAAATCACAATATCAAAATATTACAATAAAATAGAAAGAGTACCAGAAATCTAAAAGCATAAGCAAATCATAATATCACAATGTTACAATTACAAAGTACCAGAAATCTAAAAACAGTAACAAATCACAATATCCCAAATTTACCATAAACTCACCTGTGAGGATTGAGCATTGAGCTTGAGGGCACTATGTGTATAAGTGAGAGGTTGACTGAGATAGAGGCAGTCGTAAATAGAGAGATTGAGCGAGAGGTTGAGAGACGTAAATAGAGAGATTGAGCGAGAGGTTGAGAGACAGCAAACTGAGACAAAGCCTACTGACACAAACAGAGACATTAAGCAAGAGGTTGAGCGACAGAGGTGACCAACGTAAAAAAAGAGATTGAGCGAGAACACACCAAGGCGGAGGGATTGTGGGTTTGGTGGTCATTGTAAGGTGAGAGGTGAGTGAGATTTGGGTTGTATAGAGAACTGTGGGTTTTAGAGGTTAGACTGTCTTTATCAGGCAACGGTAGAATAAAAGAGAATAAGAGATAATGTCATTTAGGTTAGGTTTACTTGTGAACTTGCTTGTAAAACGACTTAGTTTTAAGGTAATCAATAAAAAGCTTTCTATTAATTAATCATGATATTAAAAATTAGTAAAGATAATCAATTAATCTTGCTTAGCTCTTTAACTTTAAAATATAATAAGTTTTTAAATTATTTTTACATTAATATGGTTTAATTTATCATAATTATTTAAAATTGAATTTTAAATTATTTTTAATTAAATAAAAATTATTAACAAAGATTATATTATAATTTAACATATCGTTCATCAATTATAATTTAATATATCATTGCATAGGTTTAGATAGTTATGAGAAAGTAATGATATATTGAGAGAGAGAGATTATGACAAAGAGAGAGAGAGAGTAATTAATAAATTAATAACACATGCAATGAAACATATATATAATGATAGGAGAGGAGAGAGAGGATACATACATGAAGTAATGATAAATATAGAGATAAAGAGATTGATAGTATTACTAATATAAGAGAGGGAGAGAAAGAGTAATAATACATGCAATAAAATAAATATATAACTGGGAGGAGAGACAGAAGATACAAATAGAAAGTAATGATATATTAAGATGAAGAGATTGATAGTATTAGCAATATGAGAGAGAGAGAGAGAGAGAGAGAGAGAGAGAGAGAGAGAGAGAGAGAGAGAGAGAGAGAGTAACAATAAATTTATAAAGAAAGACTATTAAGTATATGATTAATTATAAATATATAGATAGTAATAAGAGAGAGATAAGCAAGAGATTTCATAAAATATTAGTTTAAAATATTTAGAAAACTTTTAAAAATTGTATTCAGTTAATTAATTTATCAATGTTTAAATTATATAATATAAAATATTATTAGTATGTAAAAATACATAACTCTTTTTTTATTTAACACTGATAATATAAAATTTGATGTTTAAAAAATATATATACAATATAATTTTTATATAAAAAAATGTGAAGGTTATATATATAAATACACACACATAAATAACAGATGTGAGATGTAGCTTAGTGGTAAACTATGGTCCTTATATCTTTGGATGTCTAACTTTCAAGTCCCACTAAAGGAAATAAACTCAAACCTGTCCCATTAAGATTCGGGTGGGTTGGATACCCGAAAAAACCAGCCCATCTGCCATCCTTAGAAAGGTGATGCAGTAATCAGAAACCTTCAACTTTTTTTAGAGCTTCAAAAAAAAATTTTTTTTCCAAATTAATCGAATAAGTCCAATTTTTTTTTAAATAAAATAATAATTTTCTAATTTTTTAATAACCAAATATTTTTTCATATTGTTAAATATTAGTAATTAATTATTATTTATAACCCAAAAGGAAAGTGACTTATTTATTTTTTTTAGAAATTTTTAATTTTTTTCTTTATTTTTTACCAGGACCAATCAATATATATTTAAATTAAAATGAATTTTTTTATATAATTATTAATTATTATAACATTGAATATATAATTCATTATATATTATTTATTTTTTTATTTTGTGATTTTTAATATTTAAAAATTTTAGTGTCATATGAATTTTGTATTGCGGCAGTGGAATTTATTGGTGGAGGAGATCAATTAAATTGGGATTTGAGCATGTGGAACCTGCATGCATTTTTATGAATATATATATATATATATATATAAATGCATATTAAATTTTACTTTCATTCCCTAAAAATAATTATACACGGTTGGAGATAATATATCCTTAGTAAAAGATTGATTAAAGATTGTAAAATTACTATTAATTAAAATGGTCTAGTTATGTTCTTATTTTTTATAATTTTTTTTTTACGAACGTGAATTAATTTCAATCCAACTAATAATGTGTTAGAATTTTTCATATTCAAGTAATTATTGCAAAAAATTAATAAAAATCAAATGTGATGGTTAAAATATTTAAAAAAAAATAAAATTTGAGATTTTTTAATTAAATAAAAAAAATTAATAAGTTAATAATAAATTTTTTATATTGCAAAACATTTAAATAGCCTCTTCTATTTTATTAAAGATGCTAAAAAAAGTATATTATTAATTTTTTATTGAAACTTCTTAATTCATAATCTAAGAATAATCAACATACGACAAAGCGTGTAGAGCAACTGCGTGTACAACTTTATTACAATTCACAAGGAAAATAGAAAAAAAATAATAATAAGAGCATGAATAAAAAGATACTACAAATATTTTCCAAAGTCAATAAAAACTAATAACTCACAACAAATTTTAAAAAATCTTTCAAGAAATTTAATAAATTTTAATTAGTATTTTAAAAAATCTCAGTCGCCTAAGAGTAATATACTCCCAATTCTAATAAATCACAATAAAAACTAATATACTCCCAATCCATTTGATGTATTTGCTCCTGATTTTGCATAAGATACTGCAAAATGACTAAAACAAAAAAAACTTTGCAACGATCACTTATGGTAAACTCTTCTATGCTATCACTTCTCTTTCTTAAATTCAATTATATTACAAAACTAATTATAAATATTTTTTTTTCTAGTTGTAAGAAATTACATTACGTTACTCTTTCTCCTCAAATATTAACAACCCTCAAATGAACAATCCTTGAGACAAAACTTCCAACTATCGATCAATCTAACAATTTTTTCTTTAAGTTATTCATTGCATGAACTCTCAAAGTAATCATGCTGCTCGAAAGTTATCTTCTCCAATATTGGTATGAAAGACACTGATCTATTATATCTATAAAAGACAAATAATCCTACTTAGTTAATATATTTATAATTATGATATTGCTTTGATATTGATAAAGCAATATAAAGGAGTACATATCTTGCAAGCCGAATAAAAATTGAAAAAAACTCAAAGAATATAAAGACAATTTCAAAAAAATGTTAGCATCAAGCAAAGACTAATATATTTGCCGTGCAAAAATTTGTTGCCTTAGGGGTTCCACACGCTGGTATGCAAAGAAAAAAGACATGCAACTCAGGATAATGGGCTCCATGTTATATGCCCATTTTGTGTAATTGACATTGATACAATGAAATTCAAATATATGTTAAAATAGCAAATTTCTATTTATTTTCTTTTCTTTTTTCGCTTTTTACTTTTTGTTTTTTATTTATTTATTGAAATATAACATCATTCCAATGTACACATTTCTACTTAGTAGAAGTATTTAATTTATTATTAAATAAAAATATTTATATTTTTATGTCTAATTTCACTTGAAATTAAAATTTGGTAATATAAATTTATTAAAAAAAACAAATACTATATTATTAAAATTTTTATTAAATAATTTATAAATATATTCATAAAATTATCTGCGTGGGAATTCGACTAGTTTTGAATAACCTTAATCCTACAAACCCAGCTCCCTTGCTCTTGATAATTATCTCCTTTGCTCCCGATTTACTAGCCCATCCAAATATTGATGGCTATAATGCTAATCTTCTTGCTTCTCTCTCTTGACCTTGATGTTTGTAGTGTTTATATTGTCTTCTTCTTGGGTGCAGCCATTTTGGGTCTCTTCTTCTTTGTGTTTCCATTGATTTGGGGTTACGAAAAAAAATGCAGAGGAGGCTTCTTTCTTTCAATATCATTAGGCTTGTTTGGTATTACTGTTGAGAAAATCACATTTTTTAAATATACTAGTTAGAAAGTATTAAAAAATAATTAAAAATTAAATTTGATATATTTTAGTCATACGAACACTGAAATAATAAAACAGTTTTTTTCAAATTGCTTTTTTTCAATAGCATCTAAAATAGTGCTTTTATTCAACAAAATAGTTTTGGCCTTCCAAACTCAATGCCAAACAAGCTAAAAGTTTTTTGTGTTCATAAGCTTTTTGTTATTAAAAGAAGTTAGGCAGCATACGTACATGCTTTGTGCCTCTGGAGACAATTAGTGGAGCAACCCTTTGTTTATGTTCCTCATCTACCATACCCAAAAACCCAGTTCCAGTTTTCCTCCATTTTAAATCCAAACTTGGACAACCTTGGTATAAAAGATAGAATTATGTTGTAGTTTTTTATAAGTGATTGTTTTTATTGAATTTCTGGGTTTTGAAGGCTTCTTCATTTTGTTTTGATGGTGTTCTTGAGCATTTGAAGGTGCTCCAGGATTTTATTTTTTAAAATTTAATTAAAATAATAAATAAATTTTAAAATTAGAGAAAGTAATATTTTATTATTAAAAATATAATATTTTGGTAAGACATGTTTAATTTGAACTTAACTGAAAGTTTGAGGGTTAATTTGGAAAAAAAAAAAAATGAACTCCTACGAGAATGTTTTGTGTTTAAAGGTTTTGTTGGACCTAAGTGTCTTAACTCATGTTTTGATGATAATAAACAATTAGTGTGCTACTAAATACTTTGGAAGTGTTTGTGTTGAGTTTGTAAGCCCTAGATTCAAAATTGCCAAATTACTTCAAATAAGGTTAAGGAAGAGCAAGATAAGAAAGCAAACATTTATGAGATCCTATAATGTAACTTTTATTTATTTTATATCTTCTAAATCTCATTTAATTAATTGTGTTGGCTAAGTCTAGGTGGTACTAAGAATATCTTGTTCAATTTAGTTTTCACCTAATTCTTTATCAAGGGAAAATTAAATAAATTTTTAAAAAATATAAAATTAATTTTGAAAAGTATTTTAGTTGAAAAATACATTGAATTAGCTTTTTAATGGTTCAAATGGATCAAAAAGTCGAGTTCGGATTAAAAAGTTATGAGTTTTTTAAACTCTTAATTTCTTAGTATCTTTATTTGTAACTTTTTCTTGACCAAGAGAAAGTAAAATAAAATTTTCATATTTGAGAAATGTAAATTTGTTTTTGAAAGTGTTTTCATTAAAAATTTTATGAAATTAGCTTTTCAACAGTTCAAACGAATCGAAAATCCGAGTTCCGATCAAAAAGTTATGCATTTCCGAAGCCTAAGTGCCCTTTTGACACTTTCTGTCTAGAGAGCACTTCGGCAGCTGAAAATGGGAAGTTTGGCTGTCGAAGTTCATTCTTTAAATCATGGTTTTTGAGCGTTAAAAGTTATTTTGTCCAGAGAACACTCCAGCAGCCGAAAGTGAAAACTTTGACAACCGAAAGTAACTTTTCAAAAGCTATTTTTTTGGCTCTCCAACTTTCAACAACCGAAGTAAATAACTTCGACAGCCGAACCTACGTTTCTGTAACTCGATAAAATAGAGCTTTGGGTGGTTGAATGGCTAGTTTTGCATTTAATGCAACCCCAACAGTTAGTTTCTTGCAACAACTATAAATAGGCACCATTTATGACTCGAAACAAATTTTTTACAACAACAATCTCTTTAAAAATTTATTGTGTTCTAAAGATTTTCTTCATTATTTTTTTCTCTCTTTGGAAATTTATTGTGTTCTAAAAATTTTCTTCATTCTTTTTCTCTAGAACTTGAGCAACCATAGTTAATGTTGAGTACTTGATATTTGAGTTGTAAATTCTTTATTCTGAGAGTTCATTCAGGGTTGTTGTGAGCACTTATTATAATTTTGAGTGTGAATGGATTTGTGATAGAGCTTTAAATAGCTCTTGAGTGTAAATGGATTTGTAAAAGAGCAAGGGCTTGCTCTTGTGGTGATTGTAAGTGGTTTGTTTTTCATTCAAAGAGGAATTTTAGTGGAGTTAACTTTCAAGGAGAGCCTTGAGAATAGGACGTAGGCTTGTGATAGCCGAACCTCTATAAATTTCTTGTGTCATCATTATTCCTATACTTTTCTTTGTGTCTAAATTTCTTTTAGTCTTTAATTTTGCAATTAGAACTCAATTCACCCCCTCCCCCCTCTTGGGTTGCTACAAGGGACAACAGGTTTTATGTAGTCTCGGTGCGAGTTTGCATGAAAATTGGTTCAGAATTGGTTACTTTCAATTTGATTATAATCATTTTGAATTAGATCAAAATTAAGTTGGATGAATTTTGATTAATTTGATTTAATTTTAAATAAAAAATGAAATTTTCACTTTAAAAATTAATTTTTAAAAAAATTTAGCCATGCAATTTGATCAAATTGGATGAACAAAATTGACAACAAAATGGAGGAAAATTTTTCAGTCTAATGTTAGGCTCTTAGCTCTTTGGATCAGAACTGCTGGTTAAAACTGAACAGTGCTCATGCATGGTTATTTCTTACGGAAAATGAGATACATAAAAATGATGTGGAAGGAAGTAATATTAAAAAATTTACAATATTTGAATATTGATATAAAAGTAGTTTTGAATATAATTGAACGGAAAAAAATAATTCATATAATTAATTTTAACTAGTTTTAAAGATTTAATTGTTATTGTATATATTTTAATTAATTATATATAATTTTTATAGTAAATATTTAAGGAAAATTTATTTTTTAGTCTTTAGATTGTACTAGGAATGACAACATATGAAGTACCCATGAAAATTATCTACATAAAATATATTTGTAATTACTTTATATTTTAAAATTTAATAAGTTTAGAAGATATTGCCAAAAAAAATATGTACTTTTATTTTTTATTTTTTGCTATTATTCTATATACTAATTAAATTGCCAATTAAACCCTATACTTTTTAATTTTTACTAATTATACCTTATCATAAACATAACATGGCATCTAATGTGATAGTTGGTATGGCATCTACATTAGTAAGATAACGATTTTGTTAACAATAGGATAAATTTAATAATAGTTAAAAAGTTTAGAGTTTAATTAATAATTTTTATAGTATGAAATAAAATTATAAAAATTAAAAAAATACATAATTTTTTTTTTTACAATTATCCCTTATGAATTTAGGTTGTGGTCGATTTTGGTGGTTTTAACATTGGAAATTCTTTGGAAATAACAAAATAATCTTTTTCAGCTTTTTTATAATGTCAAATAAGTCTATTTTGATATTTTGTATTTAATAAATTGCAAACTTTTCTAATTAAGATTAAATAAGTCTTATCTAGTAAATATTTTTTTAGTAATAACATATTAATTTTATTTATTAAAAATTAAAATTATTTATAATTTTAATGAAGATAAAAAAAATTTTAAAAAAAAGTAAAAAACAAAAATCAGCTCTCGCTACCAAATCTGGTATTAAGCTTGAATCCCTTCCCTCCTCCTCCTCCTCCTCCTCCTCCTCTTCATCTTCTTCTTCTTCACATTCGTCACTCTCTCACAAACCCATCTCCCGCTCTCACAGACCCACTATCACAGATCCATTGTTGCCTCCTCCATTCCCTCACTCCCTGAGCCCTCGACCTGACCATCTTCTTCCCTCCTCACTCTTCACTTCCTCTCCTCCACTCCCTCACCACCAGATAGAGACCCACGGATTGACGAACTGCTCTCTCTCTTAGGGCTCATGTTTCGCTTCGCCTACATATTGCACTCACAATGCGTGTCGCTTGCATGGGTCTCGATTGTTTTGTTGGCTTGTTGGTATGTGCATTTGTAGCATTTCCAGATTTGGTCATTTGATTAACAACGTCTGAAGAAAATGTGTAAATGATTATTTGAACTTATTTTCATTTTTTATTTATGTACTTCCAAAGTTAAAATTTCCCTATGTTAAGAGTAAATAGCTTGCTGGTAAATTTTGTGCAAAATTATGCTACTAGTCAGATAGTGTGTATAAGCTTTCTTGATGTTTTATTGAACATAGTGCCTGTGAGGTACGCTGAGTCTATATAGATTAAAATCTGAGTTTAATATCAACCTTCGCATCTTGATCTTTATCCAATTTATGTCAAAAGAATTCATGTGTAAAAATGTAACTTAAATTGGAAAAGGATTCATTTTCTTTTGTAATTGTTTGTAGTCTCGTGGTTACATCACCAATAAATATTGGAAACTTGGGAATCAAGAAGGTGGATTCTTCTATAGAAAAGAAGTTTCGAGAAGTATTGGTTTTTTGAAGGAAGGATATAGAGGTATATAATGAGACTAAAATGGTCCATAGAATTTGTTGTGGCAGTGGGTGTAGAATAGGCTTTGAGGCGTGATGAATCACTATCTTTAAGGTATTAATTGCCCCCACTAGATTACTGCAAGGTTATGGTAATATATCTCCAGGATACAACAAAGCCTGAAATCTGCAGACAGCAACTTCTGAAGATTTCCCTTAAGAACTCTTTATACGAACTGAATTTAGAGAGATTAGAAGAAAAGAAGAAGAAGTAGAAGTAGTATATCCCTGGATTGAAAAACTCTTCCACATTTATAAAGAATGAAAAGTTATGGCACCTTTACTAAATAAACACATCTGTCTATCTCCAATGGATACAACTGTTTATGTAATATACATGTCTGTTTATTAAAAGATACCTATACAAATAGTTGTGACTATTTGTATAGAATAGACATGTCTTTTTATTAACAGACACCTATACAAACAGTTGTGACTGTTTGTATAGAATTGACATGTCTGTCTATTAACAGACACATCTACTTGTTAATAAACACATCTGTTCGTAATTTATTTACGAAAATTACAATATAATAATTATTTTATTTCTCACATATACTTGTCAAGTGCGATAATAGAATAATATATATTGAATTATATATACATAATTCTATACATATTTCACTCTTGTCATTCCTTCACTTTCTTATATTTTAACAATATAGGAATTCTTTCTCTCTATACTATCTAACATACAAGCTATTTATAACAATCCCCCACTTAGCTTGTATTGTTAGATCCTATTGTTTCATGCATAATGAAAAGTATCTTTCGATTTAAACTTTTCTTTAGTGTAAGTATTTCAAAGTTCTAAAGAAATAATGGTGGCCTTAGCTTAAACTTAGATTCCTATTAAATAGAACCGGAAATACTACACACACGAATCAATTAGTTCGACTTAAAAAGTTCACCAAAATTTTAGCACGAATATGGCCTTGTGCTACCTCCTGTTTTCATGAACATTTACAAAAGTTATTCTCACTTTTGTCGAAGCGGCACCACTTCCTATGTTCATATAGGTGAAGTTTCCTTTGTAATAATTTTAAACTTCATTAAGAGTATAAATACTCATCCTCATTCCATTAACTTAGTACATTAAGTACTTTAATTACAACATTTACTAATAACTTGTTGTTACCCTTTAAACTTTATTTAGTAATAATACTATAAAGTAGGGTTCCCATCATTAGTAAATTTAATGGAATATTTTAAATCCTAATCAGCACATGTACTTATGATCATAACTCTCGAGAGCCCTTTTATTAAAGGATTTGCTAGATTATTATAGGATTTAACATAAACATGGTAATAACACCATTAGAGACTAATTGTCTTACATTTTCATGCCTTAAGCTTATATGTATATACTTTCAATCGTATATTTTACTATAAGCTTTAACTATCGTGATTTGACTATCACAATATAAAGAAATAGATAGCATAGGTTGTGGCCACAACTTAATATCCGATAACAAGTTTCTCAGCCATTCTACTTCTTTACCAATATTCGCCAAAGTTATAAATTGGATTCTACGATAGAACGAGTTATACAAGTTTGTTTCTTTGATGCCTAAGAAACAGAATCTCCACTTATAGTGGACACCCAACCAAAGGTTGACTTATTATCCTTAGTACTACTTATCCAATTGGCATTTGTATAACCTTAGGATCTCCACCATATTTGTTTCACTAGTCAACCATATAATCACATGTTTATAACATGAACTACATAAATAATTCACAGTCTAGATATTTACCTTATTTGCATAAATAAATTGCTCCATAACTTATTTAAAATGAGAGTATCCAACAATAAAGAACCAAGCTAAACTTGCACACACACACAAATGCACACTTATTTGTCTTTTTGTCACTTCTTACAAATGACTTGTAAGGCTTTTATACTTACTCAAAATATATCAACTTTTTGGCCAATAAATTCATCTCTTCATACATGTAACTATTAAGAAGAATTGCATCTTTTTATTTAGTTACATCTTTTGGCCAAGAGACATAACTCTTTACATGAATGCCACTCTTTATATGGTTTTAGCACATTTGGAAATTTATCACAGAATAATCTATATTTTATAATTCTTTTTTTTTAATATCCAAACCTTGAAATTTCTTTCCAGTATTTCATACTAATATTACTAGTATAACTTGATAATTTAAATACTACAAAAGTAATATCAGGTCTAGTGTAATACATAGCATATATTAAGCTATCAATAGCATTAGTATACTTAATTTGAGTAATTATTCTACCAAAATTTCCAGTCAATTTGCAATAAATATCATATGGAGTATTTGCTTCCCTCAATATAATGAAATTGACAAAGAGTAAAACCCCCACTATGTTACAGCTAGGTAGTTTAGGCAGATCCCTCAAGGATAATAATCAAAATATAAATCTAGACAGTAATTTTAAAATTCTCGCAAGAATAAATTAAAGAATAATAATATTGATTGTAGGTAAAAATGAAGAGAAGAGACAAAAAGAAAAGTTAATAGATTTTTGTTCCAAACTGCTATTTATAAAGCATTTGCATCTCTTCAAACATATACAATAGTTCACTTTGTATATATTAGAATAATTATATCTGTTCACTTACACCTTTTAGAATAGACACAACAGTTCACTTCGTATCTCTTATAACAATTACATCTATTCTTTTGCACCTTTTACAACAGATACAATCGTTCACTTTGTATCTTTTAGAATAATTACATCTGTTCACTTATACCTTTTACAACAGATACAACTGTTCACTTTGTATCTCTTAGTATAATTACATCTGTTCACTTATACCTCTTAGAACATATACAACCGTTCACTTATACCTCTTAGAACAGATACAACCATTCACTTATACCTTTTAGAACAGATACAACCATTTACTTTGTATCTCTTAGAACAATTATATTTGTTCACTTATACCTTTTAGAACAGATACACCTATTCACTTTGTATCTTTTAGAACAATTATATTTGTTCATTTACACCTTTTAAAACAGATATAGCTGTTGGTAATGAATAGTTCATTTTGATGCCTTTTAATGAACAGACATAACTCTTTCAAAATGAGACAAATTTTATTATCACTAATATTTTTTAACAATATCCCCACCTAGTTAGTGATAGACACAATTAATATGAATTAGGATTTATGCATATAAAAGTGTTTTTCGACTTATGCACATAAATCTTATTACCCTCTTTATTACATTCACCATGAGCTTTAGCATCATAATATAACCTTATATTTCTTCAGACATATTATCAAGTATTTAGAATTCAAAATATTTCATAATGAGAAATTTATCCATAGCTTTTTTTTTTTCTATATTATATTCGAATTCTAACGAATTCCAAATTTCTTTTGGAGACTTGACAGAAGTAAACAAATCTTATAACCTATCTGATGAGTTGTTGAGAATATGACCTCTGCATGGCAATTCATCTTCTTTTCCTGATCTGCTTTTACCTTCTTAGTGAACATAATTTGTTCCTTAAAATGATCAAGTTTCATGAACTCTTGATTCATCACGGAAACAGCCTTAGACTCTATTGCGATTAATACCTTAAAATTGTTGTGGCAGTGGGTGTAGAATAGGCTTTGAGGCGTGATGAATCACTATCTTTAAGGTATTAATTGCCCCCACTAGATTGCTGCAAGGTTATGGCAATATACCTCCAGGATACAACAAAGCCTGAAATCCACAGACAGCAACTCCTGAAGATTTCCCTTAAGAACTCTTTATACGAACTGAATTTAGAGAGACTAGAAGAAAAGAAGAAGTAGAAGTAGTATATCCCTGGATTGAAAAACTCTTCCACATTTATAAAGAATGAAAAGTTATGGCACCTTTACTAAATAAACACATCTGTCTATCTCCAATAGATACAACTGTTAATGTAATAGACATGTCTGTTTATTAAAAGATACCTATACAAATAGTTGTGACTATTTATATAGAATAGACATGTTTGTTTATTAACAGACACCTATACAAACAGTTGTGACTGTTTGTATAGAATTGACATGTCTGTCTATTAACAGACACATCTACTTGTTAATAAACACATCTGTTCGTAATTTATTTACGAAAATTACAATATGATAATTATTTTGTTTCACACATATACTTGTCAAGTGCGATAATAGAATAATATATATTGAATTATATATATATAATTCTATACATATTTCACTCTTGTCATTCCTTCACTTTCTTATATTTTAATAATATAGGAATTCTTTCTCTCTATACTATCTAACATACAAGCTATTTATAACAGAATTTAATGATCCAAAGTATATTTATATAGCTCAAAACATGACTGAATATCTCAACAAAATCATAAAAATTCGGCTAAATCTTAACATCTATTATCTAATAAATTTGTAACAAATTGTTTTCTTATTTTTAGAAACTAACATATTCTTGAATACCTATTATTTAGTAGTACATCATCTACATTTTGACTTATTCAAACTTCAGCAACTGATACATATTTTTAATACTTCTCATTAGATCAGATGTGCACATTGAATTTTATTTCTTAGAATTGCAAATTTGGCATTAGGCATGGTTTTGGTCTTAATACCAACATCTTGCATATTTGGTATGGCTTTCATTATAGTTTTATGGCATTTTTTATGAATATCATAGCATATTTTGTTTTTTCATACTTTTTGGTCATTTACATTTATAGCTTGGACTTCTTCTTGGCTTGGCTTTATTGTTTTTGGAGAAGTCCTTCTTGTTCTCCTTTTGCCTTGGCTTAGCATGTTTTTTTTTTTTTTTTTTTTTTTTCATATGTGGACCGAATGACAAGAATCTCACATGGGTTGCCTTGCCTCAATCTTACCTTTGGTTTGTGCCTAATTTGTTAGGCTTTTTTTTTTCTTCCTTTTTCATCTGAATCTCTCATATTCACAAACCCTTAAAGAAATTGGCTCTTTTGTTTTTGAAAGAAGGATATAGTGGCATATAATGATCCTAAAATAGTCTATAGAATTTATTAATCTAAGCTATATTTATATAGCACAAAACATAACCAAATATCTCAACAATCTCATGAAAATCTGGTATATTTTATGGTTACTTGATTTAAAATAAAGTAAATTCACTTTGTTACAAAAAAATAAAGTGATTTAATGAAATTTTCCAATTCATCACATTAAGTTTTTGTAAAGTAATGTTTTTTTTTCGTAAAATTATCAATTATGGAAAATTTATTAACTTAGTGGAAAAAATAAAATTTTTTTCATATAAAAAAATATATAATATTTTTTAATAATCTTAAAAAATATTCTAAATAAAATTAAATAAGGTATATTTATAAATAAAACAAATAAGGTATACTTATTAAGCATTTCATATTTAACCTATATTATTTTAATGAGAAGAAATTTTATATATTTTTTAAGTGAAAAAAAATTTATTTTTTTTGTTAAATTAATAAATTTCCGTAATTGATAATTTTAAGGAAAAAGCATCACTTTACAAAAATTTAAAGTGATGAATTGTGAAATTTCGTTAAATCATTTTATTTTTTTGTAATAAAGTAATTTTCTTTGTTTTAAATCAAATAACTACGGAATACTCTTGAAAATCTAACTGAATCTTAATAGCAACTATCTAATAAATTTGTTACAATTTGTTTCTTATTTTTAGAATCTAACAAATTCTTTAAGACTTATCCTCTAATAACATATTATCCACATTTTAATTTATTTAAACTTCAGCAACTAAGACATATTTTCAACAAGAATAAAAGAAAGGAGAGAATTCAAAGAGAGCAATTATTATATTCTCATCCAATGAATGTATTGAATCCTTATCCTTCCGTGTAACATCCTGAGCTAGAAGAGAATTATTATACATTACTAAAACACATAACATTTTTACAGTTTCTAAGGAGCATTAAAAATACAATTTTATCCTTTTTATTTATTTCTCCCACAGCATTCCATAGGCTCCTCTTCTTCTAGAAAAAAACCTCCTCTTTTATTATGAAGAAACCTCCTCTTTTATTGTGTCAATCCTTCTACAATCTTCCCTTCAATTTCATCCTTTTTACTCATTTCTTTCATGACACTCCATAGGCTCCTCTTTTCTAGAAAAAAAACCTCTTCTTTTATTGTGCCAACCCATTCTACAATCTTCTTCCTTCATTATTATTGAAAAAGTAGCCTTCTTCTACCTTTACTGGAAAGGAAGTGCTAAAAAAAAAAGAATTCTTTTGGTTCTCTTCCATTGTCATACCTCCTATTAAGGTATTTTTCCTCACTTTTTTTTAGCTTTCTGATGTGTGTCGAATGCACCAATTAAAAATACTCTACCTAAACTACTTGTATATAAGGTAAGCAGAGGTTGATCCCATAGGGAATTATTTGCAAACAAGAAAGCAAATCTTAAAGACACAAATAAACAAAAGAAACTTAAACAAACAAAATAAACACTTAATTTATCAAACTGAATATGCAAAGTAAAATAAAAGAGGTTTTTTTTATTTATATTTGCTAAATTACTTAAACTAAACTAATAATGCTAGAATATAAATTAAGGCTAATGACACTTATGAATACTCAACATAATAAGATTGCAATAAATTCAGTAGAAAGGGTGTATCTACCATGTAACATGTATCAATCATTGACTAAAGATACAATTTTATTCAATTGAGTAAATTGGTTATAGAAGTTAACAACTTCCTTATCTTTCCTTACATATTAGATTAACCAAGAAATGCTCTACAATTAATCCCTTACCATTACATTCAATCTAAGACTAGAGCAGCTTATAATTAAGTTTAATGGTAGCATTAATTATTAGAAAGACATCCCAATTCAAGTTGACAAACTCATTTAGCATGGTTTATTCAACCTAGACACTCATCTTTATAATGAAATAAATCATTATATGCTACTTGTGGTCAGATTATTCAAGCTATTGCATACTCAAATTATCTTAACTTAGCAATATGTTTTCATGCATAATTAATTAGTTAGCTACCCTAACTAACCATACATTCAACATTCATAACATAAACCAAAGAAAAGTGATACTCAATATAAAACAAATCTGCATTTTATTAAACTCAAATCAAAGTCTCATGATAATATGTTCCATGGCTTCAACTATCTCCCTTCTGAATTACAAAACTATTCACACATAACTAAGAACATTAAACATAAACAAATTAACAAAAGAAGAAAGAAAAGCATGCTGCCCCTTTTAGAAGTAATTTGAACAACTTAGATCTGATATTGATGATGATGCTACACAGTTCAAAGGATGTAAAAGTGTTCCACAAGCCAAAAGAAGAAGAAGAAATCACACTAGCAACTAGATCAAACAGTTGATATCTTTGAATATACAAAGAGAAATTTGGACACTATGAGTAGAAGAGAATTGAATTGCTCTAGATCTATATTTTGGACTCTTTTTATAGAGAAAAACCGGTTGAATTAGACTTCAGATCTAATTTGGAAGTCCTAGTTGTATTCTGACTTAAAACTCTATCAAGAATCCTAGTTAAAGTAGGAAAACAAGTTAAAAACAATTTTTCTTGTATAGATCTACCACTTGCATGACCTTGGAGACCTACACACCTCTATTTTATTTATTTTGGGCCTTAAATAAATAATTAAATCTTTCAATTAAGGCCCTAACTATTGGTCCTACATAACTAACTATAAAGAACCCAAACACACTCAACATGTGACCTTTAATGTAATCTGACCCAATTGCTCTCATTTTTCATATATCAACTAAGGTGCATGCAAGCCCACAAGGTTATATTCACACTCTAAATAGTGGATCACATACAAGTTTCATTAAGACTGTCCAAAGAAGCTCAACATAGATTGATGTCCGAATCTATTCATTTTTCACCATTAGCCTCCAAATACCACGAATAAGATACCTCTAAGCCCATTTTGTCATTGGCTAAGTCCTCATCAAAATCACATCTCCTTTTGCCTTAAATTGCTTTATGTGTGTTTTGCTTCTTTTTGTGCTCAATTCACCTCTTTATGCGTTATTAGCTCTTACATGCTCTTGTAAACACCTAATAACATAAAAATAAGCATTAACAAGCTAATTGAAAAAGAAACAAACTCAAAAGACTAAGTATGTAATGATAAAGATATGACATTTTAAGCAACTATCAAATTCCCCCACACCTAGCTTTTGGTCATCCTCGATCAAAACTAACTAAAACCTAAAGCATTGACTCTATCTTATCTTCGATAAACATCTGAACCATACACACTAAGCATGAACCAAGCTAAGCTCTCAAAGTGTCATAAATATCATAAACATATTTAACAAACATTAGAACTTAACTTAATATAGTAATCTCATCAAAAAGATAAGCATGACATAATAGTAGATCCTCACATGGTAGAATAATCACTCTATCTCTCATGTGTGTAGATATTGTGTTTACTCTCAAATTCAATTCAATGAAAGTGTATGACCATAAGCTTGCTTGTCCATCTAATCTCCACTACTTTGATCATATGCATAGCATAAATCAGAAGGTCTTTCATTTGGTTGTAATAGGCTAGGGACAAGGTATGGAACAAAGGATATATTAAGTTAAAGAACCAAAGAAACTTGTAGAGCATAAAAAACTCATGAATTCACAATACCAACCAGAATTCATCGAGCTATTTTCTAACTTTAACTTTCTTATTCATACCTTTTCAAAATTTATAACAATTGATGTCCTCTCATTATAGGAATGAATGCAAATTCACCTTTTTATTTCTTTTTTTTTTTTTTTGAACTTTTTGCATTTCAATCTATATTTTTCACTTTACTTTTTAAGTCACAAGAACATCAACTGTATACTTTCAAACTCATATCCCTAATTCACTACCACTTATGCAAATATTCCAACCAAAATCCATTCAAAAAGTTTTAGATGCTCTACTAATCCTATAGTTAGGGTAGAAATACTTATTTTATTAGCTAAGGCTTATAATGTGGCTCAATCACAAAGAATAGGAATAATGTAGGCACAAAATTGGCTCACTAAAGGGATAACATTTTGTAATCAAAATGTTAGCGATTTAAGTTCAAGTGGTTACACCTAATTTGCCTTTATCACTTAAATGCGTGCATATATCCATGTAAACTTAAATGCGTGCATATATCCATGTAATCTTAAAAAGATTTAAAGCAAGTCCTAGAGATACATAATCAAGGAATGAATATCTACACAACAAAGAATTAAATTGATATTGAAGTTTCAATCATAGGATCAAAAGCTCACAAAAGGTATTGATCTTCCCTATTAGCATATTTAATCTTTCAATTCAATTTCCACATTAAGAAAGCCTAAGCTACAAGTCAATATATCCAATTTATTCATGCTCTCATTAAACTTGATCAATCCATACTCATAATGTGCATAATCTCACCAATCTATGGAAAGAACCTAAAAACCATAAATATAAAGAAAAATTCAAAAACTTTAAATAAATAAATGAACTAAACACATAAAAACACGTAAAAAGCCTCCCCCACACTTAAATCTTGCATTGTCCCCAATGTAAGTTATCATGCAAAGAGGAGAAACTAAAAATATGAAAATAAAAAGTAGGGAGATAGAAAGCCAAATCTATTTGATTCTTGGGTTGCCTTCCAAACAGTGCATTTATTTAGAGTCCCATGCTCGACTTCAAGCCTTCTTTTTATCCAGTATACTGTGGTTCTTCCAAATCCACTTTCTCAACATTGCAAACTTGAAAACCTTCATAGTATGATTGGAGCCTATGTCCATTCACCTTAAATGCCTTATTTGTTGTTAAACTTTGGAACTCAACTGCACCATGTGGAAAAACATTAGTAACAACAAAAGGACCAATCTATCTAGATCTCAACTTACGTGGAGAAAATGTAAGTCTTGAATGGAAAAGAAGCACTTTTTGTCCAACTTCAAATTGCTTTCTCAAAATCATCTTGTCGTGGAAGGCTTTAGTTTTCTCCTTGTAAATCTTAGAATTTTCATAAGCATCATTCCGTATCTCCTCTAACTCTTACAATTGCAACTTCCTATAATCACCAGCCTCATTCATTTGCAAATTACATTGCTTCACAGCCCAAAATGCTTTGTGTTCCAATTTCACATGAAGATGACAAGGCTTACCATAAACCAAGTGATAAGGAGACATACCAATTGGTGTCTTATATGTTATTCTATATGCTCATAGTGCATCATCAAGCTTCAAACTCTAATCCTTCCTATTTGTATTCATTGTTTTTTCAAGGATGGATTTGATTTCTCTGTTGGACACTTTAGCTTGGCCACTAGTTTGGAGATGGTATGCAGTAGACACTTTATAAGTCACATGGTACTTTTTCACGAGAGCCTCTACTATTCTATTATAAAAATGAGTTCCTCTATCACTTATGAGAGCTCTCGGGATTCCATGCCTGTTTAATATGTGAGACTTCACAAAATCCACATTAACTTTAGCATCATCAATCTTGGTAGCTTTAGCTTTCACCCACTTTGAAACATAATCAACAGCAAGAATAATATAAACATAACCAAAAGAAGAAGGAAATGGCCCTATAAAATTAATACCCCAAGCACCAAAAATTTCACATGCTAGTGCAGGTTAAAGAGACAATTGATCTCTAGAAGTTAGATTACCTATTTTTTGGCATTGTTCACATGTCTTGCAAAACATATAAGCATCATGAAACAAAGTAGGCCAAAAGAAACCACATTTAAGTACCTTAGAAGCTGTTCTTTTGGTCCAAAGTGACCTCCACTTTCACACGAGTGACAAAAGGTAAGAATAGAATTATATTTAGATTGAGATACACACCTTCTAATCACTTGAGCAGCACCATACTTCCATAAATATGGCTCATCCCAAACATAGTATTTTGCATCGCTCTTTATTTTATCTTTCTGAGCTTTAGTAGAATTAGGAGGAAAAAACTTGGTAACTAAATAATTAGCAATATCAGCATACTATGTTTCACCTCCATAAAGCGCGTATAAGTGCTCATTTGGGAAAAATTATTGCAATGGCAATGCATCTTTTTCTTACTCCAATCTGCTGAGATGATTAGCAACCAAATTTTCAACGCCTATTCTATCTTTGATCTCCAACTCAAATTCTTGTAATAAGAGTATCCACCGTATCAATCTTAGCTTTTTTTTCTTCAATAGGTACCTAAGTGCTGCATGGTCAGAATAAACAGTAACTTTAATGACTAATAAATAAGGGTGAAACTTTTCTAATGCAAAGACAATAGCAAAGAGTTCTTTTTTAGTGGTAGAGTAGTTGCATTAGGCATCCTCCAATGTTCTTGAAGCATAGTAAATCGCATGAGATGCCTTCCCTACTCTTTGCCCTAAAACTGCCCTTACAGCCTTGTCACTTGCATCACACATAATCTTAAAAGGTAGATCCCAATTTAGAGTTTGAATGATGGGTGCAATAGTGAGAAGCTCTTTTAACCTATCAAATGCTTATTTGCAAGACTCTTCAAATTTGAACTCTACATCCTTTGCTAATAGGTGACACAATGGTAATGCAATCTTGGAGAAATCTTTGATAAACCTTCGATTGAAACCTATATGTTCAAGAAAAGAATGCACTTCCTACACATTTATGGGATAAGGTAATGCATGTATAATATCTATCTTGGCTTTATCAACCTCAATTCCCCTAAATGACATAGTATGCCCTAAAGCTATACTTTGCTCAACCATAAAGTGATATTTTTCAAAGTTCAACCCAAGGTTATTTTCAATGCACCTATCTAACACAAGTGTAAGATTATGTAAGTATGCATCAAAAGAATCTTCATAAATAGTAAAATCATCCATAAATACCTCAATGATGTGCTCTATATAATTTGAGAAAATGCTCATTATACACCTTTGAAACGTAACTGGATCATTGCAAAGTCCAAAAGGCATATGCTGGTATGCAAATGTGCCAAAGGGGCATGTGAATGTAGTCTTCTCTTGATCTTTAGGAGCTATCACAATTTAATTACAACCTAACCATCAAGAAAAAAATAATGAGAATGACCACCTAACCTTTCAAGCATTTGATCCACGAATGGCAATGGAAAGTGATCTTTTCTTATTAAAGAATTCAACTTCCTATAATCAATGCACACTTTCCATCCATTCTGAATTCTTGTAGGAACCAACTCATTGTTTTGATTCTTCATCACAGTGGTGCCTATCTTCTTAGGAACAACATGAATACGGCTCACCCAATTTCTATCTGAAATAGGATAGATCACACTTGCATCAAGGCTCCTTCTTCACCACATCCATCATGGGTGAATTCAACCTCCTTTGTGTCTCCCTTATTGGTTTCACACCTTTTTTAAGTAAGATACAATGCATACATGTAGCTGGACTTATTCTTTTAATATCTGCCAATGTCCACCCAATTATTATCTTATGTTCCTTTAACACTTTGATAAGTTTCTCTTCTTGCAATGGAGTTAGATTCTTTGCAATGATGATTGGTAGTTTTTCTCCATCACCCAAGAAAATATACTTCAAGTGATCAGGTAAAGGCTTTAATTTCAGATTGGGAGCCTGTTCAATAGAAGATGAAAGCTTTATGTGAGACATATCCAAATCAATGTTAGCAACATCATACCTGTCATGTTGTGGGGGTAACACATTCAGCTCCTTAACCACCTCTTTAAGTTCATCTCCCAATGACATCTCCTTTTATGCAACCGTGGCATCTCTATCATTCAAATTGTAGCTAATACCTACATTTAACTTGTCATCTCCACTTAGCTCAAAAGTTTCCTGCACCAAAGGTTCAATAACATCCAAACTACAAATAGAATGCACATCAGTAATATCTCATAGCTTCAAAAATATTAAAACACACAATCTCACCATCAAATTCCTTAGAGAGAGTACCATCATGCATATCTATTTTAGTTCTAGAAGTTTTCAAGAATGGTCTTCCTAACAATATAAGTTCAGTATTAGGAAAATTATTATCCTCCATATCCAAAATATAAAAATTAGCGGGAAAAACCAATTCATTAACTTGAACCAAAACATCCTTAATTATCCCATCAGGATATGCATTAGATCTATTAGCTAGCTATATGATAACACTAGTTTCTTTCAAAGGCTCAAGATTTAAAGAAACATAAATAGATCTAGGCATGACATTGATAAATGCTCATAAATCTAGCATAGCCCTTTCAAATCTAGTATTACCAATTTTGCATGGAATAGTAAATGTATGTGGATCTTTGCATTTGGGAGGCAATTTCTTTTGTATCACAGTGGAGACATTCTCCTTCACACTTACTTTCTCATTACCTTTTAGCTTTCTTTTGGATGCGCACAACTCTTTGAGAAATTTTGCATATCTTGGCACTTGCTTGATTGCATCCAAAAGAGGGATGTTAATCTCCACCTTCCCAAACATATCCAAAATCTCATTTTCTTGCTCTTCTTTCTTCGCCTTTGCAAACCTGCTAGGAAAAGGAGATATAGGCTTATAATCTGAGACAGGTGTAAAAGGACTTATCTTTGAATGGACTTCTGCCTCTTGCTCTTCTTCTTTGTTTTTATCAATCACTTTTTCTTTTTTAACTCTATGGTCGACCTTATCTTCAACTGGAGTTTCCTTACTTGGTGCTTCAACTTTCTTGCCACTTCTCAACACAATTGCACATGCATTCTCTTTTGGGTTCTTAATTGGTTGAGAAGGAAGCTTACTAGACCCTTATGCTTCCAATTTGCTAACTGATGTGGCCAGCTGGCTCATTTAATTCTCCAAATTCTAGATACTTGCCCTTGTCTCTTTCTGAAAATTCATAGCATTAGTAGTTAAAAGATTTGATAATGTCCTCTAAAGAGATACCTTGATCTTAAGCTGCTAGTTGTGGTTGCCTTTGAAAATGAGGTTGTACTTGGTTGAAACGAGGGGGTCGATTAAGAAGGGTGTTCCTTTGTGCTTGATTGCCATAGCTAAGGTTAGGATGATCCCTCCATCCTTGATTGTATGTGTTTGCATAAAGATCATACTTCCTTTGTGGTGGACCAAGAAATCCTCCAATTGCATTTGTATGCTCAATGGAATTCTCTTGCAATGTAGGACATGTATCAATTGGATGTTCTTATGCTAAACATATACCACATGTCTTCACTTTTTGCACATTCTTGCAACCAACTCTCTAACAAGAGAAGTCAAATTAGCTATTTGATTTTCTAAGAAAGATGTACTTACCTCATTAACTCTTTTTGTAGGTGGATCATTCTATTGTGAATTTGCAGCCAAGTTTGATAACAATTTCTTTGCTACTTTAGGTGTCTTATCTACAAGTTACATCTATCATGCCTCTGTCAGTAGGAAGAAGACCTTCATAAAAATATTGAATGAGTAGTTGGTCACTTATCTGATGATGTGGGTAACTTGCACACAATCTCTTGAATCTCTCCCAATACTCATCCAATGACTCCCCATTATACTGCCTAATGCCACAAATATCTTTTCTAATGTTGGCTACCCTTGAAGCTGGAAAGTACTTCTCTAAGAAAAACTGTTTCATGTCATTCTATGTGTTTATGGAACCAGAAGGTAGATAGCAGAGCCAATCTTTAGCTGCATCCCCTAGTCAGAATGAGAATGCTCTCAATTTAATTTGCTTCTTTATAACAACTATAGGTTTCATGCTTGAACACTCAACATGGAACTCCTTGAGGTGTTTGTGAGGATCCTCATCTGTAAGACCACAGAAAGTAGGCAATAAGTGAATTAAGCTAGATTTCAATTCAAAAAGTATCATAAGTGTGGGATATTGAATGCATAATGGTTGTTAATTCATGTCAGGAGTTACTTACTCCCTGATGGTGCGATTTTCATTAGCATTAGTAGCCATGATTTTTAATTCTGAATCTCTTGATGAATATGAAGGTTCTTGCTCAAAAAGATGAGAAGGAATCACTTGTGGTTCATTTCGAACAAAAGTTTTAGCTCTGAATGGAGTGGATGATTCAATTTGATGCTTAATGAATTCCCTGATACATTTAAGCCTTGTATCAAGTTTTTCTTTAGACATGCAACCTAAGAATAAAGATAAAAACTAATAAAAATAGATCTAAATTCCAGTTTAAAATAAATAAGAATCACTCCTTAGCAACGGCGCCAAAATTTGATGCGTGCCGAATGCACCAATTAAAATTACTTTACGTAAACTACTTTTATATAGAGTAAGTAGAGGTCGATCCCATAGATAATGAGTAAATGCAAACAAGGAAGCAAATCTTAGAGACAGAAATAAATAAACGAAACTTAAAATAGACAAAATAAATACCTAATTTATCAAATTGAATATGCAAAGTAAAATAAAGGAGGGTTTTTTTTTTTTTTTTTTTTATATTTGCTAAACTGTTGAAGTTAAACTAATAATGCTAGAACATAAACTAAGGCTAATGACACTTATGAATACTCAACACAATAAGATTGTAACAAATTCAGTAGAGATAGTGTATCCACCATATAACATGTATCAATCATTGACTAAAGATGCAAATTTATTCAATTGAGTAAATTAGTTTTAGAAGTTAATAACTTTCTTATCTTTTCTTACAGATTAGATTAATCAGGAAGTACTCTATAATTAATCCCTTACCATCACACTCAATTTAAGACTAGACTAGCTTATAATTAAGTTTAATTGTAGCATTAATCATTAGAAAAACATCTAACTCAAGCTGACAAACTCATTCAGCATGGTTCATCCAACTTAGACTCTCATCTTTATAATGAAATAAATTATTATGTGTTATTTGTATTCAGATTATTCAAGTTATTACATACTCAAATTATCTAAACTTAGTAATATGTTTTCATACATAATTAATTAGTTAGCCACCCTAAGTAACCATACATTCAACATTCATAACATAAACCAAAAGAAAAGTGATACTCAATATAGAATAAATTTGGATTTTATTAAAATCAAATCAAAGTCTCATGGTAAGTTCCATGGCTTCAACTATCTCCTTACTAAATTATAAAACTACTCACATATAACTAAGAACATTAAACATAAACAAATTAACAAAAGAAGAGAGAAAAACATATTACTCCTTTTAGAAGTACTTTGAACAACTTGGATTTAATGTTGATGATGATGCTACACACTCCAAAGGATGTAGAAGCACTCCACAAGCCAAAAGAAGAAGAAGAAATCACACCAGCAACAAGATCAAGTAGTTGATATCCTTGAATACACAAAAAGGGAATTTGGCCACTATGAGTAGAAGAGAATTGAATTGCTCTAGATCTATATCTTGGACCTTTTTTAATAGAGAAAATTAGGTTAACTAAGTCTTCAGATCTAATTTGGAAGCCCTAGTTGTATTCTGACTTAAAACTCTCTTAAGGATCCTAGTTAAAGTAGAAAAAAAAGTTAAAAACAATTCTCCTTGTATAGATCTACCACTTGGATGACCTTGGGGACCCCCACACCTCTATTTTATTTATTTTAGGCCTTAAATAAAATAATTAAACCCACCAATTAAGGCCCTAACTCCTGGTCTCACATAACTAACCATAAAGAACACAAACACGCTCAACATGTGACCCTCAATGTAATTTGACCCAATTGCTCTCATTTTTCATATATCACTCCTAAATATATCAACTAAGGTCCATATAATCCCACAAGGTTAGATTCATACTCTAAATAGTAGATCACATATAAGCTCCATTAAGGCTATCAAAAGAAGCTCAATATGAATTGATGTCCAAAACTTTTTTTTTTTTTCACTATTAGCCTCCAAATACCATGAAAAAGATACCTCTAAGCCCATTTGGTCATTGGCTAAGTCTTCATCAAAATTGCATCTCCTTTTTCCTTAAAATGCTTGATGTGTGTTTTGCTTTTTTTGGTGCTTAATTCGCCTCTTTATACTTCACAAGCTCTTACATGTTCTTGTAAATACCTAATAATATATAAATAAGCATTAACAAGCTAATTGAACAAGAAACAAACTCAAAAAACTAAGTATATAATGATAAAGATATGACATTTAAGCAACTATCACTTTCTTTATTTATCATCATGTAAATTAATGGCCTATTATTTATATTTTTTATTTCTCTCATTTGAATTTTTTTAGAGAGAGATTTTTTATTCTTTAGCATTAGAATATAGATTTCAAATGAATAATTGAATGTTTGAGAAATTTTAGCGTACACTACAATCTAATATTTTATTTTATGCTATATGTCTCTTAAAATGATTGAATGGAGGGGAAAAAATGCTTGATGAATTTGTTCTATAGTTGTTTTGTTGGTTTATGAAATGATCATGTCTTTTTAAATTTGATTTTTAATGTGAAGGTGATTTTGAAACCTGAGATTGATATTGATTATTGAGGAAGGATTTGCTCATGGAGGAATTCGCACGGCATTTCTTGGTTGTTTCAATGTCCATTAATTAGTTTTGCCTTTCTTTTGCATTGGGATTTATTAGGGAATCATTCTAATCTCCAAACTGAGATTGAGATTCTTCTAATGTGTGTTTGATGAGATGATGTCTATTTTTTACCTCCTGTGAGGCAGAAGGGATAAGTGAGAGTTTGATCAAATATATGTTGAAGAGTAGAGATTAAATGCTTTATTGAGAAATGTTGATATTTTTGAGCTCCAATGATTATTTAATATAAAATTATTTTAGGGATGAGCTCAATTTCAATTGATAAGATAATTTATGAATTAAAAAAATAATTTGAAAATATTAATCATTATGATTATTATTATTATATTAAAAAGAAATAGAAATAATACATTTGATGGTACATTATTTAACCATAAAAATACAAGAAGATCCTAACGTTAGCCTATAACATAAGGTATGATTATGAAGTAATTTTATATATATATAAAAGTAAGAATAAAATAAAATTTTAGAAATAGGGAAAATTTTGAATTTTAATATGGGAAGTTTTGAAAGGAGGACTCATGAACCCAATCCCTTTCAATGCCCCACAAGTTAGTCTTTGTCAAAAGCCCAACTTATTATTATTATTATTATTATTATTATTATTATTATTATTATTATTATTATTATTACACAATTGCTATTATCAATACCATTTATTAGAAAAAAAAAGTTAGTTAGCTTTAGTGTTTGGCTCATTAAGATTATTATATAAAAATTAATTTAAAATTATATTTATTATATTTTAAGTAATGATTTCTAAAATTACTAAACAATATATTAAAATTATTTTTTAAATATATATATATATATATTTTAATTTCTTAATCTCAATTTGGATATAAGATTTTGAAATTATGGTTAAAATTAATGAGAAAACACTTTATTATTATTATTATTATTATTATTATTATTATTATTATTATTATTATTATTATTATTATTATTATTATTATACAATTGCTATTATCAATACCATTGATTAGAAAAAAAAAAAAAGTTAATTAGCAGTAGTGGTTGGCTCATTAAGCTTATTATATAAAAATCTTCAAGCAAATTTTGATATTGATATATTTTTAATTTTATAGTTAAAAATTGTTTGAATTAAACTATATCTAAAAAATTATTTTGAAGTATTAACCAAATATTGTTAAAAATTAATTTAAAATTATATTTATTATATTGTAAGTAATGATTTCTAATGTAAAATTCCGTGTAGAAAAGAAGGTTTTGGCTAGAGCAGTCCTCTGGGAGGGCAAGGCTAGCTGGTACCCTTGTCTAAATGGGGGGCAATAATGAATCGAATCATACATTGAAATGGGAGAAACTAATCCCTAGAGGCGTCTTTTGGTGGAATGGCCTAGAGAGTTAGAATAACTCCGGAGTTAAGCATGCTCGCTTGAGAGAAATCCTAGGATGAGTGACCTCCTAGAAAGTTATACATTCCACCTGTGAGACAAAATCGTGAGATTCAGAATGGTGTGGACCAAAGTGGATAATTTCTCTAGCGGTTGGAGCAGAGGCGTCACATCTAAAATTATTAAACAATATATTAAAATTATTTTTAAAATAATTATATATATATATATATATATATATATATATATTAATTTCTTAATCTCAATTTGGATATAATATTTTGAAATTATGGTTAAAGTTAATGAGAAAACACTTTATTAAATATTATTATTATTATTATTATTATTAGGAAAATAAAAAGTTAATTAGCTATAGTGTTTGGCTCATTAAGCTTATTATACAAAAATCTTCAAGCAAATTTTGATATTGATATATTTTTAATTTTATAGTTTAAAATTGTTTGAATTAAACTAGATCTAAAAAATAATTTTGAAGTATTAACCAAATATTATTAAAAATTAATTTAAAATTATATTTATTATATTTTAAGTAATGATTTCTAAAATTACTAAACAATATATTAAAATTATTTTTTAAATAATATTTTAAATATATATATATATATATATATATATATATATATATATATATATATATTTTTAATTTCTCAATCTCAATTTTGATATAAGATTTTGAAATTATGGTTAAAGTTAATGAGAAAACACTTTATTAAATAATAATAATAATAATAATAATAATAATAATAATAATAATAATATTATTATTATTATTATTATTATTATTATTATTATTATTGTTATTATTATTATTAAATTGCTATTATCAATACCATTTATTAGAAAAGAAAAAGCTAATTAGCTATAGTGTTTGGCTCATTAAACTTATTACATAAAAATTTTCAAGCAAATTTTGATATTCATATATTTTTAATTTTATAGTTTAAAATTGTTTGAATTAAACTATATCTAAAAAATAAATTTGAAGTATTAACCAAATATTATTAAAAATTAATTTAAATTATATTTATTATATTTTAAGTAATGATTTCTAAAATTACTAAACAATAATGTTGTCCCAAAATAGTCCAAGAGGGGGGGGGGGGGGTGGTGAATTAGACTTTAATAATTTTTCGGCCCTTGCTTGTAGCCTAATAAAAAATTGTGGCTTTATTCAACTAGGTGCTTCTTAATATATGATGACAATGATATGTATTTCAATAAAGTGTCCCTAAGTTACAAATCAAGCTTTAATCAATATTTATAGCTATCATAACATGCATCACAAAATATTTAACTAATTTCTCATCATACTCATAAATCCTCAAATATGCCAACTCAATATATTCAATCAACATTCAAGGTCATGTATAAAAATTAAATTGCACAAAACTAAAGAGGTTAAGGTTAGAGAGATCAAACACAATGATTTTTATAGTGGTTCGGCTTAACTAGCCTACATCCACTCTCTCAAAGAACCCTCTTTGAGTCTTCTCTCCACTATTTGCTCTTTTAAAGGCAATAGACCAAAAGCCCTTTACAACTTTTCAACACCAAGCTTTTATCAAGGTAGCTTGAACCCTTGACAAGTGCTATCTCAAGCACTTACTCTCTCTCAAGCTTCAATAGGTGCTTGTACAACCTCTCTCAAATGCAATTCAATGTTGTAACACTCACTCTTACTCAATACAAATCAAACTATAAAGAAGAGATGAGTTGATTTGCCAATTGTAGCTCAAAGACTTTAAAACTCTAGAATGAAAGCAATAAATGAAAAATCAAAGTTGGAGTTCAAATGTAAGCTTTCATCAAGTGTAAAATGAAGTAAAGAAGGTGTATTTATAGTCCCAAATCATTTTAGTCCGTTTGAAACCTTTTTGGAACGTTATACACTCTGTTCAAGACAAAATAACCGCTATTTTGTCTTTTTATGCGAAGTTGAGCAACTCTGATCATTTAGCAAACTAATGAAATTTTGGCAACAGTAATAAACTAGTTAGTAAACTAATGTTTTAGCAAACACATTGGCAAACTAATGTTTTAGCAAACAAGTTAGCAAACTAATTCAATAGCTGCATGTCTCAACTTGTAATATTTTAAAAAATCTGATTTAGACCTTAAGAAAAAAAATATTTTCCAATAGTAATATCCAAGGTCATGATGAGAGAAAATTTTTTAAAAGAAAATTTAATTTTGAGCTCTATTAGACTAAACTTTCATCTATTCTTTTCACATAAGTCATAAGACTCAATTTCTAACTCTATGAATTTCATACCTTTACTTTGAGTCTTGGCTTTCATAATCTTGTTCTTTTCTTATCTTGGATTTATCTTGAGATGCCTTTGAGTATTCTTTCTCCTTAGGTGCAACTTCAAAGGTTCTTTATACAAAAGAAAAAGAATCTACACATCACTTTAAAGTTGGGTTAGATAGATTCTATTTGAGTTTTGTTATCATCAAAATCAATGCTCATTTTGAGCTACACAAGGTCAACAATCTCCCCCTTTTGGATGATGACAAAACTCAATTGAATCAACAATAAAAAATGAAAGTGTGTGAAAGTTTATGTGAATCCAAGCAAGATAGTATGCCGAAAGTACTCCCCCTAAATATATGCACATAATTTCCAAGAAATTTATTTGCTATACAAAAGCTCCCAATGAGTTTATGCTATAAAGCATGTTCATAAGATATTCACAATATTCTCAAAAATAATATGCACATAAACATCACAATATTCTCAAAAATAATATGCACATAAACATACTTCCATTTGTCAAAGTATAAACACAAGTATAAACACATATCCATTTGTCAAAGTATAAACACAAGTATAAACACATATCCATCCTATTCTCCCCCTTTTTGTCATCATCCAAAAAGAAAACAGGAGATATTAACCCAAAAAGAATCAAGTTAGCCCAAAGTTAAACGCAGTAAGGTAAACAGTAGCAAACTAAAAAAGGCAGTCAACAATAGTAGCAAACAGACTAGTAAACTAAAAATGCAGATAGGAAACTAAAAATCCAGATTTTGTGCTAATCATTAAGTCTTTTGCTCCTACGAGTGGCTTTGGAAGGCACCATCTTTTTCCTGGTGGGTTTAGCAGCAGGTGGCTGAGAACCTTGGTCAGCCAACTGGTCATGCTTCTGGGCTTCATCTTCATCAGATGGTGGTTGAAGGGCAGCAGCTAGGGACTGGTATGGATTTGACATGGTAGACTTAGATCTTTTTCTACCTTTCTTGGCTGGAGGTGCAGCAGCTGCAGATAGTTGAGATGGAGCACTCTCTTGGTGATCCTTTAGAGAGGCTTCCTTCTGCTGTGTAGAGGCAGCTGCAGGTTCTAGAAGTGGTTCACTCTGAGGTTCAACAGCTGGCTCACTTTCGGGTTCTACAACTTTTTTACTACCATGCTCAATAGGGACATCAATTTCAGGTCCAACTTCAGGTTCAACAACCTGTTCACTAGTATGTTCAATAGGGGCTTCAACTGTAGGTTCAATTTCAGATTCAACCACTTGTTCACTTTTATGTGCCACAGCAGTTGGAGACTCACCAACCTTATTACCTTCACCCCTATCAGTACCATGAGCAGAGACTTAAGTGGCTGGAGATGAGGCATCATTTGTAGGTACAACAGTCTCAACTTTGGTTGGGAAACCAGTTTCCTTGGCCTGCTGAAAATCCACAATCAGTTTCTTCAATTCCTCATTTTTAGTAAGCAAGTGACTCACTTTGTAGTCAATCACATCCACAAATCTTCTCAGCAGATCAATAGACTGATGGGTTGTACTAAATTGCTCGTTAATAGCAGTTTTTAGCCCTTGAAGCTCACTCATAAATTCATTTGTAGAATCTGAACCAATCTTAGCTGAGGAAGAACCACCTTTTTCAAACCGTTTCTTTCTTCCATCAGTATCAGAGTGAATTTCTCTAAGCACAATCAAATCTGTCCTAGAACTTTCCTTAGAAACATTTATATTCAGCTCTTTAAACAAAGCTGTCAAGAGATGTGCATAAGGCAATTTTCCAATCCCATAAGCTTTACACATATTCTTGAAAATCAAATAAGCCAAATTCATCCTTACTTTGTTAACAATGTGCCACATGATGCACATATCCAGGTAACTCAAATAGCCATAGCTGCCAGACTTAGGACAAAAAATGTAGTTCACCATACTGTGAATGATTTTAATATGTTGAAAAGCTTTTGTGCTAGTGGACTTTTCATTGGTGGCAGTGTTGGCAGGGAAGACTTCATTTTCAAACTCAGCTAAGTTAAAGCCTGGAACCCTAGTAACATCTCTATGAGTGGAGATTTTATTGCCATCATTAGGCAATTTCAAAGCCTTAGCAATCATCTCAACAGAAACAACATGCGCACTATCATTCAAAACAACTTCAAATTTGTCTTCGTCATCAACTGTTCTTAGAGTTCTATAAAAGTCTTGAACCAGTCTAGGGTAATACGCATTTGTACACTCACAAACAGTCATCCATTCTTGAAACTCAAAAAGTTCTTTGAATTGAAAATTTACCTGACCAAAGTAATCCCATTTGATGAATTTACAATCAAGCAGCGCTTTATCAACAGAACCCGAAGATTGGGCAGCACCTTTTTTGCATTGGGTATCAATCCCTTGCATTTTTCTCCTCTTTTTCTTTTGTGGTGCCGATACAGCGGGTTTGACAACCTTAGATGGGTCGGAGGATGCACCAGTTGATTCAGGTTCAGGTTAGTTCTTCTTTTCTTTCAATTTCTTTCGTAATGCAGCGACAGGGAGATCTTCAGATGCTGATGAGGATGATGAAGCAGTAGCAACAGCAGAGGTTTTGCGTTTAGTGCGAGCCATCGATGGGAAATAGAGACTAAGAAGAATGGTGAAATCTAAAATGGCTTTCGGTGCAGTGATGAATGAAGAAGAAATGAGAGAGATAAGCGGTCTGATGAAAATGGGTTAGATTTGCCGAAAAAAAAATTTGGAGGTGTAATGCCGTAAGCCAATGCAGAGGAGAGAGGAAAAATAGGTGACGGTTTCGTGTAGCAGAGGTTTAAGTTTCTTGAGTCCCGCGCTTTTCTATTGTAGTGTACTTTATCTGAACTTTTTTTTTATTTCAAATATGTCTATCTATCTTTATATGCACAAATATAGATTTCTATATGTTTGACACAGCACTGAGAATGTGATACCAAATGTGAATAGGTAAGTGCATTGTTGGACACGCAGAGAGTTTCAAGCACAATCACTTTTTGGTTTGAAATTTGAACAGTACACGATACAGCAAACTAATTTTAGTCACGCAACATTAGCATACAACTTAGTAAACTAATTTCTCGATTACACAAACAAGTTAGCTAATGTTCTTTAGAGTTTTCTCAGCAAACTTATATCACAGCAAATTACTCACACATTGGATAAAATGCAAATATATTAAATTACTATGACTTAAATTTCAAGCAAGTGGTTCACTCATGCCAATTTCCCTTCTAATTTTACAAAAGGTTTCCTCATTAAGTGGTTTTGTAAAAATATCAGCAAGTTGATCTTCAGAGGTAACAAATTCTATTTTGATATTTCCATTTTGGACATGATCTCTAATAAAATGATATCTGATCTCAATATGTTTTGTTCTTGAATGTTGGATTGGATTTTTGATCAAGTTTATGGCACTTGTGTTGTCACACCTAATTGGAACAAGATTATATTTTAAACCAAAATCTTCCAATTGTTTTTTCATCCATAAAATTTGACCAACACAACTACCAGCAGCTATATATTCTGCCTTAGCTATAGATAAAGCTACTGAAGTTTGTTTCTTACTGTGCCAAGAAACTAGTGCAAGACCAAGAAATTGACCAGTACCTGAAGTACTTTTTCTATCCAATCTATTTCCAGCAAAATCGGAATCACTATAACCAACAAGATTAAATGATTCACATTTTGGATACCATAAACTAATTGAGTATGTGCCAATGAGATATCTAAAGATCCTTTTAACTGCACTTAGATGGGATTCTTTTGGACATGATTGAAATCTTGCACACAAGCAAACACTAAAGTGTATGTCTGGTCTAGATGCAGTAAGGTACAGAAGAGAGCCAATCATACCTCTAAAAAGCTTTGTATCTACTTCTTTACCTTTTTCATCATTGTCCATTTTAATTGTTAAACTCATAGGAGTGCCCATGCTCTTCAAATCTTCCATTTTAAGTTTCTTTAACATATCCTTGATATACTTTGATTGATTTATGAAGATGCCATCTTTCATTTGCTTAATTTGAAGTCCAAGGAAGAATGTGAGCTCACCCATCATGCTCATTTCAAATTCATTCTGCATAATCTTAGAAAATTTCTTACAAAGAGATTCGTTAGTAGCACCAAAAATTATATCATCAATATAAATTTGCACAATGAGCATATCATTATGATGCTTCTTAACAAAAAGCGTTGTGTCCACTTTGCCTCTTTGGAAATCATTTTGTAAAAGGAATTTACTAAGCCTTTCATACCATGCTCTAGGAGCTTGTTTTAAACCATATAAAGCTTTAGTAAGTTTATAAACATGATTTGGATGCTCATGATTTTCAAAGCCTGGAGGTTGTGCAACATACACTTCCTCATCAATATAACCATTTAAAAATGCACTCTTGATATCCATTTGATAAAGCATAAAGTCCTTGTAACATGCAATGGCACACAACATTCTAATAGCTTCAATTCTAGCAACCGGAGCAAAGGTTTCATCAAAATCAATCACTTCCTCTTGGTTGTAGCCTTGAGCCACTAGTCTAGCTTTGTTCCTAACAACATTGCCTTTTTCATCCATTTTGTTTCTAAAAACCCATTTAGTACCAATAATTGAATGATCTTTTGGTTTAGGCACTAAATTCCAAACTTTATTTCTCTCAAATTGATTTAGTTCTTCTTGCATGGCAAGAATCCAACTTTCATCATTTTGAGTATCTTCAAAGCATTTAGGTTCAATTTGAGAAACAAAAGCAACATTGCCAAAATATATTCTCAATTGTGCTCTAGTCATCATCCTCTGAGATGGATCATCAATAATGTCTTCTTGGGGATGATTTCTATGGAATCTCCATTCTTTAGGTAAATCTTCATGTTGGGGCTCATTTACTTGTAATTCTTCCAAATTTGGCATTTCTTCATTGATTTGATCTTCATTGGCATTATGGACATCTATTGTGGTATCTCCTTGAGTTTCTTCATCTTTGTCATCAATTTGTTCCGTTTCTTGACTTGATATTATATTTTCTTTTCCAAATATCTGCTCATTATTATCATCACAAACATTTTTCCTTCTGATAGAAGGATTAGTCTCATAAAACAAAACATGAATAGTTTCCTCAATAACTAAAGTTCTTCTATTGAACACTCTATAGGCTTTACTCTTTGTTGAATACCCAAGAAAGATTCCTTCATCGGATTTAGCATCAAATTTCTTTAAGTTATCCTTCTTGTTATTTAAAATATAGCACTTACAACTAAATGCTTTGAAATATGAGATATTTGGTTTTCTTCCTTTCCACAGCTCATAAGGGGTCTTTTTCAAAATTGGTCTAATCAAAATTCTATTCAACACATAGCAAGATGTATTAATAGCATCAGCCCAAAAGTACTTTGGCAAATTATTTTCATTCGACATTGTTCTAGTCATTTCTTGCAAAGTTCTATTTTTCCTTTCTACAACTCCATTTTGTTGTGGGGTTCTAGGAGCTGAAAAATTATGGTTGATTCCATGTTTATTACAATATCTCTCAAATAAATGATTTTCAAATTCAGTTCCATGGTCACTTCTTATAGATGTGATGCAAAAACCTTTTTCATTTTGAACCATTTTACTAAAAGAGGTGAATTTATGAAAAGTCTCATCCTTGTGAGCGAGGAAGAATGTCCATGTATATCTTGAATAGTCATCAACAATAACTAAAGCATATGTCTTCCCACCAAGACTGGTAGGAGATACGGGACCAAATAAATCAAGATGAAGCAATTCTAATGGCCTAGTGGTAGACACAATATTTTTATATTTAAAAGATGCTCTAGTATGCTTTCCTAGTGCACATGCTCTACATTGAAATTCATTTTCATAATTAATCTTAGGAAGACCATTAACAAGTTCTTTCCTAAACAATTTTGAGAGTGTATGCATGCTTGCATGACCCAGTCTTCTATGCCACAAATAACTAGAGTTATCAAAAGATACTAGACATGTACCATGATTAGTTTTAAAATTATTCATGTCGAGCAAGTAAACATTATTAGATCTATTGGCAATGAACAATGTGTCATTATCTAAGTTATTAATTATACATAGAGAAGAAGTGAACTTTACCTCAAAACCTTTATCACAAAGTTGGCTTACACTTAGCAAGTTATATTTCAAACCTTCAACAAGCAATACATCTTCAATGCAAGGGTTGGTTCCAATTGTGCCATTTCCAATTATTTTTCCTTTCCCTTTATCTCCAAATTTTACATGTCCTCCATCTTCCATTGTGATTTTTGAAAACTTGTCCTTTTCACCAGTCATGTGCTTCGAACAACCACTATCTATATACCATTTTTCACTTTCCTTCATCCCTTTGAAACAAACCTGAAATTTAATCACTGAGCTTTAGGTACCTAAGCAACTTTGGGTTCTTGAGGGTTAGTGACCTTAGGTAAGGTTCCCTTTGGCACCCATACCTTCTTTACCTTAAGAAGACCTTTCCTAAGTGCACAAGAACTAATCATATGACCTCTTTTATTGCAATAATAACATGTAACATTAGGCAAGGAGGATGTAGATGCTTTAATGAAATGATTCTTATATTTACGATAGTTCATGAAACCATCAAAACCAATTCCATATTTTTCATTTGAAATTCTTTGGTTTCTAAGAAGTACATCTAGAGTTTCTTTTCCTTTTGTAAATTTTGTCAAATCATTTGTCAAAGATTCTATTTTAGCTTCAAGAACTTTATTTTTCTCAATGAGCATTTCACAAGTCTTTTTTGAGATTTTCAACTCTAAATCTAGTTCTTTAAACAAGGCAATTTGTCCTTTGTAAAATTCATTTTCTTTATACACATTGGACATGGCAATATTTTGTGATCTCAATGATTCAATCTCTAAATTCATTTTAGTGCATTTTCTCTTGTAATTTCTATACTCATCATATACTCTAGCAAATGCAAGTTCTAGTTCTTCTACATTAGGAGATTCATAAGAGTTTACCTCATTGTCACTTTCTTCTTCCTTTTGTGAACTCTCAAATTTCTCTTCAAATGCCATCATACAAAGGTGAGCAGTCTCTTTGTCACTTGATTCATCATTTGAAGATTCTTCACTGTTGCTCCATACTACTTTCATAGCTTTCTTGCTCCTATCTTCTTTTCCTTTCTTCTTTTTGAGTAATGGACATTTGGGCTTGATATGTCCAGGTTTGTGACACTCATAACATACAACTTCTTCTTTTGAATCCCTGAAATGTTTATCCTTGGGAGTATACTTTTTCAAGAATTTCTTGTATTTGCTTCCTCCCTTCTTAAAAGTTCTTTTGAATTTTCTTGCAAGCATAGCCATTTCATCATCATCATCACTTGAACCACTTAAATTGTCACTTGAGTCAACTTTGAATGCAACTCCTTTCTTCTTATCTTCATCCTTGTTTGACTTGAGAGCAATGCTTTTCTTCTTCTTTTGCTCATTTTCAACTTCATCTTTCTTACATACCATCTCATGTGCAATGAGAGATCCAATGAGTTCATCATAAGTGAATGTTTTAAAATCCTTGGTATCTTGGATAACTGTTGTCTTTGCTCCCCAAGATTTTGGAAGTGATCTAAGAATTTTCTTCACAAGATCGGCTTCCTCAAATTTTTTACCAAGTTCTTTAAGAAGATTTACAAGATCAGTAAACCTTGTACTCATATCCGCAATTGATTCTCCTGGCCTCATTTCGAATAGCTCATAATCTCGAATAAGAAGGTTTGCTTTGGACTCTTTGACGACATCAGTTCCTTCATAAGTGACTTCAAGCTTATCCCAAATTTCCTTAGCAGATTGACATCTTGAAACACGATTGTATTCATTAAGGTCAAGTGAGCAATGCAAAATATTAATAGCTTTAGCATTTATAGAAATTTTCTTCCAATCATTGTCATCATATTCATCTTCATGTTTTGGAACTTTTGTAGTTCCTGGACCATTCTTTTGAGGAACATGTGGACCATTTTTAATAATTCTCCATGCATCAATATCTACAGATTGTATGAAATTTCTCATTCTTACTTTCCAAAATGAATAATTAGTGTCGTTGAAGAGTAGTGGTCTAGTGATTGAGTAGCCTTCAGCTAGTGGTGCGGGTATACCGGCAGTATTGCTAGATGAACCAGCCATTATGGATCACTCTAAGGTTGTAACACCCTAAGCAAGAGAGACAAGCTCTGACACCAATTTGTTGTCCCAAAATAGTCCAAGAGGGGGGTGAATTGGACTTTAACAATTTTTCGGCCCTTGCTTGTAGCCTAATGAAAAATTGTGGCTTTGTTCAACTAGGTGCTTGTTAATATATGATGACAGTGATATGTATTTCAATAAAGTGTCCCTAAGTTGCAAATCAAGCTTTAATCAATATTTATAGCTATCATAACATGCATCACAAAATATTTAACTAATTTCTCATCATACTCATAAATCCTCAAATATGCCAACTCAATATATTCAATCAACATTCAAGGTCATGTATAAAAATTAAATTACACAAAAGTAAAGAGGTTAAGGTTAGAGAGATCAAACACAATGATTTTTATAGTGGTTCGACTTAACTAGCCTACATCCACTCTCTCAAAGAACCCTCTTTGAGTCTTCTCTTCACTATTTGCTCTTTTAAAGGCAAGATACCAAAAGCCCTTTACAACTTTTCAACACCAAGCTTTTACCAAGGTAGCTTGAACCCTTGACAAGTGCTATCTTAAGCACTTACTCTCTCTCAAGCTTCAATAGGTGCTTGTACAACCTCTCTTAAATGAAATTCAATGTTGTAACACTCACTCTTACTCAATACAAATCAAACTATAAAGAAGAGATGAGTTGATTTGCCAATGGTAGCTCAAAGACTTTAAAGCTCTAGAATGAAAGCAATAAATGAAAAATCAAAGTTGGAGTTCAAATGTAAGCTTTCATCAAGTGTAAAATGAAGTAAAGAAGGTGTATTTATAGTCCCAAATCATTTTAGTCCGTTTGAAACCTTTTTGGAACGTTATACACTCTGCTCAAGACAAAATAGCTGTTATTTTGTCTTTTTGTGCGAAGTTGAGCAACTCTGATCATTTAGCAAACTAATGAAATTTTGGCAAAAGTAGTAATCTAGTTAGTAAACTAATGTTTTAGCAAACAAGTTAGCAAACTAATTCAACAGCTGCATGTCTCAACTTGTAATATTTTAAAAAATCTGATTTAGACCTTAAGAAAAAAAATATTTTCCAATAGTTAATATCCAAGGTCATGATGAGGGAAAATTTTTTAAAAGAAAATTTAATTTTGAGCTCCATTAGACTAAACTTTCATCTATTCTTTTCACATAAGTCCTAAGACTCAATTTCTAACTCTATGAATTTCATACCTTTACTTTGAGTCTTGGCTTTCATAATCTTGTTCTTTTCTCATCTTGGATTTATCTTGAGATGCCTTTGAGTATTCTTTCTCCTTAGGTGCAACTTCAAAGGTTCTTTATACATAAGAAAAAGAATCTACACATCACTTTAAAGTTGGGTTAGGTTCTATTTGAGTTTTGTTATCATCAAAATCAATGCTCATTTTGAGTTACACGGAGTCAATAAATATATTAAAATTATTTTTTAAATATATATATATATATATATATATATATATATTAATTTCTCCATCTCAATTTGGATATAAGATTTTGAAATTATGGTTAAAATTAATGAGAAAACACTTTATTAAATATTAGATTTTTTAAGATAAATAATATAAATGCTTCTCATCTGTACTATTTGCTTGATTACAAGCTAAATATACGAAGCATGTTAGCTGAATTGCTTTTTTTTTAATATCATATTGTCAACTATAATTGTTGGTTGATAGATAATATGCACAGTGAATTTACATCATTTAATAATTTGGCTTATAATTACAAGAAAAAAAAAGCTTAACCATCTTTTTCAGAATTATTAAAATTATATTGATTTTTCTTTATATTTACAATGTTTCTTTTTTTATCTTACTTTTTAAATTAACCAATTTTTCCCTTTATTATTTTTTATGTTTCAAACGCTACTAGCTCGACATCCACTAACAAAGCATATTGTGATTTTTATGTATATGACGCATTTAATTTGTATAAATTTCATATTTTCATTTTTTTTTCAACATTAAAATTTTCTCCAAATTTAGATAAATAAGTTTTCATTATATATTGACATTTTTTTTTTAATTTTTTGTGATGTAATATGGGATGCTGGTAACATAGCTTGTTTGTCTATAAACATTCATCAAATCTTTCTGCAATGCAACAATAGGTTATCAACATTTTTAATTTTGAATATCCCAATTTATATTCATTAAAAGTATTGCTTGATTAGCATAAATATCCTAATTTTCTCTATGTCGTCTATATGTTTTTTGAATTTGGAAAATTATAAAATGACAATGATTGTGATGACTTATTCATTAGTGCACATTTTTCTTTCCCTTATTCTTTTTTATATTTTAATTTATTTTAAATAATGTGATAAATAATTAATAATTCTATTTGAAACACATCTATAACAACTAGAAGGAAGAAGCTGCAGTATATTTTACTGTTGCTACATCAATGAAACAAAAAACTATTAGTGATAACATATATTCTAGAAAGTCTAAAAGATATGCAACCTTTTCTGACTTACAAAATAACCATTGCCTGCTTCTTCAAGGATCTTCAAGCACCTTTCAATCCAAAACTGAAAATTTGCCTATTGAATTAAATCCTTTTGGAGTTCTAGCTAATAATGAAGATAGGTTGTCAAGATGGATCTCTGTTTGTTCACATTGTGGTACTTTATACTAGAAAGAGGAATGTATTCAAAAATTATCTAAGCAAAAATATACATTAGGTTGTCAAGATGGAAAAATATCATTACCCTTTCCTAGGGAGACACCACATTATCTTGATGAACTTTTAGATTATCAAGGAGGCTCTATTAGTAGAAAATTTAGAGAAAATATAAGAGTATAAAATTTAATGTTTGCTTTTACATCATTTGGGGCAAAAGTTGAAACAAATTTTTATAATTCTAGAGGACCACCCATTTTTAAAATAAGTGGGAAAGTTCACCACCTAATGGGTTCCTTGATTCCCCTTGGAGGGGATATTCCAAGATTCACACAATTATGTGTGTATGACACCGAACATGAAGTGCAAAATAAAATGATTACTTTGCAAGGTGAAAAAAGTAACTCTGACTTGGACCCTAATATTGTTAGAAGATTCATCTAAATGTTTGATGAGAGTAATCAATTGATAAAGGTTTTTAGAACAGTTAAAGAAAGATTCAAAACTAAAGACAAAATACCATTGAACCTTAAACTATTGGCATGTAGAAAACAAGATTCTTCTTAGTATGAAAAACCAACTTCTAATGACATTGGAGCACTAATTGTTGAAGATATTAGTGAAGATAAAATAAGTTGAGACATTGTTGTAGAATTTCTATCAGGTTAATTCAAAAGATCACAAAATTACACCCATCTTTTATGTCATTACAATATCCCATATTGTTTCCATATGGACAAGATGGTTTTATAACTAATACAAGTTAGAATCAATCATATTATGAAGAAAAACCACGCAGAAAAAGAATTTCAATGAGAAGTTTCTACTGTTTCCAGTTGCAAGAATGACTTATAGGCGGGAATACCATATTTAAAGGTGGAAAATTATTCAACAATATTTGGTTGATATACATGCTACGATCAAAGAAGATAGATTAGATTTCATAAGGAAAAATAAAAAAAGCCTACGATCTGAGGTGTACAAAGGCGTTCAAGATGCTATTGTAAGAGGAGATAATGAAGCGAAAGTATTGGGTCAAAAAATTATTCTCCCCTCCAATTACATGGGCAGTCCTAGACACATGTTTCAAAACAATCAAGATGCTATGGCTATTTGGAAAAATTAGGGCAATCCAGATCTATTTGTTACCTTTACATGTAATCCAAAATGGCCAAAAATCACAAAAGTTTTAAGTATCATTTGTGGTTAAAAAGTTCAAGATAGACCTAATTTGGCTATTAGGATGTTTGTAATGAAATTAAACCATATGTTACAATTTTTTGTTCCATTATTGCAGGTAAGAACCATTTCATATAAATCAAACATTATTTTTTCTCATATAACTTATTCAACAATGATAAATCAAAAGACCCTAACACAAATTAAATCTTATTATAGATCTTTAGGTTGTTGAGTTCCAAAAAAGAGGCCTTCCTCATTGTCATTTGCCTTTTTAGTTGCATAGTGATTATAAATGCAAGACAGTTGAGCAAATAAATCAAATTGTATCAGCTGAAATGACAGATAGAAATTTTGATCCTTTAGGCTATGAAGTTATTGTTGAGTACTTGACGTATGGTCCATGTGGAATAGTAAAAATGGATTCTCCATGTATAAAAAATGCAACATGTTCAAAGACATTCCCAAAACAATTCAAAAATGAAACTATTATCGAGGATAATGGATTTATTTCCTGTAAAAGAAGAGATAATGGCAATTATGTCCAAAGAGATGGTATCAAGTTAGATAATATATTTGTTGTTCCATACAATAGAACTCTATGTGTTAGGTATCAAGCTTATATCAATGTAAAATTTTCTTCCAATCAGTGTTGATCAAATATTTGTGTCACACCTTACCCCTCTGTAAGGCATAACATGATCCCATAAAATACCTAATAAACTATCGAATTTCACCTACCGATAACTCATTAAGTACCCTACAAAGGATTTTAAAACAATTTTCTTACTTTTATAAGTGGTGAGCATTTTCTAATAGGTATTAAAATCATTTAATTGAAGTTTTAAAACTAGTAAAAATTTTTGGCCCATTTTGTTTTTCCACAAATTTTATAAAAATTTCGGCAGAGTGCCGTCTGTATTTTGAGAAAACAGTTCTTCAATTCCCTGAAAAAAAGCACTTCCACTAATTTTTCTCAACAACTTCTTCAAATTCACAATCAATTCCAACCAACTTCTCAAGTTTCAAAATTCAACAATCCTCATTTCTCAATTTCCAAAAATTCAGTAATCATCAAGATACTGCCAATCAATTTCATTCATTCATATTTCATTAAAGATAAACAATTTATATATACATCTTACTAAAAATTTACATTAGGAAAATCCAAACTAAAATTTATTACAACTTTATACAAACTTTATACAAGCTGCTCAAGCCCAATTTTACATGTCCATACATTTACGTACATTACATACATCAAAATAAATTTCTTCAGTCAGGGTATAAAATATACCAGATATAACTTCAAGATAAGTAGCTCCTCTGTCCTCAGTAGCTTAATCTGCTACTCCTCTAGTCTTTAAATCTGCGACAGCAATAACAGCTATCGCTGAGTACTAGGACTCAATGGTGCACAACATACTAAAATAATCTTTATGTAGAATTTAAATCACGTTTATTCAAAAATTGGACTGAACATGAGAATTAAATACAAAATATGAATTATGAGATTTTAATCCAAACAAGTTCATTTCGAAGTATCAAAACACATTTCATAAAACCCACAGTTATATCATGCCATTCGAAACAAATATAATCTCAATAGCCAAAGGCTAAGGAGAAGTCACATCACAAGGCTAGCTAGCTCAAATATATGGATATCCATTCAATTTCTTCTTCTACTGGCACACACCTCAACACTTCAGCCAGAGAGGGAATCAAAATTCAAAACTGATTACCCCTACTAGTCATGCTAGTGAGGTGTTCAAATATATGGTCATGACACTGTGGTTTCAAAACTTATCTTAACAATTTGTTAAACATTGCCATTTCAAATATACACAATAACTTTCAACAATTTAAATCAAAAGCATCATAATAATGTCCAATTCAATATTTCACATTATTCAAAACAATATGCAGAAGATAATTTACAAAAATTATACGTTGTGCACAAACCTTAAGCGAGTTGCCTCTTGGCCTTGACTCGATTCCTCGGGTTCTTTTCCGATGTTCTTTTTCACTGAAACACACAGTTTCACAGTGTCTCAGTATCATAACTTAGCATAAATCCAAAAATAAATTTACATTCACTTTTACCTAGCTCTAATGTGCTAAACTTGACGTTCTTTAAATTTTGTGTTTCGGGGTTACTATTCACTATACTATTCAAGTCAATTTGTTGACTTTCTAAGGCTTAATAGGTATGGGAATTCCAACTTCACCCACATACCACATTTTGGTTACTAAATTTGTTGGTTTTGGTTGTTTACTCAAATTCTAAGTCTTTTAGGCAAATTTTCAGTATTGGTGTCTTAAGTTGCACTGTTCCATTGGTCATTTTTCTGTTAGAATTTGACAAAACTTCCTCCATAGAAAATGTTTTCTATTGTCTTAAGTTTATTCTCCTTTTTGAATCACTCCAATTGGAGTTTTTTAGCTCAAGTTATAGCCATTTGAACCATGGCTGCCGGATTGGACTTAACCCAGATTTCTGGGCAAATTCTGGTTTTGGCAATTTTAGGTCACCAAATTTGGGTGGCCAAATGACTTGGTTAATGGCATAATTTGGGTTTGTGTTCTTCATGAAAGTTTTAGATCTATATTTCATCTATCCACTAGTAAAATTTTAGGTCATTTAGACCTGCCTAGCTCAAGTTATGGCCAAATGAACAAATACTGTTCATTTGGTCAGTTTGTACAGGTCAGACTAAGAATTTCCGGATTTGGTCAATTTGTTTACTAGGTTTTGGTTACTTTTTGGGCATGATTCCAAAATGAAAATTGTGTCATTTTGTGTCTATTTTCATTTCCAATTGGTCTCATACCAATTGGACTTGTAAATTTTCAGTTTTGGTCCCTAAAAGGGACCTTGGTTCTGCTACCTGCAGCATGACTACATTGAATCCGAATTTAACCTCAATTCAAACACTTCCAACACACTTCATTTGATCACAAATGACCATTTCTCACTTCAAACTAGGTCAAACACATCCACTCACCATTTCTCCAAATTTTGTCTCCTAAACCCTAAGTGTCCAAACCCTAACCACACTAGTAGTTACATTTAACCAAATCTAAGCATGTCAATCTCACTTCCACATTCATACAAGCTTGCCTAACATATTAAATTCAATCAAAACAAAAGCATATGCATAGCAACCCTAGCTGGTCAAATTTTTAGCTTGGTCCTTCAACAATTAATTTCATTTTATTTTAAGTTTATTTCTAAGTGACTTAAGCTCTAAACACCACTAATAAACTAATTTTGCAACTTAAATCACTAACCTCAACTTGGATGCTAATTCTTCAATTTCCTTCTTCTTTTCTTCTTTCTTTGGTGATCAATCTTCTTCTCAAAGCCCAAACACAAGGTGTTATGAAGTAATTATGGGAGAAATTGGGGTTTAGTAGGGTTTTAAAAGCTTGAAGCAAGCTTTAATGGAGTTTCCTTCATGGTGAGATGAGGGAGAGGAGCTGGCTATTTTTAAGGAGGAAGATGAAAGTAATTTTCTTTTTTTTTTTATGTTATTTTTGTCTTACCTTATAGATTTTTAACTTAGTCAAATTTGATAGGAAAAATAATTTTAATTATGACATCATCATTGATGTCACACATGATGTAATAACCTTTTTCTTTTCCTTTCTTTTTTTTATTTTTTTATTTTTTCATTAGTTCTTTAATTTAATTCCCGACTCTAAAATTTTCTTTTCTCCGATTTTATTTGACAGTTAGGTCAGGAGTCAGCTCTCGAGGTCAATTGACTAAATCACCCCTCGCCGGTTCAACCTGGTTTGTAAATAATTCTATATTTCTTCCGGTTCCTTGACCTAATTATTTGACTGGCTTAACAACCTTTTTTCATGATTGTCTATTTTCCACTGTGTTTGTAATAGTCTTAAGGACCGCAGCGTCACATTTTATTGTTCGAAATTTGAGTTTAAATTGACTTTGCAGTCCTTCCCGATAAGGTCACCCATCGCTGTAACTCTCAGCTCGTTTAACTTCTTATGTTATGTTTTTCTTATTTATACTTAACTAATTGATAATTACTAATTATTTGTGTTTATGGCTTATCTAGTTGTCTTAAGTATGGTTCTAATTCCCTGAATTGTCCAGACCGACTCCGGTCACCAGAACAATGAAATATACCAGGCTATACAAATAGGGGTGTTACAATTCCCCCCCCCCCCCCTTAAATAAATTTCATCTGAAAATTTTACTTAGTATCAATCTCTGAAAAGCTGTGGGTGTTGTCTCCTCACGTCCTCCTCTCGTTCCCAAGTAGTTTCTTGGCCCGAATGATGGTTCCACAGCACTTTTACCAACGGTATCTGCTTGTTCCGTAGCTGCTTCATCTCATAAGCCAGAATCTCTATGGGTTCTTCCTCGTATGTGAGGTCTGGATTCACTTTAATTTCTTCCACTGGTAGTACATGAGATGGGTCTGATCGATACCTCCTCAACATAGACACATGGAAGACATTATGTATCCTCTCCGACTCTGGAGGTAGTGCCAAACGATACGCTAAAGGACCCACTCTTTCCAAAACCTCATATGGCCCGATAAAACGAGGACTCAGTTTCCTCTTTCTGCCAAATCTCATAATTCTCTTCCAAGGTGAAACCTTGAGGAATACTTTCTCACCCACTGCATACTCAATATCCCTTCTCTTTAAATCAATGTAGGACTTCTGACGGTCTGATGCAGTCTCAAGTCGATCTCTGATCACCCTAATTTTCTCTTCAGTCTACTGAATAATTTTGGGCCCAATCAACTTCCTTTCACCTACCTCATCCCAACATAGGGGAGTTCTGCATTTTCTGCCATACAAAGCTTCATATGGGGGCATTTCAATGCTTGATTGGTAGCTGTTATTGTAAGCAAACTCAATCAAAGGCAAGTGTGTGTCCCAACTGCCCTCAAACTCAATCACACAAGCCCATAGCATGTCCTCCAAGATCTGAATTATCCTCTCAGACTGGCCATCTATCTGTGGGTGGAATGCAGTACTGAAGTTCAATCTAGTTCCTAGGGCTCTCTGAAGACTACCCCAGAATCTAGAAGTGAACCTAGGATCTCTATCTGATACGATGGATACTGGCACTCCATGTAGTCTCACAATCTCATCAATGTACAACCTGGCCAATCTTTCTAAACTGTAGTCCATCTGAACTGGCAGAAAATGAGCAGATTTGGTCAATCTATCAACAATGACTCATACTGCATCATGACTCTTCTGTGTTCTCGGAAGTCCCATCACAAAATCCATCGTTATTCTCTCCCATTTGCATTCCGGTACTGGTAGTGGATGTAACAACCCAGGAGGTACTTGATGCTCTGCCTTCACTTGCTGACAAGTTAGGCATTTGGAAATAAACTCTGCCACGTCTCTTTTCATGCCCATCCACCAGTAATGCTCCTTTAGCCCCCTATACATTTTTGTGCCACCAAGGTGCATGGCAAAAGGAGACTCATGTGCTTCCTTTAAAATGATCTGCCTCAAATCAACATCATTAGGAACACATATTCTGCCCTAGTGTAGCAGTAGACTGTCATCTCTTACTGAGAATTCTGGTTTCTTGCCTTGCCGGACTTCTTCCAACTGCTTCTGATACTTTTCATCATTCTGAGCAGCCATTCTGATCTGATCACTCAATACTGGTTGTACATGCTGTGCAACTGTTGTCTGCCCCTCATCATTAATCTCTAAGTTGGCATGTAATGATCTCAACTCATGTACCATAGACAAAGGAGTAACCCGTAGACTTGCCATAGTCTTGCGACTTAAGGCGTCAGCCACAACATTAGCTTTTCCTGGCTGATAGTCTATCAGACAATCATAGTCTTTTATTAACTCTAACCATCTCCTCTGTCTCAAATTCAGCTCTTTCTGGGTGCCCAAATACTTTAAACTCTTATGATCTGTGTAGATGTAGCATTTCTCCCCATACAAATAATGCCTCCAGATCTTAAGAGCAAACACAATAGCTGCAAGCTCCAAATCATGTGTCGGATAATTCCTCTTATGCAGTTTTAGCTGGCGTGATGCATAGGCAATGACATTTCGATCTTGCATCAATACACAGCCTAACCCATTATGAGAAGCATCACTATAAACTGTATATTCTTTACCCGGAGTAGGTAAAGTAATGACTGGAGCTTCAGTCAAACATTTCTTAAATTCATCAAAACTCAGTTGGCATTTATCCGTCCACTGAAATTTTACATCTTTTCTAAGCAACTTGGTCAATGAATATGCCAACATGGAGAATCCTTTCACAAACTGACGGTAGTATCCAGCTAAACCCAAAAAAATGTGAATATCCGTGATATTTCTGGGTGGCCTCCAATTAAGGACAGCTTCTATCTTACTTGGATCTACCTTGATGCCATCTTCTGATACTACATGCCCCAAGAAAGATATTTCCTTCAGCCAAAATTCACACTTCGACAATTTGGCGTATAACTGTTTCTCCCTCAAAGTCTGTAGTACAATCCACAGATGTCTATCATGCTCTTCTGCACTCCTCGAATAGACTAATATATCATCTATGAATACCACAATAAACTGGTTGAGGTATGGTCTGAAGATAGTGTTCATCAGATCCATAAAAGCAGCCGGAGCATTAGTTAACCCGAATGGCATAACCAAGAACTCATAATGGCCATAGCGGGTTCTAAAGGCAGTTTTAGCAATACTCTGCTCTTGTACTTTCAGCTGATAATAACCTGATCTCAGGTCAATTTTGGAGAACACAGCTGCACCCCTCAACTGATCAAATAAGTCATCAATGCGGGGCAATGGATATCTATTCTTTATTGTCACCTTATTTAACTGGCGATAGTCAATGCATAATCGGAGAGTGCCATTTTTCTTCTTTACAAACAACACTGGCGCTCCCCAAGGTGACACACTAGGGCAGATAAAGCCCTTGTCAAGTAGCTCTTGCAATTGCACTTTCATTTCTTTCAATTCTGCAGGTGCCATTCTATATGGTGTTATGGAGATTGGGTCCACACCAGGCATAACATCAATCTCAAACTGCACCTCTCTTTCTGGAGGTAATCCTGGCAGTTCATCAGGAAACACATCCGGAAAATCACATACAGTAGAGATGTCCCTTAGTGCTGGACTCCCCACTTGGGTGTCTATCACATGTGCCAAGTATGCTTCACACCCCTTTATAATCATCCTTCTGGCTAGTGCAACCAAAATGATGTTTGATGGCAGTAAATGCCTCTCCCCATGTATTAGCACATCACCATACAGAGGGAGACCAAAAGTGACTATCTTCAGTCCACAGTCAATCATAGCGTGATGCCTGGCTAACCAATCCATGCCCAAGATAATATCATAATCTCTGAAGGGCATTTCAATCAAATCTGACAGAAAAACATGTCCTTGGATCACCAAAGGACAGTCTCTATAGATTCTGTTGACCCGAACCTCTTGTCCTAATAGAGTAGTTACTAGCACCTCAAAACCCATTTGGACACATGGAACAGCAAGTGAACTGACTATGCTAGCACTAACATATGAGTGGGTTAAACCCGGATCAAACAACATCAATACTTCTTGATTAGAGATAGAAAATGTACCAGCTACAACATCAGAAGTCTCAGCCTCTTCTCGTTGTCTCATCGTGTAAACTCTGGCTGAAACACTTCCTTGTGCTGACTGACCAACCGTGCCCTGACTGCCAGAAGCAGTACCTCTACCTCTACCAATTGATTGTGAACCTCTGGGAGTAGGACTCTAAATAGATCCTTCTACAGTCGTAGGAGCTAGACCGTATCTAGGAGCACTAATGCAGTCTTTAGCAAGATGGCCCTTGCCTCCACAGTTAAAACAGGCTCCTGTAGCCCAATAGCATTCTTCCTCATGAATCTTGCTACAAGTCTCACAGGGGCGGGCAGGATATGAACCCCTGCTCGACTGCTGACCAGACCTAGGGGGTCTCTGTCCAGAGAATCTGCCCCTACCAAACCTTCCACCTCGACCTCTGCTAAGTCCACCAAATTTCTTTCTCTTCCCAGAAGTACCACCAGAACTTTGTTCAATTGATTTTTCCCCCTTGTCTTTCTCTGATTTTTCAACTTTTTCTGATTTTTCTTTTGTTGGGGTCGCTTCTGATTCAATCCTTTCTAGCTCAAGTGCTTGAGACATGAGTTCTGAAAAATTCCTGTGTCTAAATCCCACAACTTGCATCCTCAAACTGGGCTTCAAACTAGTCTCAAATCTGTTGCACCTTTCCTTGCTGGTAGAAAGGAAACTCTCAGCATAATGGCTTAAGCAGGAGAACTCCCTCTCATACTCTGCCACTGATTTACTCCCTTGCTTCAGACTCAAAAATTCTTGCAATTTCTGATCAACATATGCATCTAGGATGTATTTCTGTCTGAATTCTCTGATGAAGTCATTCCAGGTCAGTACTGGTGGTTCAGCTAAACTGTGGGGGATGGTCTTCTACCAATCATACGCATCCCCTTGTAGTAGTGACACAGAATATTCAAACTTCAGTTCATCTTGACAGTGCAGCTTCTTAAATACTTTATCCATCCTTTCAAGCCATTGCTCTGCCTCTAAAGGGTCCACTGTACCTATAAATTCTGTAGCCCCATACTTCAATAACTTGTCATACTGTCTGGCTGGAGGCAGTGGTTGTACCAAAGGTGTTTGGGGTGGAGCTTGAACAGGCATACCCCCAGCCATTTGTTGAAACATCGCAGCCATCTGCTGTGCAAACTGTGCAGGAAACTGCGGCATTTGTGGGGCTGGTGCTACTGATCCACTGACATTCTGTAAAGCTGGGGCTTCCCCTTGTGCCTCAGCTTCAACAGATTGCTCGACTGAGCAATCTCCTTCTTCCATTTCAGTCTGAAGTTAGGGTATCTCCTGAACAAGTAACACATGGAGATTTCCCTCCGTTAGTTCATATTTATGATGTAATGCACTGTATGTAACAAATATAGACATTGAGCAGTTGTACTTAACAAGGAAAGACACAAATTCTCAAGTTAAAATATACTTCAAAAATTTGCTCTGATACCACTAAAACATGTCACACCTTACCCCTCTGTAAGGCATAACATGATCCCGTAGAATACCTAATGAACTACCGAACTTCACCTACCGATAACTCATTAAGTACCCTACAAAGGATTTAAAACAAATTTCTTACTTTTATAAGTGGTGAGCATTTTCTAATAGGTATTAAAATCATTTAATTGAAGCTTTAAAACTAGTAAAAATTTTTTGCTCATTTTGTTTTTTCGTAAATTTTATAAAAATTTCGGCAAAATACCGTCTGTATTTTGAGAAAACAGCTCTTCAAATACCTGAAAAAAAGCATTTTTAGTAATTTTTCTCAATAACTTCTTCGAATTCACAATCAATTCCAACCAAAAAGTTTCAAAATTCAACAATCCTCATTTCTCAATTTCCAAAAATTCAGTAATCATCAAGATACTGTCAATCAATTTCATTCATTCATATTTCATTAAAGATAAACAATTTATATATACATCTTACTAAAAATTTACATTAGAAAAATCCAAACTAAAATTTATTACAACTTTATACAAACTTTATACAAGCTGCTCAAGCCCAATTTTACATGTCCATACATTTACGTACATTACATACATCAAAATAAATTTCTTCAGTCAGGGTATAAAATATACCCGATATAACTTCAAGATAAGTAGCTCCTCTGTTCTCAGCAGCTCAATCTGCTGCTCCTCTAGTCTTTAAATCTGCGACAGCAATAACAGCCATTGCTGAGTACTAGGACTCAGTGGTGCACAACATACTAAAATAATCTTTATGTAGAATTTAAATCACATTTATTCAAAAATTGGACTGAACATGAGAATTAAATACAAAATATGAATTATGAGATTTTAATCCAAACAAGTTCATTTCGAAGTATCAAAACACATTTCATAAAACCCACAGTTATATCATGCCATTCGAAACAAATATAATCTCAATAGCCAAAGGCTAAGGAGAAGTCACATCACAAGGCTAGGTAGCTCAAATATATGGATATCCATTCAATTTCTTCTTCTACTGGCACACACCTCAACACTTCAGCCAGAGAATGAATCACAATTCCAAACTGATTACCCCCACTAGTCATGCTAGTGAGGTGTTCAAATATATAGTCATGACACTGTGGTTTCAAAACTTATCTTAATAATTTGCTAAACATTGCCATTTCAAATATACACAATAACTTTCAACAATTTAAATCAAAAGCACCATAATAATGTCACAATTCAATATTTCACATTATTCAAAACAATATGCAGAAGATAATTTACAAAAATTATACGTTGTGCACAAACCTTAAGCGAGTCGCCTCTTGGCCTTGACTCGATTCCTCGGGTTCTTTTCCGATGTTCTTTTTCACTGAAACACACAGTTTCATAGTGTTTCAGTATCATAACTTAGCATAAATCCAAAAATAAATTTACATTCACTTTTACCTAGCTCTAATGTACTAAACTTGACGTTCTTTAAATTTTGTATTTCGGAGTTACTATTCACTACACTATTTAAGTCAATTTGTTGACTTTCTAAGGCTTAATAGGTATGGGAATTCCAACTTCACCTACATATCACATTTTGGTCACTAAATTTATTGGTTTTGATTGTTTACTCAAATTCTAAGCCTTTTAGGAAAATTATCAGTTTTGGTGTCTTAAGTTACACTGTTCCATTGGTCATTTTTCTGTTAGAATTTGGCAGAACTTCCTTCATAGAAAATGTTCCCTATTGTCTTAAGTTTATTCTCCTTTTTGAATCACTCCAATTGGAGTTTTGTAGCTTAAGTTATAGCCATTTGAACCATGGCTGCCGGATTGGACTTTACCCAGATTTCTGGGCAAATTCTAGTTCTGGCAGTTTTAGTTCACCAAATCTGGGTGGCCAAATGACTTGGTTAATGGCAGAATTTGAGTTTGTGTTCTTCATGAAAGTTTTAGGTCTATATCTCATCTGTCCACTGGTAAAATTTCAGGTCATTTAGACCTGCCTAGCTCAAGTTATGGCCAAATGAACAAATACTGTTCATTTGGTCAGTTTGTACAGGTCAGACTGAGAATTTCCGGATTTGGTCAATGCGGTCACTAGGTTTTGGTCACTTTTTGGGCTTGATTCTTAAATGAAAATTGTGTCATTTTGTGTCTATTTTCATTCCCAATTAGTCTCATACCAATTGAACTTGTAAAGTTTCAGTTTTGGTCCCTCAAAGGGACCTTGGTCCTGCTACCTGGAGCATTACCACATTGAATCCGAATTTAACCTCAATTTAAACACTTCCAACACACTTCATTTGGTCACAAATGACCATTTCTCACTTCAAACTAGGTCAAACACATCATTTCACCATTTCTCCAAATTTTGTCTCCTAAACCCTAAGTGTCCAAACCCTAACCACACTAGTAGTTACATTTAACCAAATCTAAGCATGTCAATCTCACTTCCACATTCATACAAGCTTGCTTAACATATTAAATTCAATCAAAACACAAGCATATGCATAGCAACCCTAGCTGGATGAATTTTCAGCTTGGTCCTTCAACAATTAATTTCATTTTATTTTAAGTTTATTTCTAAGTGAGTTAAGCTCTAAACACCACTAATAAACTAATTTTGCAACTTAAATCACTAACCTCAACTTGGATGCTAATTCTTCAATTTCCTTCTTCTTTTCTTCTTTCTTTGGTGATCAATCTTCTTCTCAAGGCCCAAACATAAGGTTTTATGAAGTAATTATGGGATAAATTGGGGTTTAGTAGGGTTTTAAAAGCTTGAAGCAAGCTTTAATGGAGTTTCCTTCAAGGTGAGATGAGGGAGAGGAGCCGGCTATTTTTAGGAAGGAAGATGAAAGTGATTTTCTTTTTTTTTTTATGTTATTTTTGTCTTACCTTATAGATTTTTAACTTAGTCAAATTTGGTAGGAAAAATAATTTTAATTATGACATCATCATTGATGTCACACATGATGTAATAACCTTTTTCTTTTCCTTTCTTATTTTTTTTTATTTTTCCATTAGTTCTTTAATTTAATTCCCGATTCCGAAATTTTCTTTTCTCTGATTTTATTTGACAGTTAGGTCAGGAGTAAGCTCTTGGGGTCAATTGACCAAATCGCCCCTTGCCGGTTCAACCCAGTTTGTAAATAATTCGATATTTCTTTCGGCTCTCTGACCTAATTATTTGACTGGCTTAACAACTTTTTTTCGTGATTTTCTCTTTTCCACTGTGTTTGTAATAGTCTTAAGGACTGTTGCGTCACATTTTACGATTCGAAATTTGAGTTTAAATCGACTTCGCAGTCCTTCCTGAGAAGGTCACCCATCACTGTGACTCTCGGCTCGTTTAACTTCTTATGTTCTGTTTTTCTTATTTATACTTAACTAATTAACAATTACTAATTATTTGTGTTTATAGCTTATCTAGTTATCTTAAGTGTGGTTCTAATCCCCTTAATTGTCTGGACCGACTCCGGTCACCGGAACAGTGAAATATACTAGGCTATACAAATAGGGGTGTTACAATTTGTTTAAGTCTTAACTAAAGGACCAGACAGAATTAGAATGGTCATTGAAGAAAACATTATAATTACTGATTCTAGTCAAACATCGTATCAACAAATAGATGAAATAAAAGCCTTTCTAAATTGTATATATATTTGTCCACACGAAGCTGCTTGGCAAATCTTTGCTTTCCCTCTTCATCATAGAAATTCAGCAATTTTAAGAATGCCAGTTCATCTACCAATGATGCACAATATAATATTTGATCAAAATTAATATCTTCATTCTATTGTTAATAAGCCAAGGGTCAAAAAAATCATGCTAACTGAATAGAAGAACATAAATCGAAATTCCCTCATACTAGACATCTAACCTATAGTCAATTTCCAAGAGAATGGACTTAGAATCATAGAGATAAATTATGGACTCTAAGAATTGAATGTAATACCATAGGTAGAATTTATTACATACACCTAAATGCTGGCGTGTTATATTATCTAAGAATATTGTTAAACTATGTTAAAGGTACCACATGTTATGAAGATTTACGAACAATAAATAATACATTATATCCTATATTTCAAGAAGCATGTGAAGCACTTAGACTATTAGGAGATGATCAAGAATGGGATGAATGATTAAAAGAAGTAGCTTAATGGGCAACTTCTTCTCAATTAAGGCATCTTTTTACAATAATTCTCCTATTTTGTAATGTATCTAATCCCCAATCTCTCCTTGAAAAGCATTGCTGTTCCATGTCTGATGATATAGTGATTAAATTGAAAAACCTATATAACAATTCTGATTTCCAAATTCCAGCACATGAATTACAGTATTATGTTGTAATACCCCTTACCCGATCTACAGTATAGCCGAGCAAGGAATGTCATATTCGGTGCCGAAGCACTTTATCTTATTTAATCTTATACATTATTAATTTAAATTCCATTTACTGGTGGTATTCCATTTATTGGTTTTTTTTTTTTTGAGAAATGGACAAAGTTTCCCCTGTTTTATTAATATTTGGCATGTTAAAATCAATTACCTATTTATAAATCTCATCAAATCCATATCATATCTCAATTCAACCATATAAGCAACTCATATTCATTCATATGTAATTCATCTCATTTCATTTATATAATTCATGTACATAATTTATAGAGCTTATACAATCCCAAAATTTAATTACAAACTTTATGATTAAATACAAAATACAATGACAAAAAGATTTCCTACAGCTCATGGGCCTACCAAAAATACACTACTGACGTGACAACTCTCCTATTGTAGATCTGATCACTACTAGTCCTTGTCTCCAGTACCTACGCATATACAAACCAATGCGCTAAGCATATTGCTTAGTGGTGCAATAATAAAATTGAAAATAAACTAAATAAATAGAAGTACATATTTCATGTGTATAATACTATAAAAGAAATGCATTTTCATAACTTATGAGTAATTCACAATTTATTTATCTCTTCCATTCATTTATTTTTTATTCAATCAAATTAACTCATTTCATTGCCCATGCAGGCCCTATAAGCTATAATGAGCTTGGTTTTGATGATAATAAAACTTAATGAAATATATATTAACTTTTTATGCATAAGTATTTGAAGTGATTTTATAGGTCATGATATGCAAAGACATTGATGGAAGGACTATTCTATTGAAATGGCTAATATAAAAGGATTATCTTGTATAACACAAGACGAATCAAAGTCCATGAAGAATTAGGATAGAAATTAAGTCCTTAGGTCTATTGTACAAGATTAGAGAGATTATGCCATTTAAGACCTAGAATCAATTTTGTTTTTAGATTTAAGAGTTTATAAAGTGTTATTATGTCATTTCTAAGGTTTTTGAATGGTCAAAATAATTTTTACAAATTTCCTTAAAAAATTCAAAATTTCAAAATTTAAGTTAGACAATAGCGAAATTAGTTAACTTGTTGCGAAAATTAGTTAACTAGTTTTATTGTCTAAAATTTTTTGTCCTACGAAACTAGTTAACCAGTGAAAATTTTAGTTAACTATTTTCATGCTCTGACCTGACACAACTCTGCTGCACGACTTTCAAAGAAGTAACTGCTAGTTTTTTGAAAATTAAAGAGCCGTTAGACACACTCTCTAGCAGACACTTTTAGCAATGAAAAGCACTTATAAAAGGCATCATTTACTATAATTTTACCTAATGAAAGTGTTCCTATTCATTGATAATTTATTGTGCTATTTTTAAAGCTTTCATTCAACTACTCTTGAGCTTGAGTGGCAAATCTTCTCTCTCAATCTTTTAGCATTATATTTTTTATCTGAGAGTTATTGAGAGTGATTTCATCTACACCAAAAACTATTTAACGTTGTGTAAGTGTGAGGACACACTTGTGAAAGGTTTTCAAGCACCTTGAGAAGCTTGTGGAAGGTTTTCAAGCACCTTGTGAAGCTTGTGGTCTTTTGTGAAAAGCAAAGACATTGTAAAGATTCTCAAGCACCTAGGAAGCTTGCTGAGATTGTAAAGGCTTTGAATCTTGCCTGTTAAAAAGATCAAATAGTGGAGTGACTCTCAAAGTGGGACTTTGGGAAGAGTAGTTGTAGGCTAAGAGAGTCAAACCACTATAAACATTGTGTTTGATTCTCTTCTTTCCTTAACTCTTTAATTTTCAGCACTTTGTTTCTCTGATTATATATTGAATGTGTTGAGAATTTGTTTTGTTGAGTTAAAACTGAGCTTGAACAACTAAACTTGCAAATTCTGATTTATATGTGAAAAGATACACATGATATTAAGTGATTATTTTGTGTATGGGCTGATATTCATGCATAACTTGTTTGATTACTTAAATTACATCTTAAAAATAGAGTTATACACATACATAGAAGTGCAAAGCCACAATTTTTAATTAAGTCTTGAGCAAGGACTGAAAAATTACCTAAAGTGTCTAATTCACCCCCCTCTTGGTCACTTTCTTTGGGACAACAAATTGGTATCAAAGCTTGTCTCTCTTGCTTGAGGTTTAAACACCTTAGAGAGATCCTACATTGGCTGGCAAATCTAACACAACTAGTATCCCTGCACCTTTAGCTGAAGGACACTGTATCACTAGACCACCTTTTTTTAATGGTTCTAATTATTCTTTCTGGAAAATTAGAATGAGAAACTTTATTCAATCTGTTGATATTGAAGCATGGCAAAGAATTGTTAAAGGTCCTGAAATTCCATTAGAATTGCATGCTGATGGTTATAGAGAAAAACTAGAAGATGAATATAATGAACTTGATTGGAAGAAAGTTTCTTCAAATGCTAAAGCTTTAAACATTCTACATTGTGCACTTGATGCAACTGAGTATAATCGTATTTCAGGTTGTACATTTGCAAAAGAAGTGTGGGATAAACTTGAAGTCACATATGAAGGGACTAATCAAGTAAAGGAATCAAAAGCCAATAAGCTTGTTCGAGAATATGAACTATTTGAGATGAAACCTGGAGAAACCATTTCAGAAATGAGCAAAGATTTACTGATCTGGTGAATGTTCTCAAAGCTCTTGAAAAAGAATTCACTGAAGAAGAATTAGTCAAGAAAGTCTTAAGGTCACTACCTAAATCAAGGGAAACAAAAGTAACAGTGATCTTTGACACCAAAGACTTCTCCAAATTCACTTATGATCAACTGATTGGTTTTCTTATTGCTCATGAAATGCTTTATGATAAGAGCAAGAGTAATGTAAATGATGAAAAGAAAAAGTGAGGAATTGCCTTGAAGTTAAGACAAGAGGATGAATTAAGGAAAACTATAGCTTTTAAGGCTACCTCATTTGTCTGGTTGAAAACTATAGAATTCAAAGGACAAGAGCAACAAAGCTCTGGTTGCTAGCTGGATGGATAATGATGACTCCTTAAGTGATAACTCTAGTGACAAAGAGGTTGCACACATTTGTTTCATGGCTCTAGAAGAGGATAAACCAGAAAGCTCTCAACAAAGAGAAATCAACACTGCGGTAAATAATTCTGACTCTCTTAATATTGAAGACTATGAAGATGCATTTGCCAAATTGTATAAAGAATATAAAGTTTATAAGAAAAAATGTTATATTTTAAACAAAGAAATTGCTTCCTTAAGATCAAAAAATAATTATATGAGTATTATTGTGCAAGAAAATAAGTTTTATAAAAATCAAATGCTCTTGTTTGATGAGTTGAATAAGGAGTTAGAAGATTCAAAATTTGCTTGTGAAAAACTCATTGAGAAAAATAGGATTCTAGAAACCAAGGTGGAATCTTTGACAAATGATTTAGCTAAATTTACCAATGGCACACAAATTCTTGATACTTTACTTGGTTCTCAAAGATTGTCAAATAAAAAATCTGGTCTTGGTTATGATGGATTCATGCACTATGAAAAATACAAAAATTTCTTTATGAAAGCTTCCTCTTATTCATTACCAAATGTTATTTGCTTCTATCGTAACCAAAATGGTCATATGGTTAGTCATTGTCCTATAAGGAAAGGTTCCTCAAAGGTAAAAAAGATTTGGGTACCTAAAGGAACAATTCCTAATGTCTCTAACCCCTAAGGACCCAAATTTGTTTGGGTACCTAAGAAATAGTTAATTAATTTCAGGTATGTTTAGAAGCAAGCAAGAGTGTGAACAATGGTATGTTGATAGTGCTTGCTCAAGATACATGACAGGAGATAAAGAAAAATTCTCAAACCTTACCTTGAAAAGTGGTAGACATGTGAGATTTGGTGACAAAGGCAAAGCTTACATCATTGGAAGTGGCTCTATTAGGAAAAATCCAAGCATAAAGGATGTTACACTAGTTGAAGGTTTGAAATTTAATCTTCTTAGTGTAAGTCAATTATGTGATAAAGGTTACAAAGTTATTTTTAATTCTACACATTGTGAGATTAGAAGTTTGCATGATGATCATATATTATTCATTGCACTTAGAAGTGAAAATGTATATTTGCTTGATTTGAATGTTATTGAAAATGGAAATGAAAGATGTCTTGTATCTCTTGAAGAAGATAGTTGGTTATGGCATAGAAGACTTGGTCATGCTAGTATGCATGTGATTTCAAAACTTTTTAAGATATGATCATGTTAAAGGTTTGCCAAAAATTAACTTTGAAAAAGATCATGTTTGCAAGCCTTGTTCTCTTGGGAAACAAACCAAAGTTTCTTTCAAATAAAAAAATGTTGTTTCAACATCTAGACCTCTTGAGATATTACATCTTGATTGGTTTGGTCCTATCACACCTATAATTATTGGTGGTAAAGCATATACTTTAGTCATAGTAGATGATTACACTAGGTATACATGGACATATTTTCTCGCACTTAAGGATGAAACTTTTAGTGTATTTACATCTTTTAGTAAGAAAGTACAAAGTGAAAAAGGCTTACCCATTTCCTCCATTAGAAGTGATCATGGGAGAGAGTTTGAAAACCAATCTTTTGATAAATTTTGTTCAAACAATGGCATTTTTCATAACTTTTCAGGTCCTAGAACCCCTCAACAAAATGGAGTTGTAGAGAGGAAAAATAGAACTTTACAAGAAATGGTAAGAACAATGCTTAGTGAACAAAATCTTCCAAAATATTATTAGGCAGAAGCCATAAACACTACTTGCTATATCTTGAATAGAGCAATGATTAGGCCAATCTTAAAGAAAACCTCTTATGAGTTATGGAAAGGGAGGAAGCCTGACATTTCTTACTTTTGTGCATTTGGTTGTAAGTGTTACATTTAGAACAACAAGAAGGATAACCTCCAAAAGTTTGATGTAAAATCAGATGAAGGTATTTTTCTAGGATATTCAATGCATAGCAAATCTTATAGAGTCTTTAATAGGAGAACTTTGTTAGCTGAGGAAACCATTCATGTTGTATTTGATGAAACTAACAACTTCTTAGAAAGAAAGATTATTTGTGATGATGATGAACTAGGTAAAATTTTTGGAAGAAAAAGGGATGAGACTCAAAAGTAACAAAGTTAATATATTGATGAGCCCCAAAGTGCAATTGGGAATGATGTTGTCAATGAAAATGCTAATGAGAAAGATCAATAAGGTGATCAAGAAGTATTGCCCATTATTGAAGAACTCCAAATTGATGAACCACATCATGATGACCTACCTCAAGAATGGAGATATCATAGAGATCATCCAAAGGAGGACATAATTGATAGCCCCTCACAAAAGAAGATGACAAGAGCTTAACTTCGAAAATACTTTGGTAATGTCATATTTATTTCTCAACTTGAACCAAAGTCTTATGATGAAGCTCAAAGTGATGAGAGTCAGATTCTTGCTATGCAAGAAGAACTTAATCAATTTGAGAGAAATAAAGTATGGAAACTTGTTCCTAGGCCTAGAAATCATTCTATCATCGGTACTAAGTGGATTTTTAGGAACAAAATGGATGATAAAGGGCATGTTTGTGACATCCTCACTTTAGATAGTCCGTACATTCTATTGTTCCGATGACCAATGTCTGTCCGGAGAGCCAGAATGTCTGGAGCTATATGTAAACTAGAGTGAGGAGTTATAAACATACTAAATAATGACAAGAAAAAAATTAAAGAAAAATTTAAGAAATGAAATACCACAAAGTTAAATGAGCCGAATCTATGGCGATGGATGACCTAACGGGAAGCAACTGTAAAGATAGTTGCCGACTCTAGACCCATGGGAAAACCTTGTGAAGTAATTTTTGGGACTCTAGTGAATAATTATTGAGGCTTAGATGATAATAGAATGCCAAGAAAATACTAGGAAAAATTTGTCAATTAGTACAGACAATTTTAGCTCATTAAGCTAAACGAAGAGCATTTTGGTCATTTTACCTTCAGAGATGATTTTTGACCAACTTGTCCATTTAAGTAAGTGAGAATTATGACATAAAATATGAATAAATATTGCTAAAAATTTAATAAAAAAATGCTAAAAGAAAGAAGAAAAGAAAAGAAAAATCAAATAAGAATTAAAACTTAATATGACATAATAATATGTCATTTAAATTTACTAACCAATTAACATAAGACAAGCACATATAAAAAGATAAAAAGAAATCAAATAAGCCAAAACTTTGGTCATCTTCTTCCTTTAACTCATGTTGGCCGAACCACTTCCATGAGAGACTCCACCATTATTCAAGCTTCAAAGCTTGGTCTTCCTCCATTCTCACCCCAAAAGCCCTAGGTCCCTTCTCTAAAAATTGCTCCTACACCTTGAGAAAGTGTTTGGCAGCCAAGAGAGTTCAAGAAAAGTGAAGTTTGGGTGAAAGAAAATTCTGTTTACTAAGGTTAGTGCACTATCCAAGTTTTCTCTCTTCACTAAGTGTTTAAGCATGCTAAACTAAGTTGAAATCTTATGGAATTGAAAGAATATGATGAGGAATTGAAAGACAAGAATTTCGGCAGCCATGAGAATATGTGGGAATTTATGATTTTGATGGAATTAATTTGGTTAGTGGTGTTATTGATGAGTTTGCATAGGATAGAAGTTGAATTGTATGATGTATATGTGTTACATGAGATTTACAAAACTTATAAGTTAGGGTTTAGTATGAAAATTGGGAATCTGATGATATGTTGATAAATTGATGTTGTTGAGATCAATTATGAACTATTTGAAGTGCATGGAATGTGATTTGAGGTTGGTAGTAGTGTGGAATGCTGGTATTGGGAGTGTTGTGTTTATACTGGATTTTCTGAACCTTGAGTCCAATGTGGTTTTTAGGCCATAAGTAGAGTTGTGTTACTCCAATTGATGTGAGGCCAATTGAAGATGAAACCTAAGACAATTTTCTACATTTTTCATGCAGAGGCTCTGCCCACCAAAAATGACCAAAAATTAGCTTGAATCCGGGTAACCAAAATCTGGACCTGAAAACATGATCATATGAATAGTAAATGTTCAAATGGCCATAACTCACTCTAGGAAGGTCAGAATGACCTGATTTTTGAACCATTGGAAAGCTTAGACATAGGAGAACATTTCCTATGAAGAACTTAGAGCCCAATTCTGACCATAACCTATTCAAATTGCTAACCAAAGTTAGCTCATCAAAACTGCTAGAACCAAAATTACCCAGAAATTCTGGACATGAACCAATCCGGCCAGTTATGGTAAAAATACCATAACTTGAGCTAAAAAAACTCCAAATGGAGTGATTAAAAAAGGGAATTAAATTAGAGACATTAAGGAACAACTTTGATGAAGAAAAGTTAGCCAAAATTCTACTGTAGATTAGTCCAATGGAACAGTAAACTTAGGAGACAAAATCTGAAATTTTGGAAATACTTCTAGGAAGCTTTGAATTGTAATTGGCAACTAATGCCAACAAATTTAGAACCCAAAATGTGGTAGGATCATGTGTTTAGAATTTGTATTCCTATTATTTATGAAATAGTCAACATTTGCATGAATAATAATGTGAATATTAACCATAATGACATCAAACCCAAAGAATCAAAACCTAAATGACTTACACCTAAATCATGTGGATAGGTAGATGGGACTTGTATTCCCATCACAAATAGAACACATAATACCTTAGTACTATAACTTGAAATATGAAATGTGATTTACATAAATGGATTGCTAATTGTATTAAATGAGGTAAAGTAGTCATTAGGACTTATGTCTCCATTGTAAATAGAATAATAATACCTTGCATAATAAATGGCACATGAGAGGGAATAATGTGAATTATAAACACTTGTTCTCATCATGAGAGAAAAGAAGAATGTTTGAGTACAATGGTACATGAAAACAACTGATATGAATTGTGATCAATATGGATGATAAAATGAATGTATAAATTATGTAGAAATGTGATTTGGAAAATTTTGCTTCCATCATAACTAGAACTAAAATATTATAAAATATAAATAAAACTTATAATGAAATAATGAAACATAAGAATACTTAATGGTACTATTGTGCCCATATATTGCCTAGACACATGTGTCAGATTAGATAGATTGGCATGCCAATAAGGGATTATTTGAGCAGTACTGCGTAAGGTTTTATGCCTGTATTTATAGCTTTATGCCTGATTATTTGTTACCATGGTTTTTCATCCATATTGATTGCATACGTGGTTGACATTCTGTATTTCACGTCCCATGGTATGACAGCCCGAGACACCACGGTGTCCAGTGCCAAGGACCCGCTTATCCAGTTTAGTCAGCCTGTCATAGGTTACTTGGGCAGTGAAATTTATTGAAATAAGTTAAAAATATTAGCAATTAAAAATATTAGAAATTAAATAAATGAGTAAGAAGACCATAAATAAATTAGATTAGCTGTAAGAATTTATTTATTAGAAGGACTTGAAATGAGCTAGATTAGTTATAAAAATTTTAATTATTATGAAATGATCTAAGACAACCTAGAAAGTATTGAGGAAGTAATAAAAAGATTAGCAAAAGAATTATAACTTAAATAAATATTACAGATGTGTCTTACATAATAATATATGCATAAATTAACATTTTTAGATTATCTTATATTATACATTATTACTGTAAATTTATGAACTAAGCACCTCCAAAGAGGACTAAATTAGGATAAAAGATATTTAATTTTAGAAATCTCATATGAAGTATAATTAAATCTTAATTATCTGAATTATGATTTTATTTCTATCTTTATCTGTATATTATTTTTTTTGTTATATTATTGAACCACTAAGCAGCAATGCTTATCTCAATGTGTAACACCCCCGTTTGCATAGCCTGGTATATTTCACTGTTCCGGTGACCGGTGTCGGTCCGGACAATTAATGGGATTAGGGCCACACTTAAGACAACTTGAGAAGCCATAAACACAAATAATTAGTAATGTTTAATTAGTTAACTATAAATAAGAAAAACAGAACATAAGAGGTTAAACGAGCCGAGAGTCACAGCGATGAGTGACCTCCTCGGGAACGACTGCGAAGTCATTTTAAACTCAAATTTCGAACCGTAAAAAGTGACGTTGCGGTCCTTAGGACCCTTATGAACACAGTGGAAAAGAGAAAATCACGAAAAAGAACTGTTAAGCCAGTCAAATAATTAGGTCAGGGAGCCGGAAGAAATATTGGATTATTTGCAAACCGGGATGAACCGGTGAGGGGCGATTTGGTCAATTGACCCCGAGAGCTGACTCCTGACCTAACTGTCAAATAAAATCGAAGAAAAGAAAATTTCGGAATAGAGAATTAAATTAAAGAACTAATAGAAAAAAATAAATAAAAAAAAAGAGGAAGAAGATGGAAAAGTCAAAGTTGATGACATCATGAATGATGTCATAAACAAATTAATTTAGTGAATTATTAAATTGGGAATTGTGGTCTTCCATAAGATAAAGAAAAGAAAAGAAAAAAAAAATTAAAACACAAATCTTCTTCTTCAAAAAAACGTCACTCTCTCTCTCCCACACCAAAACCACCATGAAAGCTCATTTTTGAGCTTGAAGAACCAAAATCCAACCATGGCCAATTGTCCTACCATAACTAGAAGTTGTTTGGACAACTAGGAAAGAGGATTCAAAGAAAAGAAAGAAGAAAAATTTGAAGAAAAGGGAGAAGAAATTCTGCACACAAGGTTAGTAAACTAAACTTGAATTGTTAGTTGATTTAGTTATGTTTATAGCTTAATTAACCTAGGAATATACTTAAAATGAAAAGAAATTAATGGTGGGAGGATTAAAGACAAATTCATCCAGCTAGGGTTTTGATGTGTGTGTATGAATTTGATGGACTTAAAGGTGTGTATGAGTATATGAACCTTAAGTAGTTGAGTTATTATGGTTTAAGGCTTTGAAAGTAGTTAAACACAATGAATTAGTGAGATTAGGGTTTGAATGTTAGGGTTAGTGAACTAAAATTTGAAGAAATGCATAAATGGCATGTTTAACCTATTGTGACATGAATTAATGGTCAATTATGACCAAATAAGTTGTGTGGGAATGGTGGAAAATTTAGCTAAATTCGTAGGTCAATGGTCATGTTGCTGGCAGCATGACCAAACCTACTTTGAAGGACCAAAACTCAAATTTTACAAGCCTAATGGATATGCCACCAATTGAAGATGAAAATAGACATAAAAGAGCACAACTTTCATTAAGGAACCATGACCAAAAACTGACCAAAAGTTGGTGAAACAATCGACCAAAGTGAGTTGATAGCAGGCTGCCTCAAGATTAAACTGACCAAATGAACAGTAACTGTTCATTTGGTCATAACTCGAGCTAGGTAGGTCAAATTGACCTGAAATTTTACCAGCAATTATATATGATATAGACCTAAAACTTTCATGAAGAACACCAACCCAAATTAGGCCATTAACCCTTTCAAAATCATTGAGCAAAATTAAATTACTGTACTGCAACTCTGCAGATTTTCAGTTGAGCAGCAATGTTTGGATAGCTATAACTCCCTCTAGAAAACTCGAATTTAGGCGATTCTTGAACCGATGGAAACGTAAGACATAGTACAACATTTCATATGAAGAAAGTGAGACCAAATTATGAACTTAACTTGATCAAATTATTAACCAAAGTTGGACCAAAAATCTGCCAGCACCAAAATCTCAAGATGAACAAAGACACTTGAACAGTAAACTTATTTTGGCCATAACTTGAGCTACAAAACTCCGATTGAGGTGATCCAAAAATGAGAATACACTTAAGACAATAAGGAACATTTTCTATGAAGGAAGTTTTGTCAAATTCCAACAGTAGATCGACCAATGAAACAGTGCAACTTCGGAGAACCAAAACCGAAAATTGGCAATTTTGCCAAAATGACCTAAGCTTTAAACAAATGACCAAAACCAACAAGTTTGGTGACCAAAATGTGGTATGTGGGTGAAGTTGGAGTTCCCATACCTATTAATCCTTAGAAAGTCAATTATTTGACTTAAATAGTGCAGTGAATAGTAACCCGAAACACAAAATTTCGAGAACGTCGAATTTAACACGTTAGAAATAGGTAAATGCGAAGTTAAAATTCATTTTGGGATTTATGTTAAGTTCTAGTACTGAAACATTGTCAAATTTTGTGTTTCAGTTGAAAAGAATATCGGGAAGGAACCCGAGGAAACGAGTCGAGGCTAAGGGACGACTCGCTTGAGGTTTGTGCACAATAAACCCTATTTAAGCATTTTATCCTTGAAAAATTGATTTATTACGCATTATGAATTTATGAACTTTTGTGTTGCCACCTTGCGATCAAATTGTAACTTTGGAAATGGATTGATTTTTGTATGCAATATTTGAATGAAATGTTTGAAATGAATTTTTGATTCACACTTAGCATGACAGTTACTTATTATTCCTCCTCCATTTATGGGGTTGAGATCGTTTATTTTCCTCCCTCTGGCTTGCCAGTTGAGGTTGTAGATCGGATGAGTACTCATTAGCTAGCTAGCCACCTCCCTCATTGGTTTCGATTAATGGGGTTGAGATTGCTTTGTCGTGGTGTACAACACGGCATTGATCGGAAATTTTGTGTCATGGCTTAAGTTGTGTATGACTTTGGCAACACTGTGTTTATGCAATTGTTTGACTAAACTGTTGTTTAATATATTATTTGACAAATGAGTTGTTATGAGCTTGATATTTGTGAAATGTGATTGTGAAGTATTCAAATTATGTTTCATCAATAAATGATTTATGTATCACATTTTAAATCTTTATTGTGCACCACTGAGTATGTTTATACTCAAGATAGTTTAATTTCTTATCATGAGATAAAAGCAAGGAGAGAAAGCAGAGTGAGTCGGAATTGACAAGATCTTTTGATCCCTTTTTTATGCAGGTATTATTTTATACCCTTATGGTTATTTTGATGTAAATCTGTAATGTCATAAGTATCAATGTAAATTGAGCAGTTGTAAATAAACTATAATAATATTATTTTAGATTTTCTTACAGAAATTTAATATTTGTACATATGGATTTTTACGCCTTATGTTTTGTGAATGGAATTATAGAACCTACTGAGTTGACAAATTTGACTTGGATTGTGAAACTGTTTTGAAATGGATTGACTTGAGTTGAATTGTGAATTATTGGAGGTTGGGAGTTGTAAAATAGTTTTGGAAGTGCTTTTTACAGGTATTTGAAGAACTGGTTTCTCAAAATACAGAGGGAACTCTGTCAAAATTTTTATAAAATTTGCGACAAAATTTGAATGGACAAAAATTTTTACTAGTATTTAAACTTTGAATAAATGGGTTTTAATTCTTACCAAAATGCTCACCACTACCAAAATGTAAGAAAATTGTTTTAAAATCCCTTGTAGGGTACTTAATGAGTTATCGGTAGGTGAAGTTCGGTAGTTCATTAAGTATTCTACGGGAGCATGCTATGCCTTACGGAGGGGTAAGGTGTGACACAATGGATTTGTTTCCTTGCATAGGTACTAAAGATAAAGCCCAGTAGACATTAGACTAGGATTTTGGAGTTTTGATCTGCAGAGTGTCCAAGGTTGTCACCTCCTCAACAATGCATATAGATAGGGCCCATATAAGTCATATGATGTATTTTATATATCACAAATATTTCCTATGTTGCAATGTGACTATTAAAATGTAATTAATATGTATGTGATATAAATTAATAAATTGGCTATTTCATATGTAATTAATTTGTATATCATGTAAATTATGAATTTATGTAATTAGTGTGTAAATCATGTATCTTAATGAAATTTGAGAATTTTTATATATGAATTAAGCATGAATAGAATATTTTGGGAATGAGTATGTAATGAAATACTCAAATGATATTTGAATTATTGATATGATTATGACATGCATGAATAAGATTATTACTGGAAATTTTTATTAAAATTTTTAAACAGGTAAACAGTGAAATACGTCAAATGGTAATAAAATAGGGAAAACTCCATCAGTTTCTCCTTAGACTATAATTTATTTTAAAATATAACGAGTTCAAAATTTTTAAAGGAATAAAGTAAGATAAGGAAGGGTGCTTCGATACCAAATGTAGGACACCTTGCTCGGCTATACTGTAGACCGGGTAGGGGGTGTTACAATGTTATTAGAAATAAGGCTACATTAGTAGCTTAAGGATATAATTGGGAGGAAGGTATTGATTTTGATAAGACTTTTATTCCAGTTGCTAGAATTGAAGCTATTAGAATATTGTGTGCATTTGCATGTTATAAAAATTATATGTTATATCAAATGGATGTTAAGAGTGCATTCTTGAATAGTTATATTGATAAAGAAGTTTATGTTGAACAACCTCCAGGTTTTAAAAACTATGAATTTCCTAATCATGTTTATAAACTCACTAAGGCCTTATATGGATTGAAGCAAGCCCCTAGAGCTTGATATGAAAGGCTTAGTAAGTTTCTTTTAGATAATGGTTTTCAAAGAGAAAAAGTAGACAACACACTCTTCACTAAGACACACAAGCATGATATGCTTATTGTTCAAATTTATGTTGATGATATTATTTTTGGTGCTACTAATGCGTCTCTATGCAAAAGCTTCTCTAAGATGATGCAAAATGAATTTGAGATGAGCATGATAGGTGAACTTACCTTTTTCCTTGGACTACAAATTAAGCAACTCAATGGTGGCATCTTTATTAATCAATCCAAGTACATCAAAGATATGCTAAAGAAATTCAAGATGGATGATTTGAAGAGTATTGGAACTTCTATGAGCTCCACCATCAAGTTGGAAAAGGATGAAAAAGGTAAAGATGTTGATCAAAAGCTATTTAGAGGTATGATTGGCTCACTTTTATATTTAACTACATCTAGACCCAACATTTATTTTAGTGTGTGTTTGTGTGCTTGGTTTCAATCTTGTCCCAAGGAATCTCATCTAATTGCTGTTAAAAGGATTTTCAAATACCTCATTGGCACACACTCAATTGGTTTATGGTATCCTAAATGCGACACATTTGATCTAGTTGGATATAGTGATTCTGACTTTGTTGGACGTAAATTAGATAGAAAGAGTACTTTGAGTACTTGTTAATTCCTAGGTCATGCTTTGGTGTCTTGGCATGGTAAGAAACAAAACTTCTATAGCTTTTTCTACTGCTGAAGCAGAATACATTGCTGCAAGAAGTTGTGTTGCTCAAATTCTATGGATGAAGCAACAATTAGAAGATTTTGGTATAAAGGTTGATCATGTTCCTATAAGGTGTGATAACATTAGTGCCATCAACCTAACAAAAAATCCAGTCCAACACTCTAGATCAAAGCACATAGAAATAAGACATCACTTTATTAGAGATCATGTTCAAAATGGTGGCATTGAGTTTGAGTTTGTTCATATAGAACAACAACTTGCAGACATTTTTACAAAACCCCTAAATGAGGAAAACTTTTGTAGGATTAGAAGGGAACTTGGCATGAGTGAAGCTATTGAATGATATTTGCTGCTTTTGATATGAATTTGGTGCATAATTTGGTTGAATATGTTGTTAGTGCTATATTCTGCGTATATATATTTTTAGTTAACTACTTTCTCACTACAGTTGTCTAGTTTTATACCTATATAATATTTAGCCAACTAGGTTTCAAAATTAGTTAACTAATTTTGCTTCTGTGTACATTTGAGAAAATGCGCCTGTTTTAAAACTACTTTCTTTCTAATGGGTATTTTCGCTCTCTTTACAATTTATTTTCATAAATATACCATTAAGCACGGTTAAGCTCTTTTTATGTCTTTAAAGGGTAAAATTGGGTTTTGGCAAAAAGGGATTCCTGGTTCTCCATGATAAACTGACATAATTTCAAATTTTGAAAATTTTTTTGGCAACTGCTACATATCATTTTAATCAATCTCTCAAAAACTCCCTCATTTCCTGCTGCAAATTAATTCTCCACTCTCTTAGAAACCTAAATTTCTCTCAAAACCAGAAATCACCAATTCTCCTTCTCAAAATCCCTAAACGATAAAATCTCATTCTTCCTCAAGGTGCTACTTCTCACTAAAATTCTCCAAGAATCGATGGCAAGTGTAAAATAAGTGGCTACCAAACCTCGAAAATTCATGGGTGATGCTATGAAGGCTACAAGAAGAATCGAAAAGGAAACAGAAGAAGAAACTGAAGTTGAAAGTAGCGATGAAGAAACAGAGACAATGGCAGAGGTAGAGAGAAAAAGAAAAGGAAAGGGTATTGCTAGGTCAGAACCTTCTAAGAAAAAGAAGAAAATGAAAAAGGCTCCTGCTTCAAAACCCTTTATGCAACAGAATATTTTCAAGCCAAGGTACATTAAATGGGATTCATTTTCTGATTTGCCTTCTGAATTTGAAGATTTATTTACTTTTCAAGGCTGGATGGAATTTTCTAAGTTGAATGAATATTATTATCTGTATTTAATTCAAGAATTTTATGGGAGTATGAAAGAAGTTGTTAAAGGAGAAAGTTTTAGTGTGAAAGCTAAGAAGAAAAGTCAGATTATTGATGTAGATTTCTTAGCCTCTGTTTTGAACCTACCGAATGATGGAAATAGGATTGGAACCTTCAAAGATACTAAGAAGCTTGAAGGATATGATGAAAAGGCATTTCAATTGTCAATTTTTTCAGAGGGTACATTCGAAAATGAAATGACCAATATCAGTTTAGTGCCTCAAAATTTTAGGATTATATAATCCTTCATTCGATATTTGCTCAATCCTAGAAATGGTAGTCATTCATATGAAAATAGCCTTGATTTATGTATCATATGGCACTTAATCAATAAAATCATATTCAATTTGCCATTTTTTACTTTCAAAGTGATTGCTAAGTCTAGTAAGCATAGAAGGTTGCCATATGCTATGCCTTTAACTTTGTATTTCAAGCTATGGGAGTTGATCGGAGCAAAGAAAAGAAGTTTAGCAATCCTATCCCCTTTAAAGAGATATTCAAGGCTGATGATGGTAGGAAAAGGAGTAAGAAAGAAGAGAAAAAGCAAGAAGAAGAGACTGAGATTGAGATTGAATCTGGATCAAAATCAAACTCTGAAACAGAATCAGATATCCCAATAAGTAAGTTGAAAAAGAGAAGTTCTAAGATATATGAAGGGGAAAGCTCTAAAAAGAAAGAGAAAATAAAGCTAAAAATGTCAGATTTTATGAAAATAAGTAAAACAAATCTAGAATTTATAAAGGAAATCAAAGAAATGAGTGGACTGAGCTTGAGTATTATAGAAAAATCTCATGAATTGCAGAAGGGAATTATGGCTGACCAAAATGCAAAGATGGATATGTTGATTAATGGATTGGATAGACAACGATGGTTCATGAAGAAGATGGCTCAAATGCTATTTGATGAATCTTTTGGGAAGTTTGGAGATTTTGGAAGCTACCCACAGGGTATTGTTGGTCCTAACAATGCAAAGGCTGCTAGACCAAGTAGAGTAAAAATTTCTGAAGTGGAAGAAGAAGAAGAAGAGGAGCATGTAGAAACTATTGAAAAGGAAAAAGAAGAAAGTAAGCTAGCTGAGGTTGAAAAAGTAGAGAAAAATGATGAGAAGGAAGAAACTGCAGAAGAGAAATTAGAAGCAGAACAAGAACCTGACAAGGAAACATCAAAAGAATCCTCCTCATCTCATACTAAAAGCAACAACAACAGTGAGAATGGAAAAAGTGGAAGCAGAAATGGTTCACGATAGGAAGAGGAGAAGGAAGATGCTGGCAATAAGGAAGAAGAGCAGTCACAAGACCCATCCTCTGATCAACCAAACCTTGCTCCTATTACCTCTCAACCAGTACCTAAATCATCCATCTCCTTACCCACGCAATATGGCCCAAGAAGAAACAAAGCACAAGCCAGAAAATCTGTTCTACCCATTCCTCCAAAAATCCAAGCAACCATACCTGAAAAAGACCCCCCCAAGAAGAAGAAACAAGCCAAAGCTATTGATCCTACTCACCTTAGGAGACGTGGTAGGATTCTTAGCAACAAGGATAAACCTTGAGATTTTTTAAATATGATTTATGACTATTAAAGTTGTATCCTTTTGTTTTTCTTTCATAAAGGGAAAAATAAGGGAAAATAGGAAAAAAAAATCTATCTTTTGGTTGATATCAAAAAGGGGGAGAAATTAGGAGAAGATAGGAAAATGTTTTAACTGACAGAATGTTTTTAGTTAAGTAGGTACAAACTGGGTACATTTTTAGTTAACTAATTTTGTTCAGTGGTTGTATGGTTCATATTCTGATATAGATATTTTGGACTTATTTTGGAAAGTTATTGAAGTTATGATGATGCTCTTTTATGATTGACTTATGGTTGATATATACTATATATGATGATTGAATTGATCTTGGAAATTGTTTAACATGTTACTTATATTGTTATCTTCAAAATGCTTTGAATATCAAATTGAGGGGGAGCTATTTTATAGCTTCTCAACTTTATTGCATTTTGAATGATCATGTGCAACATATAAGGGGAGCTTGTCTCAAAGTAAGTTCTTGCATACATGACATATGTAGATAGTTATACAATTAAATTTTTATGATCTTCATAGATTCATTAAGTTTTGACATCATAAAAAAGGGGGAGATTGTAGGCCCCGTATAATGAGCTTGGTTTTGATGATAACAAAACTTAATGAAATATACATTAACCCTTTGTGCATAAGTATTTGAAGTGATTTTATAGGTCATGATATGCAAAGACATTGATGGAAGGACTATTCTATTGAAATGGCTGATATAAAAGGAGATTATTATCTTGTATAACACAAGACGAACTAAAGTCCATGAAGAATTATGATAGAAATTAAGTCCTTAGGTCCATTGTACAAGATTAGAGAAATTATGTCATTTAAGACCTAAAATCAATTTTTTTTTTTAGATTCAAGAGTTTAGAAAGTGTTTTTATATCATTTCTAAGGTTTTTGAATGGCCAAAATAATTTTTACAACTTTCCTTCAAAACTCAAATTTTCAAAATTTAAGTTAGATAGTGGTGAAATTAGTTAACTCATTGCAAAAATTAGTTAACTAGTTTTATTATCTAAAATTTTCTATCTTACAAAACTAGTTAACTAAATTTTAGTTAACTATTTTCATGCTCTGACCTGACACAATTTTGCTGCATGACTTTCAAAGAAGTAACGGCTAGTTTTTCGAAAATTAAAGAGCCATTAGACACACTCTCCAGCAGACATTTTTAACAATGAAAAGCACCTATAAAAGGCATCATTTACTACAATTTTACCTAATGAAAGTGTTCCTATTCATTGAGAATTTATTATGTTATTTTTAAAGCTTTCATTCAAATACTCTTGAGCTTGAGTGGCAAATCTTCTCTCTTAATTATTTAGCATTAAATTTTGTATCTGAGAGTTATTGAGAGTGATTTCATCTACACCAAAACCTATAGAAGGTTGTGTAAGTGTGAGGACACACTTGTGAAAGGTTTTCAAGAACCTTGTAAAGCTTGTGGAAGGTTTTCAAGTACCTTGTAAAGCTCATGGTCTTTTATGGGAAGCAAAGACATTGCAAAGGTTCTCAAGCACCTGGGAAGCTTGCTAAGATTGTAAAGGCTTTGAATCTTACCTGTTGAAAAAGATCAAATAGTGGAGTGACTCTTAAAGTGGGACTTTGGGAAGAGTAGATGTAGGCTAAGAGAGCCAAACCACTATAAACATTATGTTTGATTCTCTTCTTCTCTTAACTCTTTAATTTTCAGCACTTTGTTTCTCTAATTATTTTGAGAATTTTTTTTGTTGAGTTAAATTGAGCTTGAACAATTAAACCTGCAAATTTTAATTTATATGTGAAAAGATACACTTGATATTAAGTGATTATTTTGTGTATGAGCTGATATTTGTGCATAACTTGTTTGATCACTTAAATTACATCTTAAAAACAGAGTTATACACATACATAGAAGTGCAAAGCCACAATTTTTCATTAAGTCTTGAGCAAGGACTGAAAAATTGCCTAAAGTGTCTAATTCACCCCCCCTCCCCCTCTTGGTCACTTTTTTTGGGACAACAGCCAAAGAAATCTATAACAGACTGTTAAAACTGGATACACAAGAGTATACTAGTTAAACACCCCATGTGCCTATCAGGTATACATTGGTCTAGCATAAAGCCAGCGGGAAGGCATAAAAGCCAGTATAATCTGTTAGGCAAAATTTGCCAGTGGGCAGGCATAAAGCCAGAAGAATAATCATGTCAAGCATACATTGTCTATCCATGATCACTCATGAAGTAGGCTTGAAAGCCATGGGCAGTACTGCATTTGTGGTCCCTAATTGACATGTCAATCGATCCAACTCATACACATAAGTCTAGGCATACAAGGGCAATTTTAACATCATTATACTTATTATTTAATTTCATGTGTTATTCATGCTCATAGCATTAGTACACTATTCATAGTAGGAACATTATTCATGTGGTTCATGTGATCAATAATCCATTTATGTCAAGTTCTTATTACATTTCAAGTTATTTATGAAAGTTTAATAAATTTCCAGAATTGATGTTTCAGTTTGGCATTACTTTCTTCATGAAAGTTGTTCCCCTATGTTTGAACTTTAATTCCCTTTTTGAATCATTCAATTTGAGGTTTTGTAGCTCTAGTTATGATCAAATTACCAAGGACTGTTTCAGGGCACTAAACCCTACACTTTCCATGTTTCTAAAATTTCACTAAGTTTTTCCAACAAATATCTGAGCACTTTAGGCTCAGAATTGGCTTTAGATCCCTTAGAAAAAGTTTTAGGCCTTTTTCTTAGGCTTCCAAATCTTTTTGAATCACTTCATTTGGAGTTTTCTAGAGAAAGTTATGGCCAAATAACCATTCAGAGGTCATAAGGCACATTTGCTCTAATTCAGGAAATCGAGCATTATCATTTCTAAATTTCTCTAACAATTTTCCTAAGTTGCCTTAGAATCTGGGTTCAGGTAAAAAGAGAGAAATTGTATTTCTATGCCTTATGGAAATTTTAGCTTTGGAATTACCTCAATTGCAATTTTGTAACTCTAGTTATGGCAATTTTTCCAAAACTGGTTGGATACCTAAATGTCTAGGATTTCAGGTTTAATCTAGAACCAGGATAGGTTTTATAGACTAAGTTTGTCTAGCAATTTGGTTGAGTTAATTTGGCTCTAATTTCTTCATATGAAATGTTCTCCTATGTCTCAGGTTTCCATAGGTTCAAGAATCATGTCAATTGGAGTTTTCTATAGTGAGTTATGGCCAATTTACCAAACATTGTTCATATGGTCATTTCTACAGGTCCAAAATGTGTCATTCCGGATTCAAGCCTAATTTAGGGCAACCTTCCTTCATGACATTTCTAGAATTATGTCTTGGGTTTCATCTCCAATTGGCCTCACACCAATTGGAGCTATGTAGCGCTACTTATAGCCATGTAAACCTACTAGACTCAATGGTCCAGAATTTCAGCACAAAAGCCACACTTCTAATTCATCAATTCAACTCAACCACCACCTTTATTTCACAATTAATGCATATTAATTGGTCAATATTTGACCTCAAACACATCAATTATACATCCTACCATCAAAACCCCCAATTTCTCTAAACCCTAATTGGTCATCTTTCCCAATTCATGCAAATCATTTGCCATTCAACATACCAATCATATATTTCATCTTATCTAAGCTAGGATTCAAGTTTAAATTCAATTAAGCACATCAAATCCTCATTCCCCATGGCTGGTTGAATTTCACCCCTTCACACACACATCAATTACCTCATTTTTCATGCAATTCCATCTCAATTCAACTTATCTTTAGGAATTAAAGAAGGAAGAAAGCAAGATTAGGCACTAACCTCACTTGACCAATTCTTCCTCTTGCCAAAACTTCAAGATTTCCCCTTCCTTTTGCCTCTAATCACTCTAGCAAGGTCCAATAGCAAGTTTTAATGTTTGGAGTTGTGGAAAATATGGAGAGTAAGGCAAGAAAATTGAGCTTAAAGAAGTGAAAACGGTGGGAGTGTGGTTCGGCCATGGGAAGGGAAGGAAGAAGATGAAGCTTTTTTACATTAATTAATTTTGTCTTTTACTTATATATTTATCTTGACATTTATTTAATTTAAAATTATATTTATTATAATTTTTAAAAATTTTATTAATTCCCTATGTGTCCTTTTTTATTTTTCCATACAACTTTTATAATTTTAATTCACTTTCAATGTTTTAATCTCTCTCATTTTAATTGATATTTAGGTCAAAAATCAACTCTGGGAGTGAATTGACCAAAATTTCCTTCATCGAGTTATAATCTATCTTTTTCAATAATGATGTTTGAGTCCATAACTCGATGATCACTTTGATTTTTATTCTGCTTAGCTCCATTTGTTTTCATCCAATTTTTAGTCTTTAGATTGACTTTAAATAGTACTATTCACTGACTGAAAATGGCACTATTCAGAGCTCAGAAGTTAGGAATATTACATATGTTCCTTATGAGCTTGAAAAAATATTAAATACAAATTCTTCATCATTAACATCTTTTAAGTTTTCATTGCCTTATACATCCTTACTTCAAGAATGAAATAATAAACTACTAAGAGAAGAACTGAATTATGATATGGTTAAGTTAAAGATTGAACATAATCAATTGCTTTAAAATCTGAATAAATAACAAAAAAATATATATGAAAAAATTATCGCAACATTAGAAAATAAAGGAGGAGGATTATTTTATGTGTATGGTCATAGAGGAACTTGTAAAACTTATTTATGAAGAACAATTATATCAAAGTTAGGTCAAATGGAAAAAATTGTTCTAGTTGTTGCCTCTTCAGGAATAGCCTTCTTGAAGGAGCGGAAGCATGAAAAATATTAGTTTAGATCATTGAATTCAAAATTTTTCTTCTAGGGTCTCATGCATCATGCAAGATTCAATTTTTACCTAATTGATTTCAATGTTAAACAGCATATTAAAACACTTTTAATATGTTTTTATATCTACATTTGCCATTTAAGATTTTAAAATTAACAGATTAATTCATTAGAACCCTAGATTAAATCAAGAACATGTGTACTAACCTTTTGATGCATTGTAGTTGTGTTTGGTACCTTTGGGATGCACCTAGGATACCAGATGTTGTCCCTCTAGCTTGTCCACACCAAGATCACCAATGATAGCCCCTTGAACAGCTTCTTAAGCCTTTCCAATCAATTAGAAAATAAGGTTTTTCCTTTAGAGATGTTATAGATGCATACAGGGCACTAGAAACGATTTCTAGCAATTTTAATTCAAGAGAATGTAAGAGAATGTTGGCGATTCTCTTTGAATTGATGAGAGATGAAGAAGAAGAGAGGGGAGAGCTTCTTTGGGTGGTAGCACATATGAAAGAATAGTAGCTTCTAATTTTGTTCTTTCATCCTTTCCCTTTTATAGCTAGGTCACCACTTAAAACCCTTGCCACATATCACCACAATCACATTGCGCCAAGTGTCAAACTTTAATTTAATCTTAACTTTGATCATCTTACATGATTAAAAGACAAATGGCAAGCTTATGTGTAGTGCCATGTGTCACCATCTCATGGTGCCACATGTCACCCTATGAAATGACCAGAATACCCTTATGTCTTAATTTTGAGTTCTCAACCCAAAATAATTATTTCTCTTCTTCTAATCAATTTATATTAAATATAAATTAATTAATTAATTAATTAATCTCTATTAATTAATTTCTCATAATTAAATTCATATTTAAACACTTTAAATATAAATTTAACTTATACTATACATCCAATAACCTAGATTTGGTTTCAAGCCATGCTAGGGACTTTGCAATCTAATTGCAAACCAAACCTATTTAATTAATCAATTAAACTCTTTAACTGATTAATTAAATCACATTTAACTTGGTGATTTCTTATGTATGTGTGTGACTCACTAGGCTCATCACTACTTGGCAATGAGATATGATATCAACTCTTAATATCATCAGAACTCCTTCTTACCATAAATGATTTCTCTAAATCATTTTATGCACCTCATAGACCATGGTTAACACCTAGCATAGCATGTCATGGCTACCCAATTAGTAATAAGGAATACCTTAAATGAACCTTTTATCAAATGTTACCATGCACTAGAATCTATCTGTTATAAAATCTCAATTCGAGCTGGAGTCATGATTTATGTCAAACTCTATTTGCTATGAATATTATGTTCTCTTTTAATTCCAGTTCTTGATTAAAAAGATTTTCTCATCAGAAACTCTTTTTTGATTAAATCTATCTGTCCTGGCCAGGAACTTGAAACATCAAGAACAATTAAATGAACATAGGATTTTATCCCTATTTACTTAGGATAACAGATTCCATCTTGATCAACACCTACCTCCATATATAACTAGTAGTAGCCAACACATGCCCATATACCCATACACAGTACAAGTATGAAAGCAGTATCAAACTCAAATCACCTATATACAAGATAACTGTACTATCTCAGGTCTAAAGATTATATGCACTGATATGATTTATGACAATACATTGACAAGAGTAAACTCCATGTGCTTGTCATAAATGTCACTGGTTCAGCCTACTTACCATGCATAAGTGCCTATCATGTTTGTTATATGGCATGAGACTCACCATTCCATCTTATTTATATCTCATATAAATACATTGGGAACAAACATGAATACAATCTTTCTGGATAAGTCATGTCCTGTGTGAAGTATCCTCGATTGTGAACCAATTTATAATACTTTGTGCTAGAAATACTGTTACTAATATTCTTAACAACTTAAGAATAGAATTTCTAATAAAATATCAGTGGACCTTTTCTATTACACATAAATATATTATGTAAATAGAAAAGTGAAAATGCCTTTTATTAATAAAACATGTACAAGATACATACTAAATGATGTGCTCTAGGACATACTACTAACACTCCTTACTACTTTTTGGAGGTAGAACAGCAAATTCGACGTTTAAGATTCCTTTATCGATAGACCAAATCTCAATTTGTAAGATCAAGAAAGGGACCCAATTAGCTAAATTAATTAGAAAAATATATCTCATTTTATGGGATGAGGCACCTATGAATGATAAATATTATTTTGAAGCCTTAAACAAATCACTTAAAGATTTATTTAATGATGATAGCAAACCTTTTGGAGGAATGCCTATCATTTTAGGTGGCGACTTTAGACAAATCCTTCCTGTTAAACCAGAAGGAAGCAAAGATAACATTGTTAATGCTAGCATTAGTAATTCATATATACGGTCTAAATGCAAAGTTTATCACGCAAGAGAAAACATGAGATTTATCACGCAAGAGAAAACATGAGATTAACGAGAAGTTTTGATAATGAAATAGAAAAGCTTGAGCTCTCTAATTTTCAAAATGGATTTTAGATATTGGAAATGGAACTAGTAGAGGTATTTAAGATGAAAATGATGAATATACAACTTGGATTAAAATCCCAAGTAAATGTCATGATCCAACCTATGGGCCGGACCGACACTAGGACCTGGGCTAGCCTAAAGCCCCCGAGGCCCGTAGTAAGCCTAACTATTCCTCAACCCAACTCTAAGGCCCATTTGGGCCCAATTTCAAGAATTCAACCAGATAGAGTCCGACCATAAAATGGACCATTCAACAGAGAGTTTTTGACTCGCCCGACCTATAAACACAATATATAATAAATTGGGGAGCTCAACTCACTCTCCACATAATCAAAATGTCATAACTCAAATGGGAGCTCAGCTCTCTCATCCAATCCCATCATGCATAGAGTTAATAATTTTACAGGTCCACCATAACTTTTATAATACAGGCCCAAAATAAAAATAAGTGCTTCTAACACTTGCAAAGTCTAAAATTTATCTCAATTGTACAAAATACATTAAATGCTATCAATGGACTTACGAAGAAGAAGAGCAGGTTAGCCACAACAAATGATCCTCCTGTAGCCTGGGAAAATAAATGAACAGGAGCGAGCGTTTGACTCAGATAGTAAAATACCAATTTTAATCATAATCTCTATAACTATCTAAAGTTAATGCACCCTGTGGAGTGAAATGCAATATCGTCATAATTTTCATATCATAACAGCAAAAAGGCAATTTGGAGTACTCACACACCCAACACTGTCAAGCAATATATATATGGGAGTTGATCCCCTATACAGCCCTCTTAATCCAACCTCTGCCAGCGAGTGTCTCTCAAGTCGTGTCTATCCCGAAGGACCGGGTCCCAGTGAGTGTCTCTCAAGCCGTGTCTACCTGTCCTGTCCATATCCAATACCATACCACATGCATGCCGACGCACACACACTGCTCTAAATTACCACAAACAACATCCATAACACTTCATTAATTTAAAATGCAACATAAATCATGCCTAATATTTAACTACATAGATATATATTTATAAGTGATGCATGGGCATGCTTAAACATATAATAATATCGAAATTAAAATTAAAATTAATATTTTACTCACAAACTTAAATTAAGGTCACTATGGCGGCTGGGCGGAGGAGGAAGGTTGTCCCGGCTTACCTGATAATTTTATTACAATTATTTAACACATTTGACTCAATACAAACTAAGAAAAGACTAAAGATTTCCTAAGTCGTATTGAAAATCCGACAAAGTCTCCCCTATACCTAGGACCTACCCAACCTGCAAAAGGGCTCAAAATGCACTTCTATATCTACAAATCACACATCCACAACTCAATCACATCACATAGCCTCTCTTGGGCTCATCCAAACAGTCAACAATCACAATGTGAAAAATTACACTTTAGTCCTTATAATTAACCCTTTTTGCAAAAACTACCCAAATGAACTCTAAACATTCTAAAACTTTGCCCCACGGTCTTTAGCATTATTATTAAGCTAATGCAAAAGGAATTATAATTTTCTAAGCTACCAAAAATATTTTATATATTTTTAATCAAATTCAAGCGCTATATAATTAAGAAAAAGTAAGGTTCAGGTTTACCTATGCCGATTCCGACCCCGAAAATGCATTCAGGACGTCTGACAATGGTGGGATAGCAAAAATCTCGACCCAATTCTGAGACTTTTTTGATAGTTTGTCTGCTTGGTTCGAAATTTACAAACCCGGACAACCATTGAATTTTTGCGAATTGAAGGTACCTATACGAAGCCCACAATACAGGGGTTAGTATATAATTTTTACAAAATTTTCTAAGCTCATTTAGGGCTCAGAAAAACACTATGAAGTTTCTCGAGACCCATCAAAAAACGGTGTTGGAAAATTTTGAAATTGGGATTGTCGCGAAGCTCTCTACGAGTGGAGCACTACGATACTTTCGGTTTTCTCATGGGGTTCACAGCTTGCGAGAAATTTAGGCCAAAAATTGAAATGGGACAAAACTTTCCAGACAAAAATTGGGCAAATCGCTCGATGTATTTTGGTGTTCTTGGTGTCTATGGACAGCTCTCGAGGTGTAGATGGATTTTGGCACAAGACTCGGTCCGATTGGTGGTCGGATTGGTGGTCGGATCAGCCAAAATCAGCTCGGAAAGATGAAAAGACGCGCACATGCAGGGGAACTTTGCGCAACTTTTCTGGCCACCTGGAGCGTCAGCCGGCGGTAAGGAGGTGGCCTGGAGGTACACCGGCGTGTGGAGGAGGCTAGGGTTGTGGCTGGCCGGCGAGGGGTGGAGGGAAGAGAGAGAAAATGAGGAGAGAAAGAGGGCTGTCAGGAACGCGAAGAAGAGAAGAAGAAAAGGGAAGTGGGCCGGTCCTATTTGATCGATCCGATCCGGTACAGTTCGATTCAATTAGTCCGATTCAGGATACAAAAATTTGAATTTTTACTTTGCCTTGGGACCGAAAATGAGGCCCAAAAATTCTAAAAAAATTTCAGAAAACTTAGAAAAATTCATAGAGTCCAAATATATTTTTAGTTTTGTCATGTGGTCTTTAAATTAATTTTTAAAAATCATCAAAATTTTATATTTTTGAAAAATCGAACCCGATTCTAAAATTTGAAAAATTTCAAATAATTTCCTAAAATTTAAATAAAATAAAACATTAATATTTACCCACAAAATAATAAATTTAAAAATTAGAGGTGTTACATTCTTCCCCCCCCCCCCTACAGAAAATTCACCCTCAAATTTTACACAATGCAGAATAAAGTACAAAATTACACATTGAATAAATATGGGTACTTGCTACGCATGTCCCGCTCTGACTCCCAAGTACACTCTTCCAGTTACTGGCTCCTCCACAAAACCTTAACCATGGGGATCTGTTTTGATCTTAGCTGCCTCACTTGGTAGTCCACTATGGCTATAGGTTGCTCCTCAAATGTTAAGTCTTCTTTCAGCTCTACTACATCCAGCTGCAACACATGAGAAGGATCAGGTATGTATTTCCTGAGCATGGAGATATGAAATATAGGATGAATATGAGAAAGGTTGGGAGGTAACTCCAACTGATAGGCAACTGCTATAACTCTATCAGTAACCTCAAAAAGTCCAATATACCGAGGTGCCAACTTGCTCTTCTTTCCAAATCTCATGACCCCCTTCATCGGAGAAACCTTCAGGAATACGTAATCGCCTACTGCAAACTCTACATCCCTTCGTCTGGGATCTGTATAACTCTTCTGCCTACTGAAAGCTATTTTCAATTGTTCCCTGATTAAAGGAACTATCTCTGAAGTGTACTGCACTAGGTCTACATCATGTACCTTCACTTCTCCCATTTCTGTCCAACACAGAGGAGACCTACACTTTCTGCCATATAGCGCCTCATAGGATGCCATCCCTGTATTGGAATGATAACTATTGTTGTAGGCAAACTCCACCAAGGGTAGCTGGTCATCCCATTGACCTCCAAAATCCAAAACACACATGCGAAGCATGTCTTCCAGTGTTTGGATTGTCCTTTCAGAATGCCCGTCTGTCTGAGGGTGGAAGGCAATACTAAAGTTTAATTGCGTTCTAAGTGCCTCTTGCAGCTTCCTCCGAAACCTAGAAGTGAATAGGGGCCCTCTGTCAGATATTATAGAAATAGGAACTCCATGCAATCTTACTATTTCTCGAACATAGAGCCGGGCATACTGTGCAATAGAATATGTGATTTTCACAGGCAAGAAATGAGCTAATTTGGTCAGACGATCTACAATTACCCATATCAAATCACATCCCCGTGTGGTATGAGGCAACCCTATTACAAAATCCATAGTGAGCATTTTCCACTTCCATTCTAGGATAGAGAGCTCTTGTAGCTTCCCTGATGGCCTCTAGTGTTCAAACTTCACCTTCTGACAAGTCAAGCACTTGGACATAAAGTCTGCTATCTCTCTCTTTATGCCATTATACCAGTAGCTATCTTTCACATCATAGTACATCTTAGTAGAGCCTGGGTGGACATTGTATAGTGTATAGTGTGCCTCTCGCATGATTTCATTTCTGATATTGTCCACGTCGAGCACACATATCCTGGAACCTTGCATAAAGGCGCCATCATTGGCAAACTCAAACTCACCACCTTCACTCTACTATACTCTTTCTATGATCTTCATCAATTTTTGGTCTCTGTGCTGGGAAACTCTGACTCTGTCTCATAGGTCTGGCCTCACTTAAAAATGGGCTAACAATACCCCTTCATCTGAAAGATCTAAGATCAGACCTTGATCCATCAACTCATGTACTTCCTGAATCAACGGTCTCTTCTCCGTTGATATGTGCACCAAGCTGCCAGAAGATTTTCTGCTCAAAGCATCTGCTACTACATTGGCCTTCCCATAGTGGTACTGGATGGTACAATCATAGTCCTTCAGAAACTCCATCCATCTCCGCTGTCTTAAATTTAAATCCCTCTATTGGAAGATGTACTTCAAACTCTTGTGGTCGATGTATATCTCGCACACTTCACCATACAGGTAGTGTCTCCAGATCTTTAGTGCAAAGACTACAGCTGCCATTTCCAAATCATGGGTGGAGTAGTTCTGCTCATGCCTCTTTAGCTACCTTGAAGCATAAGCCACTATTTTTCTATTCTGCATCAAAACACACCCTAAGCCAACTCTGGAGGCATCACAGTACACGGTATATCCTTCACTGCTCATTGGTAATGTCAACACAGGGGTAGTGGTTAGACACTCCTTAAGCTTCTGGAAACTCTCCTCAGAATTACCTGTCCAAATGAATGGAATATTCTTCTGAGTTAACTTAGTTATGGGAGCTGCTCAACTAAACTCAACTGAACTCAACTAAGCCTTTATCCCAAAAATTTGGGGTCGGCTATATGGATTCACTTTCTCCACTCTGAACGATTTTGGGTTAAATCCTCAGAAATGTGTAATGCTTCTAGGTCATGTTGTACTACTCTCCTCCAAGTTAATTTAGGTCTACCCCTCTTTTTCTTTCTATTCTCTAACCTAATGTGCTCTACTTGTCTAGCTGGAGCCTCCGTATGTCTACGCTTCACATGACCAAACCACCTCAATCTCCCTTCTCTCAACTTATCTTCAATTGGCACCACTCCTACCTTTTCTCTAATAATCTGATTACGGACTTTATCTAGTCTAGTATGGCCACTCATCTACCTTAACATTCTCATCTCTGCAACTCTTATCTTAGATGCATACGACTCTTTCAGTGCCCAACACTCACTACCATATAACATAGCTGGTCGTATGGCTGTACAGTAAAATTTTCTTTTCAATTTATTGGGAATCTTACGATCACATAAAACTCCCGTGGCACGTCTCCACTTTAACCATCCGGCTTTAATCCTATGACTAACATCCTCCTCACATCCCCCATCTACTTGAAGGACTGAGCCTAGATATTTAAAATGATTACTTTGGGGCAGTATCACTCCATTCAAACTAACTCCTTCCCTATCACCAGTTTGGCCTTCACTGAACTTGCAATGCATGTATTCTGTCTTCGTTCTACTTAACTTAAAACCCTTTGACTCTAGAGTACTTCTTCAAAGTTCTAGCTTTCTATTAACTCCTTCTCGTGTCTCATCTATCATAACAATATCATCTGCAAACATCATGCACCAAGGAATACTCTCTTGTATATGTTTCGTTAGTTCATCTAAAACTAATGTAAAAAGGTAAGGGCTTATGGCTGATCCTTGGTGTAATCCAATTGAGATCGGAAAATCTCTTGTGTCTCCTCCCACTGTGCGCACAATAGTAGTTGCTCCTTCATACATATCTTTCAATACTTGTATGTACCTAATAGATACCCTCTTTTGTTCTAACACATTCCATAAGACCTTTCTTGGAACACTATCATAAGCCTTCTCCAAATCAATAAAAACCATGTGTAGATCTTTCTTCACATCTCTATATTTCTCCATCAAGCTTCTAATGAGAAATATCGCTTCCATAGTTGAACGACCGAGCATAAAACCAAATTGATTGAGAGAGATAGAAGTATCATGACGTAGTCGATGCTCCACAACTCTCTCCCACAACTTCATAGTATGGCTCATGAGTTTAATTCCCCTATAGTTTGAGCAACTCTGTATGTCTCCCTTATTTTTAAAAATAGGTACTAAAATTCTGTACAAAACGCCTATAGTAACCAGCTAGGCCTAGAAAACTTCGCACCTCAGTGACTGTTATAGGCCGAAGCCAATAAGTTACAGCCTCAAATTTCTTGGGATCCACTTGAATGCCTTCACTAGAAACCACGTGTCCCAAGAATGAGATGCTTTCAGCCAAAATTCACATTTTGAAAATTTGGCATATAGCTGATACTCCCTCAAAGTCTGCAACACTATCCTCAAATGCCACACGTGTTCTTCTTCTGTCCGAGAGTATACCAAAATGTCATCTATGAATACGATGACAAAACAGTCCAGGAATGGCCTGAACACCCTATTCATCAAGTCCATGAAGGCCGCTAGTGCATTAGTGAGTCCAAAAGACATTACCAATAACTCATAATGACCATATCTTGTCCTGAATGCTGTCTTAGACACATCGTCATTCCTGATTCTCAACTGATGGTGGCCTGATCGTAGGTCTATTTGGAAAAGAATCTAGCCCCTTGGAGCTGATCAAACAGATCATCGATCCGAGGAAGTGGATACTTATTCTTCACAGTCACCTTGTTCAGCTGTCTATAATCAATACACAACCTCAAGGACCCATCTTTCTTTCTCACAAATAGAACAGGAGCACCCCAGGGGAAAGTGCTCAAACGTATGAAACCCTTATCCAAAAGCTCTTGTACTTGCTCCTTTAGCTCTTTTAATTCTGCTGGTGCCATCCTGTAAGGTGGCATTGATAGGGGGTTTGTACCCAGCACAACATCAATGCAGAACTCTATTTCCTTTCCTGGTGGTAACCCTGGAAGCTCCTCAAGGAAGACATCCATGAATTCTCTGACAACAGGAATATTTTCCATGTTAACACCTTCTACAGACGTATCTCTCACCAATGCCAAACACCCTTGACATCCATGCCTCAACATTTTTCTAACACTAATTGCTGACACCAAATTATATGGAGCCACACTCCTATCACCAACAAAGCTAAACTCTTCCACATCAGGTATGTGGAAATACACCTTTTTGTTCCTGCAATCTAAAGTGGTATAATGAGTTGCCAACCAATCCATTCTCAAAATTACATCGAAATCCATTATTGGTAGAGGAACCAAGTCTGCTGGGAGGATCCTTCCATCCGCTACTATTGGGCTACCCGGAAAAGCCATATCCACATCTATGTTGTCACTAAGTGGGGTAGCTACAGACAAAGGGCATTCTAAAGTTGTAGGGTTCCTACCCAATCTCATGGCAAAAACTGAGGAGACAAATGAGTGCATAGCACCCGGATCTATTAAAACACGAGCCTCATAGGAATAGACTAGAAGAATACCTACCACAAAATGTCATAACTCAAACAGGCGCTCAGTTCCCTCATCCAATCCCATCATGCATAGAGTTAATAATTTTACAGGTCCACCATAACTTTTATAATACAGGCCCAAAATAAAAATAAGTGCTTCTAACACTTGCAAAGTCTAAAATTTATCTCAATTGTACAAAATACATTAAATGCTATCAATGGACTTACGAAGAAGAAGAGCAGGTTAGCCACAACAAATGATCCTCCTGTAGCCTGGGAAAATAAATGAACAGGAGCGAGCGTTTGACTCAGATAGTAAAATACCAATTTTAATCATAATCTCTATAACTATCTAAAGTTAATGCACCCTGTGGAGTGAAATGCAATATCGTCATAATTTTCATATCATAACAGCAAAAAGGCAATTTGGAGTACTCACACACCCAACACTGTCAAGCAATATATATATGGGAGTTGATCCCCTATACAGCCCTCTTAATCCAACCTCTGCCAGCGAGTGTCTCTCAAGTCGTGTCTATCCCGAAGGACCGGGTCCCAGTGAGTGTCTCTCAAGCCGTGTCTACCTGTCCTGTCCATATCCAATACCATACCACATGCATGCCGACGCACACACACTGCTCTAAATTACCACAAACAACATCCATAACACTTCATTAATTTAAAATGCAACATAAATCATGCCTAATATTTAACTACATAGATATATATTTATAAGTGATGCATGGGCATGCTTAAACATATAATAATATCGAAATTAAAATTAAAATTAATATTTTACTCATAGACTTAAATTGAGGTCACTGTGACAGCTGGGCAGAGAAGGAAGGTTGTTCCGCGAATTGAAGGTACCTACACGAAGCCCACAACATGGGGGGTTAGTATATAATTTTTACGGAATTTTCTAAGCTCATTTAGTGCTCAGAAAAATACTACGAAGTTTCGCATGACCCACCAAAAAAGGGTATCGAAAAATTTTGAAATTGGTATTTCCGTAAAGCTCTCGACGAGTGGAGCACTCCGGTACTCTCAGTTTTCTCATGGGGTTCACGATTTGCGAGAAATTTAGCCTAAAAGTCGAAATGGCCTAAAACTTCCAAGACAAAAATTGGGAAAACAGCTCAATAGATTTTGGTGTTCTTGGTGTCTATAGAAAGCTCTCATGGTGTAGATAGATTTTGGCACAAAACCCAGTCTGATTGATGGCCGGATCAGCCGGAATCAGCCTGGGAAGACGAAACGATGCGCGCGTGCAGGGGGAACTTCACGCGACTTTTTCGGCTGCTTGGAGCATCGGCCAGTTGCGAGGAGGTGGCCTAGAGGTGCGCCGGCATGTGGAGGAGGCTAGGGCAGTGGCTGGCCAGCGAGGGGTGGAGGGAAGAGAGAGAAAATGAGGAGAGAAGGAGGGTTGTCGGGAAAGTGCAGAAGAGAAGAAGAAAAGGGAAGTGGGCCAGTCCGATTCAATCAGTCCGATCCGGTCTGGCTCGATTCAGCCTGTCCGATTTAGGATACAAAATTTTGAATTTTTACTCTACCTTGGGACCGAAAATAAGGCCCAAAAATTCCAGAAAACTCAGAAAAACTCGTGGAGTCTAAATATATTTTTAGTTTTGCCACGTGGTCTTTAAATTAATTTTTAAAAATCATCAAAATTTTATATTTTCGAAAAATCGAACTCGATTCTAAAATCCAAAAAATTTCTAATAATTTTCTAAAATTTAAATAAAATAAAATATTAATATTTACCTACAAAATAATAAATTTAAAAATTAGGGGTGTTATAGTAAATATATCATTGAATATGGATCAGACCCAATAAAGAGCATTCTTGTTACTACTTATGACAATTTTCAAGATAACTATCAAAATATTTATTATCTATAGGAGCGAGCCATTGTCGCCCCAAAAAACAAAGTGATAAAAGAAATAAATGATAAAATACTTAATTTGGTTCTAGAGGTAGAAAAGATTTATTACAACTCTAATTCCTTGTATTCGACATATGGAAATTTACAAGAATTTGGCATATTATATCCTCTTGAATTTCTTAATACCTAAAATTTCAGTGGATTACCACCTCATGAGTTAAAATTAAAGTTGGTTTACCTATTACGTTATTACAAAATATAAACCAAGCACTTGGTTTATGTAACAGCACAAGATTAATAATAACACAATTAACCAACAAAATAATCAAAGGAAAAATTATTTTAGGTAGTCATGAAGGTGAAAAAAATCTATATATCTAGAATAGAAATGATTGTTCAAGAGTCTATATGGTTTTTGTCTTAAAAAGATGTTAATTTCCAGGCACAGTTTGTTATATAAAGACAATAAATAAAATTCAAGGTCAATCACTTAACAAAGTTGGTTTATATCTGATGACCATATATTTTCACGTGGTCAGTTATATGTCGCTTTATTAAGAGTGACATCTCCAATTGAGTTAAAAGTATTGATTTCTCCTTCAGCAACTAAATATATAGAGCATGTAAAAAATATAGTTTATCATGAGATACTTAATACCTTACACATAAATTAATACTATTACTATTGCATGTTAAACTTAAGATAAAACAAAATAGTAAGTATTTTACTTAATATATATCATATTTAATAACATAATTTCTTACCCCCTTATCTTAATTGCTTTCATTATACTTTGATGGAAATATCAATAACGCCAATCAAAGATCTAAAACCTACAGAGTTATCTAAAGCTATCAAGGCTAAAGTCTGTAGACTATGGAAGACCTACAATGTCAATACAGATAGGCTCCTCAGTTTAGATTGTATTTTAGTTGATGAGCGGGTATTATATTATAAATTAATAATATTTCTTTTGCTACTAAATTATTATTACATATATATTTTCACATTATCCTTTATGTTTGACCAATTTTTTTCTTCGTTATGTAGAATGATGCCATACAAGCAACAATTAAAGTTGTTGATGTTGATTTCTTTTCTGCAAAGCTTAAAGTCGGTTCTATATATCACATTAGCAACTTTTATATTGCTTCCAATAAAAATCAACACAGAGTCATTCCACATATAGGCATGTTGCAATTTGGACATGCTATAAAAATATTAAAGATCAATGATTCTCATGATCACATTTCACTTCATAAATTCTATTGTGAATATGCAAGCCTTCAAAAAAGAATTGCCAACAACACACTCTTGACTGGTAATATAATACAATTTATATCTTTCTTTACTTATTCCCATTATTATTAATTATATTTTCATATTTAACTCTCTTTGTATAAATCAATTGGATTCTTTCTTTATTGACATCTTTTTTTTTTTTTACTTTGTTTAAAATATGTTGTTTTGCTTTCACGCTATATTGTTTACTTAATTCATCTTGCTTCTCAAAATGATTATGCCTATTACTTTTATCTTGATCCTAAAACATTAATCCTTTAAACTTTTATAATTCCTCTTTACAGATGTTATTGAACAACTAGTGAGCATGATAGAACCTAAAGTCATTTATATTGATGAAAGACAAACCACAAAAAGAGTTGTCATCATTCAAAACCTTGAGTAAGAGATTTTAACAATCAGATGATATCCTTTTATTTTTACTTATTTCAAACATAACAATTTTGTCAACCATTTCTATGATGAAGAGAAATTAAATGTGACTCTTTGTGGAAGACTAGCTCGATCATTCAATTCCAATATCATTTAAGGTTTAGCTAGACTGATAAATGTTGTATTTGTTGCTAAGAATGTGAAAGAATATATGGGTAAAATCAACAACATGTATTTTTTTTTCTCTTACTACTTTCTTGCCCATTTCTCATTAAAAAAAATCTCCAAATTTATCAATAAAAATATATTGCCAACATAGGAAAACTAAACCTGGGTAGTTCGATAGCGACATTATATTATGTAAACCTTGAGATTAAAAAAGTTAACACTTATAAACAATGGTAAGAAGTTATAATATATTAACCCTTTACTTATTTTAGCTAGTTGTTGAAACATTTATAAAGAAATCTCATCAATGAATGTGATTCCAAATGTGCAGATTCTAAACTTCTTAACTGATCCAAATGCTTCCTGCCTCAAACAAGCAACCTATTTACCTTGCTTAAGAAAAAAAAAATATCAATAGAAAAATAATATATGAGCTTAAGAATATAAATTCATATCAAAATCAGGTAATTAATGCCAAAAGAATTCATATCAATATTACAATTAACAGCAAAATCATATTATAACTTACATTCATTTATTTATAAGCAAAAGTATTCTTCATTTGTGAAGCTGAGATCATACACAAGAATGGTTTTATAATGCATGACCACAATGTTTTGTATGAGCAAAAAAGCTGGACCTGAATGGTGGTGTCCTAACTATGGCCATTTATCTAACTCACCAACACCTTGGTAAGAAGCAACGGAACCTTTTATTACATTTTTTTAAGTTTAATTTACAATTTAAATAATCAAATATCCATGATGACAATTAAATTAAACAATTATATTTTGTTTTCAAATTATTATATATATATATATATATATATATATATATATATATATATATATATATATATATATATATATATATATATATATATATATATATATATAAATCCGTAAGCACAAGATTATCTTTCTTTTGAAATATAACATTAAATTACATTATACATCTTTTTCAAATAGGTATCATTTGGGCTGTCATATAAAAGACATAACAGGGCAGACTCTCATCCATTTATTTGGTAGGGTTGCTTAGGCTTTAGTTAGTGTATCATGTGCAATAATCACAAAATACCTTGATCTTGTCAATGGACATTGCATCCCACCAACATTAAACAACATAATTGGCTCAACAAGAATTTTTCAACTGCACTACCGTACAAATGTAAATTAGCCAGACCTCATTGCATCTAAGGTCTATAATGATGACAGAGTTTCAAGAATTGATTATTCTCAGCCTCAGTCTATACATGCTCAACGTCCAATCTCATCTTCAACATCACCACCACACAACACAAAAGACACAATTTCTCCTTCACCTAGGCATGAAGAAGAAATCCTCCATTCTCCTCCAACAAATGATTCTCCAACTAATCCCCAACCACTAGCAAGAGGACTTACTTTTCTTGTAAAAACACATCTCTTCACTTCTTCCATTCAACTTAAGGAGAAAAAATTCATGTAATAACAAATTAAAGATTTCACACCATTACTATTTAATCTTTCATAATAAATTAAATTATAATTTTTTTTCCAGCGAAGAAGGTGCATCATCTGCTTCTGCACCATTAAAAACATTTGTCAAAGAAAAAATAACAACAAAACTTAATAGGTATACATCTATTTCTTATATCCTTTAGACATAAAAAGATTATTAACTATTATCATTCAAATTATATCATTTTATATTAGAAAAACATTTATATTGCTTTGGAAAATTGAGGAATAAGATTGAAATAATCTTTTACTATCCATGATTGTTTTCATTTTAAAATTAATTTAAAATGTTAAGAATATAGTAGTTTTACATGTGAGAATAAATTTGTGACTTTCAAGGATAGTAGGTACGAAGAAGTTTGTGATTCAAGTTCAACTAACTTGAATAATATTACATGCTTGATATTATGATATAGGGAACTAGAATTTGTTAACACTATATAAGAGTTTTTGTGCCTAAAATGCCTGTGTTCTACTATATAACCCAATTTCTAGCCTAAAAATGTTGCAACACTATTATGCAATTAAAAAATATTGATACCTTTAAACTTTTTTTATTCTTTTTTAATAAGCTTAATCCCTACAAGAACACCTATATCAAGTGAAACCTTATTAAGTTGTTAATTGGTACTTAAGCACTTATCCTTTTATCTTTATTGGCTGAAGTTGTGTAGTAGTGGATGTAAACCAATAACTAACTATTATTCTCCATTTACTAATGTTTCCTTTTGCAAAGGGATTATTTATTGGTTGAAATTATGCAAGAACTAATTATTATTTTGCATACATTGATGTGTCTTTTTCGAAAGAGATTACATGTAGAAGTAACCAAATAGAATTTGATCTCTTGATAGATATTTTAAGCGATAATACACTTTTGATTTACAATTTTGCTTGAAATTACCTTTCAAGAATTATTGCAATGACATATGATATACTTCCATCTTCTTACTTTATTTTATCATAACCTTTTATCATTGGTATTATATATGATATAAGATTATAACACACCTAATATCATATTTGTTCTCAATTGACTATTAATTTTATTCATTATATCTGTAACACCCTCACATTAGGTAGTTTTGTACATTCTACTATTTCAGTGACTAATATCTGTACGAACAGCTAGAATATCTGGAACCATACTTAAACTAGAGTGAGGAGTCATGTTTTAACTTAATGAAAATCAAGTAAGGTTGTAGAAAAATAAAAAAAGTTGTATGTAAATCGGTTAAATGAGCTCAAGCCTCGGTGATGGGTAACCTCACTGGGAAGTGACCATAGGATCAGTGGCTAATCCAATTCTTGTAGAATCTTGTAAGACCCTTAATTAAGACCTAATTGAGGTATTATTATGAATTTAAAAAGGCAAGGAAATGAAAGAAAAAGTTCAAATAAGTATATTTAAAGCTAAGGTGAAAAACGGAGTTAGGGACTTATCGGGTATTATAGAAAAGATGAACAAAAATCTGGTAAGAGTAAAATTTGGTCAATTAATTTTAAAAGTCCAAAATTGACTAAAAATGAGATAAATTAAATTAATGAAGTTGGAGTAGTTTAATTAATTGTGATTAGAATAATTAAGTGTAATTATCCAAAAGTCAAATTCCAATGATTATGGAAGACCACTTAATTACAAGTTTGCTATCATCACTTAATTACAACTTTGCCATTAATGAATTAATTAAGTTAAATATCAAAAATTATCATCTTCATCTTCATCTCTCTCACCCATTTGTGCCGCCCTACCTTGCTCTCTCTAAACCTCCATTGTTGTATTTTCTAAACTTCCATACTCTTCATTTCTTCCATAATTCCCTTAGCAAATCAAGAGAATAACTTAACTTGAGTCTTGAATTAAAGATAGCAAGCAAGAAAACAAAGAAATTTGGAAGAATGTGAAAAGGAAAATTGGGCCAAGTGAGGTAAGTTATTGTTTAAGCTTAGCTACTTGTGAATTCTTTGAAATTAAGTTGATTTTTGTAGAAATTACAAAAGAAATCATGCATGAAATGGGATAAGTGAAATTCAGCCATGATTAGAGGAGTTAGGGTTTTGGTGTTTTGGTTCAATTAAATATGAATTCTAGCTTGGATGAAGATGTATACATGAATGATGCATTTGAATTTGATTGAAATTGGAAGATGCCAATTAAGGTTTGTATGAAATTAGGGTTTTGATGGTATGAAACCTAATTGATGCTATTAGATGTGTATTATGACCAATTGAAGTGTATTTTTTGAGAAACAACTTTGGTTTGGTCAAGAAATTAATGGAATTGAAGTTGTGCTTGATGTGCCATAAATGCTGAATTTGGATAGCTTGAGTCTAGTGAGGTTATTAGCTCAAAACTTGAGCTACATAACTCCAATCGTTATGAAACCAATGGGAGATAAAACCTAAAACAAAATTCTAAAACTTTCATGTAGAATACTTGACCAGAAAATGGCTGAAAGGTACCCCAATGAGGGCTAGAATCTGGCAATAAAAACCTAGAACCTGGAAAACTGACCAAATGAACAGTACTTACTTAATTAAGCATAACTCACTCTAAAAAACTCCAAATTGAGTGAATCTTAAACCTGTGTAATCCTGATGTTGTCCCTTGTAGCAACCCAAGAGGGGGGTGAATTGGGTTCTAATTGCAAAATTAAAGATTAAAAGAAATTTGAACATAAAGAAGAGTAAAGGAAGAATGATGACACGAGATTTATAGAGGTTCGGCTATCCCAAGCCTACGTCCTCTCCTCAAGGCCCTCCTTGAGAGTTAACTCCACTAAAATTCTTCTTTGGATGAAGAATAAATCCCTTACAATCACCATAAGAGCAAACCCTAGCTCTTTTACAAATTCCATTGTACTCAAGAGCTATTTAAAGCTCTATCACACTCAAAATTACAATAAGTGCTGACAACAACCTTGAATGAACTCTCAAAATAAAGAATTTACAACTCAAATATCAAGTTCTCAACATTAACTATGATAGCTCAAGTTCTAGAGAGAAAGAATGAAGAAAATCTTTAAAACACAATAAATTTCCAAAAAGATTGTTATTGTAAAACTCATTTCCAGTCATAAATGGTGCCTATTTATAGTTTTTGCAAGAAAATAACTATTGAGGGTGCATTAAATGATAAAATAGCCATTCAACCACCCAAAGCTCTGTTTTATCGAGTTGCAGAAACCTAGGTTCGGCTGCCAAAGTTATTTACTTCGGCTGCCGAAAGTTGGAGTGCCAAAAAATAACTTTTGAAAAATCACTTTCAGCTGCCAGAGTTCTCACTTTTGGCTGCCGGAGTTCTCTCTGGATTAAATGGCTTTTAACTCTCAAAACCCATGATTTAAAAAATGAACTTCGGCAACTGAACTTCTCACTTTTGGCTGCCAAAGTGCTCTCTGGACAGAAAGTGTCAAAAGGGCACTTAGGCTTCAAAAGTGCATAACTTTTTGACCAAAACTCAGATTTTCGATCCGTTTTTAAACCGTTGGAAAGCTAATTTGATAAACTTTTCAATGAAAACTATTTCAAAAATAAATTTTCATTTCTCAAATGTGAAAATTTCATTTTACTCTCGCTTGGTCAAGAAAAAGTTACAAGTAAAGACGCTAAGAAATTAAGAGTTTAAAAAACTCATAACTTTTTGATCCGAACTCGGATTTTTCATCCGTTTAAACCATTGGAAAGCTAATTCAACATATTTTGCAACTAAAATATTTCAAAATGAATTTTGTATTTTTGAAAAATTTATTTAATTTTCCCTTGATAAAGAATTAGGTGAAAACTAAGTTGAACAAGATATTCTTAGTACCACCTAGGCTTAAGCCAACACAATTAATAAAATGAGATTTACAAGATATAAAATAAATAAAAGTTACATTGTAGGGTCCCATAAATGTTTGCTTACTTGTCTTGCTTTTCCTTAACCTTGATTTGAAGCAATTTAGTAATTTTGAATCTAGGGCCTACAAACTCAACACAAACACTTTCAAAGTATATTAGTAGCACACTAATTGTTTATTATCATCAAAACATGGGTTAAGACACCTAGGTCCAACAATCTCCCCTTTTTTTATGATGACAAATAATTGGTAGATAAGAAAAATTAAGCACAAGTGAAGCGTGTGTTTTTCAGAAATTCTCTCAATGAAAACACTTTCAAAGTATATTAGTAGCACACTAATTGTTTATTATCATTAAAACATGGGTTAAGACACCTAGGTGTAACCCCTGAGACACAAGGAAATAATTTATATGAAGACTATGAAGTCAAATTATGATTGTAACTTATCCAAATTAGCTAGACAAAGTAAGTCAAGAATTCTGCCCTGATTTTGGAACTAACCTGAAAACCTGAGAAATTATTACCTGAATAGTTTTGGCAAAATGATCATAACTGAAGCTAAATAAATGCAAATTAGATGATTCAAAAACCAAAATAACCATAAGATATAGAACTACAACTTTCATATTTTGACCTACACCCAGATGTAAGGGAAAATTGGTTAAAATGTTAGAGTAATTCAGAATATCAAAACTAAAATTTCCTATAACTCAGCAATTTTACCTTGTGAGCTCCGTGTGGTTAATAAAGCATAACTTCCTTTGTAAATCTCCAATTGAGATGATACAAAATGATTTAGAAATTTAAGACAAAGGCCTAAAACTTTGTTTTAGAGACCTAGTACAAATTCTAAGCATAAAATTCTCGGATATGGAATGCAAGTTTGAGGTGAAAATTTGGAAAACCTGAAACTGCAAGATAAGGCACCCGAAAATAGTGCCTAGTATTTTGACCATAACTAATGATCTAGACCTCTAAATTAAGTGATTCAAAATGATAATTAATGCTAAAACATAGAGGAACAATTTTCATGAAGATCACTTTGATAAATTGTGTCTGGAACTAGGTTGAAATTGAGTTCTAAAGTTAGGTTCCAAAGTTGCCCTGAATCTGAATTAGTTAAATTGTGTAGTTACCTTAGGAATTTATTTGATTAGCTATTGGTGGAAGTTAGAAAGAGTATTAAAGCCTTTAAAATTGTGAATTTTTAGTGGAGAAGGAAACCTTGAAGTAAAAGAGGGAATTGATTAAGAGGGGAAATTAAGACAAGGTTTGTGCATAACTTTGATTTTTTTCTACTTTAAAATTTGCAAATGAAATGAATGGACTTTATATAAGCCAAATATGATTTTCCTTTACATTTAAGAATTATTTATATTGTTGAGAATATTGAAATCTTGAAATGAATTTTCTATTGTGTTGAAAAGGCAGATGTTGGCCAATATTTTTATTGTAGCAAGGGGGTGGCCGTATTGAATGTGAATTTGAAGTGAATTGTGAAATTAATGTGTTGCCAATCCTTTCTGTTGATTTGTAATGATTTGAATTATTTATAGACTTGAATGGGAATTGTTTTATAATTGTTTTACAATCATTTTGAAACCACAGTTGGCATGGAAACTTTGATTTTTCCCTCATTAATAACGGCTAATGGGGTTGAGATTGCTTATGTAAACTTCCCTCTCTGGCTTGCTAGTTGAGGTTGAGATCGGATGAGTACTCATATTGCTAGCTAGCCTTTGTCCCCCAGTAGTAACGGCTATTGGGATGAGATAGCTTTATTGTAATACACAACGCGGTATTGATCGTAAGATTTTGTGTCATGGCCTAAACTGTGTGATTGTTGGCAACACTAAAGATTTGTGAATGTTTTGATAAATATGTTATTGAAAACAAATGATTGGAAAAATGTATATTAGTTTTTGATTCATGGAAATTTGAATATCTCAAATACTTGGGTATGATTTGATAAATTGTCTTTTATATTGTGTTTCAAAATTTATAGTTGTACACCACTGAGTATTATTACTCAGCGATAGCTATTTCTATGCTGCCGCAGGTAAAGAAAAAGAGAAAGCAGTTGAGTGAGCATACTAAAAGTTGGATTCAGTTAAAACGCCAGCATATTTTAGGTATACCCTTGTAAATTATATTTTGATGTAAATTATGGCTATATGTAGGTAAGAATAGTTGAGCAGATGTACAAAAACATTGTAATATTCTTTTTGAGACTTTAAACAAGTCTAAATTTGTAATATTTTATTTTTTGATTGTGAATGAGAAATTGTATTTTATGAAATGTTGGTTTGATGATTTATTTACTTGATGAAAGTTATGATCAATATATTTATTACTACAGATTTTTCACAGGTTTAAATTTTAAATTATTAAACTTTTAACTGGCACCGCTCTAGTTTTTCACAAAATTATCTTTAAACAAATAAATAATGCTTATTTTTCCTTGCTTAATATTCGTAGCATTTTCTTAAACCTTTTTATCACCAAGTTAACTTTAAAATGGATTTGAATTCGTTCAAAATCCCTTGTAGTATGTTTAATGGATTATAGGTGGACAGAGTTTGGTAATTCATCAGGCATATTACGAAATCATGTCACATCTTATAGAAGAATAAGTTGTGACAATATCTTTTGCAATAGCACAAAACTGGAGGAGAAAAAGCTCAAACTAGCCTGAAAGTGATCTCAATAACCTTATTCTGCAGGATTAGAAAAGAAATATTAGCTCTCTTTCGCTAATAGATAAAATGGCTATCTAATTATATATAATATATATGTCACCGCATTTTGCACAAGTTAGGCAGCATAATATTACTAAATCAATATGTATTTATGTATATACTTGCATAAGTCATTTTATTTGTATTAAAAAAAAAAACGATAATATGTCTAAATTGTTAAGGCTTGCATAATAGATAAACCTTAATAAAGTAGACACTTTGCTAATTTTGTCAATGTAATTATATAGCATCAATATATATAAGATGTGTTTGTATATTCAATTATTGAAGAATGTTGGATAGGAAAATGTTGTGCTCTTCTAATTCACAATTTTTCATTTAGTTGATTTTTTTTAATAAAAAAAAAGATCAAGTGCATGTTTATCTAACATCCAAAAAAAAAAAAAAAGAAAAAATAATTAATTTCCAATCAATGGAAATCAACAATATCGATTAATTATTTGAAGTTCATTCCTATATCCAATCCAAGAAAGTGAGCATATCGATCTGGAATATGATAAAGATGAAGCTCTCAACATCTTTCAATTCTCTTTAACTTTTTCAATTTTATTTACAAATTTTCATTTAATTGATTTAATTTTTTTTTTTTTTAAAAAGCAGAAGTTCATTTAAACATCCAAGAAATAACAAGGAAAAAGAAAAAGAAAAATTTGGAAAATTCACTCTTTCTTGGTTGTAATGTCCAATCGATGAAAATTAAAACTCTCGATTGATTATTTGATAGTCAACTCTTATTCCTGCATTCAATTTAAGAAAGTGATCATATCGACTTGGAAGAGGATAAAGATGAACCTCTTACTCCAAGTTTAGTTTCGAGAGTTGTATAATAGTTTTATCATAATTTTTTTTTAATGATTTTTAGTAGGAACATGCATTATTTGATTATAACTGAATAATTAAATTCATAAAATTTGATTATTTCAGTAAGAGTAAATTTAGTTTGATTTAATTTTTAATTAATAATAATAATATTTTTTTATTTTTAATTATCGATTCAGTTACCTTTAATTTGATAACTGAATTAATTAAAATAACTGAATTTTAATTAATTAATATATTAATTACAATTTTATTAATATTATATTATTTATAATTATTATGTTTTTGATTTTATAATAATATTTAACTTATAATTATTATCTTATTAATATTAAATTATATTTATTATTTTTTATAAATAAAAAAGAATATAAATATATTTTTATTAATATTTTATTAAATAATTAATAATATAAAATATATTTTTTATTTTTTTTAATTCTGTCATAACCGATAATTAACAAATATTTTTTATTTTAATTAATTTTAATTTTTTTTCAATGTTGATTAAATTTAATTAATATTTTTAAAATTAATTAATAATTTAATTAGTTAAAAAGCCGACCCCCCCTAAAAAACATTTTAGTGGGTTGTATGGTAGTTTTATTATCGAAAGCAAGCGTCCTCACTTTTAAAAGTAAAGGAAATAATATCTTCGTTCCCACAGATGGCACTAGTTGATAAGTTTAGAGATCTACTAGCCTTGAGATATTGACAAATGTAAAACTGTATATAAGAAAAGGAGGTCATGACAAGAAGGAAGGCTTCCCATTGACAAGTCTTCGACGCCCGAGTTGGCCAGATATAATAAAGATCCTGTTGACAGAGAACTTTCTCCTGCATTTAAAATGTTTAAACCAGATCAAAGCTTTAAAAAGAATCTGCTTACTTTACTATGTCGTTGATAGCGATAGTTATACTTGAAAATTCGTTTTGTAATTGATCTCATTTTAGCAGATGGCATAATGAACCGATATTTGAATATGATTATTGAGTCTAATCCAAAGAGGTTGACTGGACTCAAAATTAGGTTCTTAAGGTTCAATTGTTGGATTAGGGTTCTTGAATTATTTACTTTGAATTGCTCAGTTTAGAGTATTTTGAATTTGAATTTCTAAGTTTGCTTAAGAATCTTGATGTATCTTTTTAATTATATTCAATATTTAAAATTAGAAAAATAATATTTTATTAAATTATAACTAATTTGAACTTAAATGAAAAGAATTAAATTAATTTAATTAAAAAAAAATTAAAAATAGACTTATTTAAAGATCATAAAAAAGTAGGTAGATATATAAAATTATAAGTATAATTATTAAACTCGGCTCAAAGGATCATGTTTACGGGTCATTAGTTCAATTGATGGTTAATAATTTATTCAGTGAATATTAAAAAATTTAAATATATGTTAATTAAATGTTATATTTATTAATATAAATATATAATTTTAACCAAACTAAATTTTATTTTTAAAATTAGATTATATTTATGTATATCTTGATAATATTATTAAAATTCATATAAAAATATTTAAATTTTAAAAATTTTTATTCATAATATTTATAGTTAATATATAAAATAATGTAATTGAATAATTATCTTCTTAATATTTGTGAATATTAATTTTATATTAAAATAAAAAAAAATTAAACATCATTTTAACAAATTTCTTGCATTACTAAAAATAATAATAATTAAAAAATATCTAATTCATTAACTAAATATAAATTAAAATTTCTAAATATTAAAATATCAAATTGGCTATTATGTTTTAAAATTTTTCAAATTAGAAAATTTTAAATCCGTCAGGTTAATGGATCGTTGGGTCAACAGATTACCGGTTTAGCTACCAAGTTATCTGATTTTTTTCGAATCAAGATCAACTCTTTGTCCAGTTAAATGAGATAACTAACCCGATTTTGCATACGGGTCATTGAGTTGACCCACCGGACCGGCCCGGATTTAATAACAGTGGTTAAGGTCAAAAGTTATCTGGTGGATAATTCGATTCCTTGCATAGTATCCTTAAAGTCAGATATATTAACCAAGTCAAGTGCCAGCTGTTCCTAGTAGCTAATTTTTAAGTCACAAACTCTCCAATCAGACATCTAATCATTGCTAAATGTGGATGTGTGGTGTCTTATCATTTCTCACGAGACCTATAATTTTAGATCGTATCAATAACTACAGATTTCATCCATCCAAGATTACTGGTAACTCAGTTTGGGTTGTGTGTGTAATGGCAAGGAAATAGTTATGCAATGTGCCACTAGTACAGACAAAAACAGGAAGCTCCTACTCTTCTTCCTCTCTACTGTTGAACAAATTCACACACCCGCGCGCGCGCACAGAGAGAGAGAGAGAGAGACAGAGAGCAACTATTCACCTCGTGATGGTGCAATAAGTGGACCTACAACCCTGCTAAAACTTCTATTATGCAGCAAATTAGCTTGAAATCTGAGAAAAATGTCAACATCTTCAATAAGATTACATCACTCCCAGGGGAAAATTTGTCTTCAAAGAAAGCTACAAAATCTAATTTCATCTTCCTAATATGAGCACTCCTCCTGTAACTATCATTAAAACTCATGATTTTGTCCTCTAAGGGAAGGAACAAGTATTTCTTACTGGCATCAAATTTGGAATCAAATTGGCAAGCTTAGAGGAAATAGCATACAATATTTGATAGCATTTTATATTCAGTCAAAAACTTGTCCAGTTCGCAGGCTTATATAATGACTCTCAGAAAAAGAACTAAATTGGGAAGCCAGAAAAATCAGCTTCCACTTTTTCAATTATGAGCCAATCTAAGTGAATTATGATAAGCAAAAACTAGCCAAAATAGAGGTTCATCTCCCATGACCACGAACAATGAAACAAACAATGTACAAAACGATCATCCATGGTTGCTGACAAATGCAAATAAACAGCTCTTTGTAAACGGATGATCAAGGGCATCTACCTTTGAGAACATTTTCATCAATCATGGGATTGGTGAGTATTGTTAAGCCATGCAAGTGACTTTATGGAGAATCAAAAATGCCATTTTCAAAGAGTTCCTCACCATTGTCAGACCCGAGAGAGTCATTGGAAGATTTGTTGATTGTTTTCTCCATTTCCTCATCAATCATAATCTCCTCAATGCGACAACTTAAACTGCAAAAGGCTTTCTCACCACTGCACGAAATCAAAACAAATAAGTATACCCTACTAAATCAGTAATGTGCATTTTCCAAAAAAAAAAAAAAAGCCTATGCAGATAATTCAGACAAACCTGTATATGTAAATATCTCTTTCACCTTCCAATTTCTTGTTGCAATGATTACAGAAGTTCAAAAAATCATTTAATGGTAATGGACTTTTAATTGGAGAGCTAGTAGCAGCCTGAGGCATTCCAGTCTCATTTCCTTCATTAGAGTAACATTCCAAGATGAAATCACCATAAATGTGAGTTTTCTTGGGGTTGGGACCATGTGAAATTACACAAGTGTACTCCTCAGAGAGCTCAATCTCACTTGCAGAGAGAGAAACAATACATCCATTGGCAGAGCCAACAGACAACGGAGTCAAGTTCAAATCTGTATGCAAAGAGTTTTTTGAATTTGGGCTTCCTCCAGAAAATTGCCAAGGACTATTAACTCGAGTAGTTTTCAAACAGAAATTCCTTGAAGTCACATTGGACTTTGGTTCAGCCAAATGGGACAGGGTTGAAAAGGACTTGCAGGAGTCCAGTGAACAACACTGGATTTTTCCAAAGTGCTCAGGTTCAAATGGGGCTTCTCCAGTCTCAAAAATAACATCAGAGCTGCCGCTCTGAAGAGGAGAATTGGCATGGGTATGGGGGAAAATTGCAAAATTTCTTGGCAGAGACTTTGGTGCCTCAAAAGAATTAGCATAGGCTTGAAATTTTGGGGTTTTAGCTCTTACTTGCTGTCCAAAAAGAATGTTCTTGCTGTCCAATGATTGAAGAACTTTGCCAGATTCTCTCATATCATCATCAAGAGAATTTACAATGCTTAAGCCAACTTTACTGCAATCCCAGGTCTTCTGGTACCCATTATGGGACGACCTTGGGGATTTATAGGGGTTCCCTAAATTTGAGAACACCCTAAAATCTAGAGGAGATGTTGGGCTTCTAACAGAATCACAATCTGATAAACCCTTAGGAGTTAACGCAACAAACAGTCCAGGGACTCTGAAAAAGGAGTTTGTTTTGTGATTGTATCCCAGACAATCAGATTGGGTGTGGGACTCAGAACCAGAATCCGACATTGTTAAGGGACCCATATGTTGATCTTTCTGGAGTAACCCAAAACCCTTTTCTGGAACACCAAAAACCCCTTTATCTGTACCAAGAGCAACATATTTGAACAAATAAATAAGTACCATATTGCGGGAAAACAATTAGAATAAGCAGGAAATTGATTATACGCTTATCAGGATTATTAATCATCAGCTACATTGAGGAAATAATGGGGAAAAAAAAAGATGATAAACCTTTTCATATACAAGAAAGAGTAAAAATTTCATGGACCATAACTCGATTAAAACGCCAAACGAAGTCTAAACAAACAGGAAAAATATCGAATCAATTGGAAAAGCAGTAAGGGATGGCAAAATTCTCCAAATGCAGGCAAAAATTATGAAGATCAAGAGGGACTAAGTGAAGTAAAACATTGTCCATCTCGATTTTCCCCATGAAACTGAAAACCCCAGATGACAGAAATCTCTCAAAGAGAAGATATCCACATAAGCAATCCTCAAAAAATACAATGAAAAAGGCTATAAAAACCAATCAACAATGCCCAAGAAGATGATCAAGGCCAAACATAAGCATTAACCCAAAAAAAGAACAGAAACTGTACCAACTGAGATAAAAATAATAACAATAATCATAGTAAGTATTTTAATCAGAGAATGAAAAAGAATAGCAAACCTGGATTTCTTTATCTTGCTGTAGAAAATACACGGAGATGATGCTGTAGAGAAAAGACCAAAATGCAGTAAAAAAGGAAAGATGGGCTCTTGTCAAGCTGTCTGTCTATATATATGCGAGGTGTGAAACTTGCACAGCACTCCTCTCTCCCTCAAAATCAGCAAAGCACTAAGCTTCTGAAGGACTATTCTCTATTTGTGGGGGTGGATGTGTGTCTGTGTGTGGCGGTAATTATACTTTTTTCTCTATTTGTTTGGAGGTGTACGTATAGAAATAGAATACATCCTTTGATCATTGCCTGAAAGGTACACATAAAATTGAACTGTCTTGTTTTGTCATTTCCTTCTCAGGTTTTATCCATTTATGTTTCTTATTTTTCATCACTGCAATTCAATTTTTCCTCTTTTATGGGATTTTCAAACTTCTTAGAGCTCTTTTTTACGAATTTTTATTTGATAAAATCAGCTTACATATTATAATAAAATATATGCATACATCAGTTTAATGCCTTTAAAAGCCTTTCATATATATGTCATGATAGACTTCATCTCGTATTAATACAATCACGTTGAATTATATATTATAGTTTTTCTAACAAGTGTAAATATTTCATCTATTAAAATTTATTTAACACATTATTTACATAAAAATTTACAATTTTAACGATAGTGTGTATAAAAAATTATGTTAAATGCATGTAAATTATATTTAATGAACTATGAATTATAGTTCTCCATGTAAATATAATGCATTAAATGAAACTTAATGAGTACATATTTACATTTATTAAAAAAATCGAATATATTTTGTACAGTAATTAAGAAAATGATTTGATTAATTTATTTTTATAAAAACATATTAATAATTGATTAAATTACTCTTTATCTCATTTAATTATTCATTATATAAATATTTATTTTATTTAATAGAAATAAATAGTAAAATTGAAAAAAAAAAATAGTTAATACTCTTTAGTTTTATAAATACTATAAATAATTTTAAACAAAAAAAAATTTTAATGCGACTAATAAAAATGAATGAAGTTAGTAGTATATTTATAATTAAGTGAAATATTTTTTTTAAAATGTAAATAATAAACATTCTGATTAATTTTAATTAACTTAAAATTAATTATTTTACTATAAATAATAAACTCTATATAAATATAAGTGATAATACATTAGTGTCTAAATTCGAAGTCAATGAATGATTGAAAAAAATGAAGGAATAGAAGCGAAAGCGAAAAAGAAAATCCTTGGTTGATAGAGTTACATTTTTACCCTTAATTCCTTTTAAACAGCAAAGCTCACCTGTTTAATAGTTTTTAATGAAACTGACAGACGGTTGTTAGAAATAATATTAGGCTTTGAACATGTATTCACTCACCTAAGGAAATTATGTCTGGATAATATGGATAGATCCCCTTAGAATAATAAAGTCAATTTAGAATAATAGACAATAATATTAAAATTCCCACAAAAATTAAAGAAAGTGTTTAATTATGCACAGAAAGAAAAGAAGAATAAAGGATGAAAGTGAAAATCGTATAGGAAATAACAGATACTTATAAAGCTTTTGTACCCTTTGGAGAAGACACGTTTGTTGGCATTCTAACATTCATTTGATTTTTACATCTGTTGGCACTGAACTAGTGGAATATTTGTCACCATTGGTACTTATCTGTTTAAATAACAGTTAAAAACAAAAATTAAAAAAAAAAATTTAATTTAATTTTTTGAATGAATCCCAAGTGCAAGTGCACCAAGTGCCATCTTTTTTAATTTTATTTGACAAATTTAAAGTTCCCTCTAACTAAATTTATTGGATTTGGATGGTTAAGGTTTTTAGACACTTTTTCAATCCTCCTACACTTCCAATGTGATACGAAGTTTATCACTAACTATGTCTGATAATAGAAATAATTATTAACTGTCCTTAGCGGGGCAGAGTTGTCAATTTCATTTTTAATTGACAAAGTTATCAACGTGAAATTAATCGAACTTCAATGTCCGTACAAAATAAGTGAAAGACTCAAAAGTGCTGATATGCCCTTTCAGACTCACTCATTGAGAAATTGCAATTCTCGTTTTAGATTCACTCCCCATCAAGTTTCGTCTCTGAAGCACTACTTGGGAATTTTTTAGGGGAAAAAGAAAATAAATAGAGAAAATAAGGAATATTTTTTTTGTTATTTTTTTTATTTTTATTTAAATAAAAAAAATAAATGAGATAAAAAAGAAAAGAAAAAAAAAAGAAAAATATAATAATTTTATAATTTTATCTTCTATATTAAAAAAAAACCTTTAAAAAAATAATTTTATAATTTTCGTACATAAAGTACACTTTTCTTTCACACTTTTATTGTTTTTTCTCTAATTTATTTTCTATCCTACCCTTATTTTCTATTTATTTTATTCTTATTTTCTCTTTCTTTTCAAACAAAGGTTATTTTCTTTCTTGATGCGATCCATTATAAAACAGATAATAAATAGGTCAAAAGTTCACTAAAATATTTCCAACGAGAACTCTCCGACACTTAAGTTATAGTGATATGAGGGAATATTTTCTATTTTGTTATTTTCCTTTTTATTATTCTTTGCTCTTATTCGGATAAAAGAAAAATAAATCAGATAAGGATGAAAATAAAGTTATTTTTTCTTGTTGAAAAGGAAGGAAAATAAAGAGAGGAAAGAAAAGTATGATAAATTTATAATTTTATTCTATATATTAAAAAAAATTTAAAAAGAATAATTTTATAATTTTCATAGGTAAAGTACACTTTTCTCCCACATTTTTATTATTTTTTCTCCAACTATTTTCCATCATCCCCTTATTTTATCTTTCTTTCGAAATAATGGTTATTTTCCTTCCTGATACGGTTTATAAAAATTTCTTATGGGTATGGACCTGTAAAACAGATAATAAATTGATTGAAAATATGTTTCTAGACTCTCCGAAGATAAAGATTAATGTGAAAGAATAATGTATTAAATTTATTAGAGAGAAAAGACTTTCCTTTATAAGATATAGATAAATATTAGTTATGATAAGTCAACTATATAATTATTAGCTAACATAATTATAGAGATATATTTTTATTTATAGTACATAAATATATACATCATTATCTTTGATAATCTCACCAAGATAGAGATTAATATCTTTTGATTGAGATTCTTTTCTTTTGAGTGAGTCTTACAAAAGCTGAATGGAATATCAAAGATAATTATTGGAACATGAAATAAAGGAGATAAATAATTTAGGTCCCCATAATTTACCTTAATTAATTCTAGGAATTACTTTTTACAATTAATACTTAATTAAACATGTTTAATTTTAAGTCCCTTAGAGAGTCAAAATAAAATCACAAATTTAGCTCTACAAATTCGAGAATACTAAATTAACAAAAATTTAAAAACTGGAACTTTTTAAAAAAAAAACAAGGGCACTTTAGGACGTAGAATTCTTAATGGCTTAAATGTAATTCTACAATAATGTCAAAGGCAAAATTGATGGCAACTCGGTGAAAATCCCATCAGCAAATAACCAATGGCAAATTCGCAATTTGAGCCAAACTTTGAGCACTTAATGATTGGTGGCAATTAATGTTTCCTGCAAGCATAAGTTAAGGTCTTTCTTTCCAGCAAAGAATCGGTTGCAAAACATAAAAAGAGCAAAGCGCAACGTATTAACTAAATATTCAGCAGCATTATCATGATTGTAACAAAATCAATCAACCACTAAATGGTGGCACTCTTGTAATTTTGAGCAAAGGGAAGAGCCATCTCATAACCAGTAAGACAGTGGCAATATTTGTAATAAACGAGAAAACTAATGGCAGCCACTTAACTAAAGAAGCAATGTCAGTTTTGAGATTACATTAAAAGACCAGGGAAGATGTCCACAGAGCTCTTTTTTTCTCGAATTGGCTTGCTTGTCATGCGGAAACGGGTTTTGATCATGCGACGACCATGCCAACAATTCGGAGCACGACGAACCAGCAGCCTCTCATTGAGTCATCTTATTTATGGTGCCAAGTTTGGGGCAATTCTAAGCAATTTTTATATGGCTCAAATGAGCGAATTGTCAAAACAAAGAACCCAACTCGCATAACAGATCTCCTAATATTCAACATTTCGTAAAATCAATACTTCTCGTAAAATAGATGGTCAAGTTAGAGTTACTGTAGAAAAAAAAGTGTATTAGATTGATTAGGAAAGAAAAATTTATCTTTATATATGATTTAATTTTTTTATATGAAATATAGATAAAAATTAATTATGATAAGTTAATTATATAATTTTTAATTAATATAATTACACATATATTTTTTTTATATAGTGAATAATTATAGGTATTATTATCTTTTACAATCCTATCAAAATATAGATTAATATCTTTTGATCGAGATTTTTTCATTTTAAATGAGTCGGTTCAATCGATCGAATGATTTTTGTATCTTGAAAATATTATTATTTTAATTTAGAACTTTTTGAAAAACTCACTTTTGATTTTGCATTTTGGCATTTATATATCAATTTCGCTTTAAATGAAATAGTACTATGTGCTTAACACAGTGGATAGATATATTATTTAGTGTGATTAAAAAATTACATTTTAATAATTTTTTACACATGAGAATTTTTTAATTAAAACAAAAATAAAAATATTCTTTTTTAAATTTTTAGTTTGGATTAAGAACTTTTATTTTATTTGATTTTAATAGATAATACAATTTATTATTTTAATAATAAAAGAATGAAATTTCATTTTAAAATCATTAATTTAAATTAAAATAAAAGTTTTATTTTATAAGATAGGTATTTATTTTGAATTTAAATTTTGGATTTTCTTATCAACTAAAAAATATAAGATTATTTTTAAATAAAATTAAACAATAAAAATAAATTTATAAAATTGATCTAATTAATTAAGGTTAAATTTTAGTTATTATTATAAAAAAAAATAATAAAGACTTGTAGAGTTGTAGTGGCTTAACCTAGTTATATTGTCACATAGTTATATTGTCTTTTTCTTTATCTATAAGAAGATATGTAATGAGGGTAATACAATCAATTAAAGTTTACAAATAACAATAGCCAAGCATACACCATTGACTCGCTGCATAAAGTAATTAAATAGCAGACACAGCCCCATGTAACTCCTAATTGTGGTGTTTAACGACAATTAACCCTAAACCTAACTAGAGTTAAAAATCTAACTAGAAATTATCATTTTGTCTCTTTCTATCTCTTATTATTTAAACCTTTATAAATTTTACTATTCTAATTGAGGTCCACAAGTAAGTTAGACGTATCAAAGAGTTGATCATTCAAGATCTCACATTAAATTTGAAGGGTGAGATGAGGGATCTTGATAGAATTACCATGATTTTATCAAGATGTCGAGTTCTCTCTCTAAGCCTGGAGTGTGTGCGATGAAAAAAAAAAAAAACCTTCTTTTTTGGCTTCAGCAACTTTCATGATTTTAGAACTGGGACGGAGAACGGCCGACACGTGTACATTCAAGTCGCTCATTCTAATGTAATCTAACGGTGGTTAAAGGAAAGATTCCGTTAAAATGGACCATTGGCGGATGATTTATCATTTTCTTCCTACTGCGAATTGCGACGCCTTTTTTTCTTGTTTTCTACGTGGCTTACATTAGAGATTCAAAGTGCTTTGAACAAAGAAGTAATTCTTTTCTATTTTATCTTTTTTTTTTTCAACTAAAAAATTATAATTATGTAATAATACAAATCATTTTTTTTTATAAACATTATAAAATTTAATTCTCTCATCAAGTAATAATTAGTTATTCATAGTAAAGTAAGAAATTAGAATAAAAATAATACAAAAGTAAAATTAATTATTGCATGTTCTATCGAAAATAAAAGGGATAAATTATTAATTATTTTTTTAGTAAGAGTGAAATTGCACGTATTAATATTTATTTAATATGTTTTATTTGAATGATGAATTGTAATTTTAATGATAAAACAACTAGAAAACTGTACTAAATTGGTGTAAATTATATTTAATGCACGGCAAATTATAATTTTTTTATACTAGTAGAATGCATTAAATTAATCTTAATGTATGTTAATTTACACCCATTTAAAAAATAGTAAAACTATAAAATTATCCTTATTGATCAATAAATACATGTCAATTTCACCCACAAAACATATTTGATAATTGAGAGAGTGTTTGGTTTAGTTATTTACTTTTAAATTTTGACTTAAAATATAACCTTTAACTTATAATCAACTTAAAATATATAATTGATTATTTGATAAAACTATTTAAAAATATATTTGATCATTAAATTAAGAGAACAGTTAAATAATTGTTAACAACTAATTAATATGGAGTCTTCAACTTCATAGTATTGTTTGCTTTTGATTTGACTTCAACCATTTTATATTTCTAAAATTTCAACCTTTGTTTTGAGGATTATGGTGACCCACACACACCATTTTAATTGATATTTTGTGGTACAAAGATTGAGAGTAGATGGAACAAATGATTCACATGGTGAATAGTCTAGTAGTAATTGTATATTTACACAATAATGCAAATGTTAGCAATTTAAAGGCTTTAGTGCTTTGGTGTCACCCTACTTAGATTGTGAATGAAATTGCTTCTATTGCCTTTTCAACGAGAACTAGCTACCACTTGGTCAAACACTAGTTGGTGCTTCTTTGTGTAGCTGGTTCTTTTTTTGCAATTTTTTACTGCCACATTAAAGTGTCATCGCCTAAAATGGAAGTCAAGCAACGGTTTCGGGTGGCAGCATTTCTATTTTTTTTCTCCTTTTATTTTTGGGCCTTAAGCCTTTTTATTGGGTTCTCATTGGTTAGGTCTTCAATATATAGGCCCTAAGGCAACCCAAGGGGTAGTGAATTGGGTTTTTAAAAACTTTTCACAGCAACACGTAAGGTCTCCTAGCAATTATTTCTATACATGAGAATTTTTTAAATGAAATAAAAAATAAAAATATTAATTTTTTAATTTTTAGTTTGGATTAAAAACTTTTATTTTATTTGATTTTAATAGATAATATAATTTGTTATTTTAATAATAGAAGAATGAAATTTCATTTTAAAATCATTAATTTAAATTAAAAATAAAAGTTTTATTTTATAAGATAGGTATAGTTTTATTTTGAATTTAAATTTTGGATTTTCTTATCAACTAAAAAAATATAAAATTATTTTTAAATAAAATTAAATAATAAAAATAAATTTATAAAATTAATCTAATTAATTAAGGTTAAAATCTAGTTATTATTATAAAAAAAAATAATAAAGACTGATATAATTGTACTGACTTATCCTAGCTTCGTTCAATGGTTAAAGTCACATGACTTCACCTAACAAATCTATGTTCGAATTTTCGCTCCCTTAATTATCTAAAAAAAAATATTATAATTATAGGTGCCTTCTATGATTTATTTTTAATTTACTTTATTTTCACTTTGTTCTTTTTACCATTAAATTAAAAATTATTAATTCATCTAACGATGATTACATAATAAGTTTTACTTTACTTTGTTAAACCACAGAATCTCACATAGTTATATTGTCTTTTTCTTTCTCTATAAGAAGAGAGGTAATGAGAGTAATACAATTAATTAAAGTTTACGAATAACAATAGCCAAGTATACACCATCGACTCGCTGCATAAATTAATTAAATAACGGTCATAACTGCATGTAACTCCTAGTTATGGTGTTTAACAACAATTAACCCTAAACCTAACTAGAGTTAAGAACCCAACTAGAAATTATCATTTTCTTTCTTTCTATCTCTCGTTATTTAAGCATTTTTAAACTTTACTAATCTGATTAAGGTCCGCAAGTGAGTCGGGCATATTCAAGAGCTGATCCTTTAGGATCCCACATCGGATGTAGAGGATGTATGCATAGTACTTGTATGGGATGAGAGATCTTAGAAAAATTATCATAGTTTTATCAAGATGTCGAGTCCTCCTCTGATCGTTGGGTGTGTGCGTTTTACCTACTAAAAAAAAAAAACCTTTCTTTTTTCTTCAGCAGCTTCCACAATTTTGGAACTTGGACGGAGAACGGCCGACACGTGTAGATTCAAGTCGCTCATCCTAGTGTAATCTAACGGTGGTTAAGGGAAAGATTCCATTAAAATGAACCATTGGCGGTTGATTTATCATTTTTTTCATACTACGAATTGTGATGCCTTTTTTTCTTGTTTCCTACGTGGCTTTACTTTAGAGATTCAAAGTGGTTTGAACAAAGAAGTGATTCTTTTCTATTTTATCTTTTTTTTTTTAACTAAAAAATTATAATAATGTAATAATAAAAGTCATTTTTTTATAAACATTATAAAATTTAAATCTCTCATCAGTTAATAATTAGTTATTCATAGTAAAGTAAGAAATTAGAATAAAAATAATACAAAAGTAAAATTAATTATTGAATGTTCTATTGAAAATAAAAGGGGTAAATTATTAATTGTTTTTTAAATAGATGTGAATTTGCACATATTAAGATTCATTTAATGCACTCTATTAATACGAGGAACTATAATTTTAATGACAAAATAAATAGAAACCATACTAAATGGGTGCAAATTATATTTAATGCACCACAAATTATAGTTTCTTTATACTAGTAGAGCACATTAAATTAACCTTAATATATGCGAATTTGCACCCATTAAAAAAAAACCATAAAACTATATAATTATCCTTATTGATCACAATAAATACATGTCAATTTCATCCACAAAACATATTTGATCATTAAGAGAGTGTTTAGTTTATTTACTTACCTTTAAATTTTGACTTAAAATATAACTTTCAACTTACAATCAACTTAGAAT